>NW_027671149.1:0-481000 GCF_964165515.1 Mesoplodon bidens
TGTTGTTTACTTGTTTTAGAGAACACAATGCACTCCTCCAGTGAGGCAGTTGGCAATTTACATCCCGCCCATCAGCATATCAAGTCTCCCTGTTCTCCTGGGCCTGTCTTGCCTTTCTGGTTTTTACACATTTTGTGGATGTCCATTTTAACCGGTGGGAAGTGATACTTCTTTGTAGTGCAGATTTGCATTGCCCGCATGCTTGCTTGGCCAAAAAGGGCGTATGTGTTTTCTCCTGAATATATTCAGGAGAAACTGTATACGCTCTTTTTGGCCAAGTGCGTCATTGTCGAAGATGTGCCACTCTTCCTGTGCTTTAAAGGCGATTCCAACATACCTCTGGAAATCTGTTTCCTGCTATTCTGCCTCGCTTTCAAGTCCGCCTCGTTGCCTTCCCTCAACAGATTTTTGGACGATAGTTGTCCTTAATTACTCTGCCAGTTTGTGAATTGCTGTGCCCCTGAGCTCCATTATTCAACTCGTTTTTGTGAGCTGTACACAAGTCAAAAATTTTGGTTCAAGACCTATACTGGTTCCCGGTGGGTGGCTGAGACTTTGGTTAATTCTTCTTCCTGCCGGGAAATTAGAGTGACATGTGCCCGTCCAAATGCCTAACAGCTACTATCTCACTTGTTCTCCCTCTCCCTTCCATCCTCTGCCAAATTGGCAACCTGTGCGAACCAGGGGCTTAAAGGGGCTGTCTCTCCAAGTTGGGAGATTGATAGTAAAGCAGTTGGAAAGTCAAACCTTAGCACCAGGAGAGGGACCATTCGTTGAGTTTTAGAAACCTTTTGTATTCACAGTGTGACCATTCTCTAGGTTTCCCGTACATGTTATAGCTGTAGTAATATTCCCTTCAACCTGGAGAGTTGGGACCCATGGAATGGGTGCCATGAATTTTTGCTTTAAAGGGTCTGCATTTGCTCACCCAATCTCACCAATCCTCTCAGTCCCAAGTGTCCAGCCTTATGCCACATCCAGCTGTCATTGTAGATAGGGTCATTCCAGGTTTCATTAGAGACCCTGAAGGAATTGTAAAGAATTACACGGTTTTTTGGTTTTGTTTTTGAAATTCCCTTTTATAGTGGGTTTGAGCTGATGCTCGCTGCCATGTTTATGCCGGTCTAGACACACTTGATTCCCTTACGGAGACATATCAATACATAGGTTTTAAGATTCTTACTAGTCAGATCTATTCCTCTGCGGGAAATATGGGGTTTTGAGTCCCTTTCACTGAGGAAGGTGTTAGTCTTGTCTATTCCACAGTTGGTTTTAGAAATGGTATCTGTACTTATATCAAACTCGGGTTTTATGCATCACCCCACCTCTCCTTTCTCCTTAAGCAGGCATAAGAGTGTTTTCTAAATGTGAGACTCTGTTTACTTTCCTAACTCAGTTCATGTGTAGCCATGCTTACAGGATCTTCATAAGTGATATCTTATGACAAGTTTCTTTTTCTGTGTGACTTCAATTAGAATCATCGTACCTGAGTCCACTCACTTTGCTGCTACTGGTCTTATGACATTGATTTCATGGCTGAGGGATATTCCATCGTACATAACTACCACAAATTTTTTGAACCATTTTTATATTTCCTTGGATATTTAACGTGTACCCAAGATGAGGTTCTTGTACGCAGGGCAGCCCTAAATTTGGGGGTGGCTCTGTATTATTGATTTTCAGTTTTCCCAAGGTATATTCCCTAGACTGGAAGTGCCCATGGCTCTGTAGCTCTGTTGTTTACTTGTTTTAGGGAACACAATACACTCCTCCAGTGAGGCAGTTGGCAATTTACATCCCGCCCATCAGCATAACAAGGCTCCCTGTTCTCCAGGACCTGTCTTGCCTTTCTGGTTTTTACATATTTTGTGTATGTACCTTGTGACCGGTGGGAAGTGATATTTCTTTGTAGTGCAGATTTGCATTGTCCGGTTGCTTGCTTGGCCAAAAAGGGCGTATTCATATTCAGGAGAAAACGCATACGCCCTTTTTGGCCAAGTGCCACATTGTAGAAATTGTGTCCTCTCCTATGCTTTAAAAGTGATTCCAACGTACCTCTTGAAATCTGTTTCCTTCTATTGTGCCTCACTTTCAAGTCTGCCTCGTTGCTTCGCTCAACAGATATTTGGACGATAGTTGTCCTTTATTACTCTGCCAGTTTGTGAATTGCTGTGCCCCTGAGCTCCATTTTTCAACTTGTTTTTTGTGAGCTGTACGCAAGACCAAAATTTTGGTTCAGCATCTATACTGGTTCCCGGTGGTTTTCTGAGACTTTGGTTAATTCTTCTTCCTGCCGGGAAATTAGAGTGACATGTGCCCGTCCAAATGCCTAACAGCTACTCTCTCTTTGGTTCTCCCTCTTCCCTTCCATCCTCTGCCAAATTGGCAACCTGTGCGAACAAGGAGTTTAAAGGGGCTGTCTCTCCAAGTTGGGAGATTGATAGAAAAGCATTTGGAAAGTCAAACCGGAGCACCAGAAGAGGGACTACTCGATGAGTTTTAGAAACCTTTTGTATTCACAGTGTGTCCATTCTCGAGGTTTCCCGTACATGTTATAGCTGTAGTAATATTCCCTTCAACATGGAGAGTTGGGACCCATGGAATGGGGGCCATGCATTTTTGCTTTAAACGGTCTGCATTTGCTCACCCAATCTCACCAATCCTCTCAGTCCCAAGTGTCCAGCCTTATGCCACATCCAGCTGTCATTGTAGATAGGGTCATTCCAGGTTTCATCAGAGACCCTGAAGGAATTGTAAAGAATTTCCCTGTTTTTTGGTTTTGTTTTTGAAATTCCCTTTTATAGTGGGTTTGAGCTGATTCTCGCTGCCATGTTTATGCCAGTCTAGACACACTTGATTCCCTTACAGAGACATATCAATACATAGGTTTTAAGATTCTTACTAGTCAGATCTATTCCTCTGCGTGAAATATGGGGTTTTGAGTCCCCTTCACTGAGGAAGGTGTAGGTCTTGTCTATTCCACAGTTGGTTTTAGAAATGGTACCTGTACTTATATCAAACTCGGGTTTTATGCATCACCCCACCTCTCCTTTCTCCTTAAGCAGGTATAAGAGTGTTTTCTAAATGTGAGACTCTGTTCTCTTTCCTAATTCAGTTCATGTGTAGCCATGTTTACAGGATCTTCATAAGTGATATCTTATGATAAGTTTCTTTTTCTGTGTGACTTCACTTAGAATCATCGTACCTGAATCCACTCAATTTGCTGCTCCTGGTCTTATGACATTGATTTCATGGCTGAGGGATATTCCATCGTACATAAGTACCACAAATTTTTCAACCATATTTACATTTCCTGGGATATTTAAGGTGTACCCAAGTTGAGGTCCTTGTAAGCAGTGCAGCCCTAAATTTGGGGGTGGCTCTCTCTTATTGATTTTCAGTTTTCCCAAGGTATATTCCCTAGACTGGAAGGGCCCTTGGCTCTCTAGCTCTGTTGTTTACTTGTTTTAGGGAACACAATGCACTCCTCCAGTGAGGCAGTTGGCAATTTACATCCCGCCCATCAGCATAACAAGGCTCCCTGTTCTCCAGGGCCTGTCTTGCCTTTCTGGTTTTTACACATTTTGTGGCTGACCCTTTTGACCAGTGGGAAGTGATACTTCCTTGTAGTGCAGATTTGCATTGCCGGCTTGCTTGCTTGGCCAAAAAGGGCGTATGCGTAATCAGGAGAAAATGCATACGCAGTTTTTGGCCAAGTGCCTCATTGTCGAAGTTGTGCCCCTCTAACTATGCTTTAAAGGCTATTCCAACGTACCTCTTGAAATCTGTTTCCTTCTATTCTGCCTCACTTTCAAGTCCGCCTCGTTGCCTTCCCTCAACAGATTTTTGGACGATAGTTGTCCTTTATTACTCTGCCAGTTTGTGAATTGCTGTGCCCCTGAGCCTCATTTTTTAACTCTTTTTTTGTGAGCTGTATGCAAGTCCAAAATTTTGGTTCAGGATCTATACTGGTTCCGAATGGGTTTCTGAGTCTTTGGTTAATTCTTCTTCCTGCTGTGAAATTAGAGTGACATGTGCCCGTCCAAATGCCTAACAGCTACTCTCTCATTGGTTCTCCCTCTTCCCTTCCATCCTCTGCCAAATTGGCAACCTGTGCGAACCAGGAGTTTAAAGGGGCTGTCTCTCCAAGTTGAGAGATTGATAGTAAAGCAGTAGGAAAGTCAAACCGGAGCACCAGGAGAGGGACTGCTCGTTGAGTTTTAGAAACATTTTGTATTCACAGTGTGTCCATTCTCTAGGTTTCCCGTACATGTTATAGCTGTAGTAATATTCCCTTCAACATGGAGAGTTGGGACCCATGGAATGGGGGCCATGCATTTTTGCTTTAAAGGGTCTGCATTTGCTCACCCAATCTCAACAATCCTCTCAGTCCCAAGTGTCCAGCCTTATGCCACATCCAGCTGTAATTGTAGAGAGGGTCATTCCAGGTTTTGTCAGAGACCCTGAATGAATTGTAAAGAATTTCCCTGTTGTTTTTTGTTTGTTTGTTTTCTTTTTGAAATTCCTTTTTGTAGTTGATTTGAGCTGATTCTGTCTGCCAAGTTTATGCCAGTCTAGACTCACTTGATTCCCTTACAGAGACACATCAATACATAAGTTTCAAAATTCTTACTAGTCAGATCTATTCCTCTGCGGGAAATATGGGGTTTTGAGTCCCTTTCACTGAGGAAGGTGTAGGTCTTGTCTATTCCACAGTTGGTTTTAGAAATGGTACCTGTACTTATATCAAACTCGGGTTTTATGCATCACCCCACCTCTCCTTTCTCCTTAAGCAGGCATAAGAGTGTTTTCTAAATGTGAGACTCTGTTCTCTTTCTTAACTCAGTTCATGTGTAGCCATGTTTACAGTAACTTCATAAGTGATATCTTATGATAAGTTTCTTTTTCTGTGTGACTTAACTTAGAATCATCGTACCTGAGTCCACTCACTTTGCTGCTCCTGGTCTTATGACATTGATTTCATGGCTGAGGGATATTCCATCGTACATAACTACCACAAATTTTTTGAACCATTTTTATATTTCCTGGGATATTTAAGGTGTACCCAAGTTGAGGTTCTTGTTAGCAGGGCAGCCCTACATATGGGTGTGGCTCTGTCTTATTGATTTTCAGTTTTCCCAAGGTATATTCCCTAGACTGGAAGTGCCCTTGGCTCTGTAGCTCTGTTGTTTACTTGTTTTAGGGAACGCAATGCACTCCTCCAGTGAGGCAGTTGGCAATTTACAGCCCGCCAAACAGCATAAAAAGGCTCCCTGTTCTCCAGGGCCTGTCTTGCCTTTCTGGTTTTAAAACATTTTGTGGATGTCCCTTTTGACCGGTAGAAAGTGATACTTCTTTGTATTGCAGATTTCCATTGCCCGCTTGCTTGCTTGGCCAAAAAGGGTGTATGCGTTTTCTCCTGAATATATTCAGGAGAAAACGCATACGCCCTTTTTGGCCAAGTGCGTCATTGTCAAAGTTGTGCCCCTCTTCCTATGCTTTAAAGGCGATTCCAACGTACCTCTTGAAATCTGTTTCCTTCTATTCTGCCTCATATTCAAGTCCGCCTCGTTGCCTTCCCTCAACAGATTTTTGTACGATAGTTGTCCTTTATTACTCTGCCAGTTTGTGAATTGCTTTGCTCCTCTGCTCCATTTTTCAACTCGTTTTTTGTGAGCCGTACGCAAGTCCAAAATTTTGTTTCAGGATCTATACTGGTTCCCGGTGCGTTTCTGAGACTTTGGTTAATTCTTCTTCCTGCCGGGAAATTAGAGTGACATGTGCCCGTCCAAATGCCTAACAGCTACTCTCTCATTGGTTCTCCCTCTTCCCTTCCATCCTCTGCCAAATTGGCTACCTGTGCGAACCAGGAGTTTAAAGGGGCTGTCTCTCCAAGTAGGGAGATTGATACTAAAGCAGTTGGAAAGTCAAACTGGAGCACCAGGAGAGGGACTACTCGTTGAGTTTTAGAAACCTTTTGTATTCACAGTGTGTCCATTCTCTAGGTTTCCCGTACATGTTATAGCTGTAGTAATATTCCCTTCAACATGGAGAGTTGGGACCCATGGAATGGGGGCCATGCATTTTTGCTTTAAAGGGTCAGCATTTGCTCACCCAATCTCACCAATCCTCTCAGTCCCAAGTGTCCAGCCTTATACCACATCCAGCTGTCATTGTAGATAGGGTCATTCCACGTTTCAACAGAGACCCTGAAAGAATTGTAAAGAATTTCCATGTTTTTTGGTTTTGTTTTTGAAATTCCTTTTTATAGTGGGTTTGAGCTGATTCTCGCTGCCATGTTTATGCCTGTCTAGACACAATTGATTCCCTTACAGGGACATATCAATACATAGGTTTTAAGATTCTTACTAGTCAGATCTATTCCTCTGTGGGTAATATGGGGTTTTGAGTCCCTTTCACTGAGGAAGGTGTACGTCTTGTCTATTTCAAAGTTGGTTTTAGAAATGGTACCTGTACTTATATCAAACTCTGGTGTTATGCATCACCCCACCTCTCCTTTCCCCTTAAGCAGGCATAAGAGTGTTTTCTAAATGTGAGACTCTGTTCTCTTTCCTAACTCAGTTCATGTGTAGCCATGTTTACAGGATCTTCATAAGTGATATCTTATGATAAGTTTCTTTTTCTGTGTGACTTATTTCACTTAGAATCATCGTAGCTGAATCCACTCACTTTGCTGCTCCTAAACTTATGACATTGATTTCATGGCTGAGGTCTAATCCATCGTACATAAGTACCACAATTTTTTGAACCATTTTTATATTTCCTGGGATATTTAAGGTGTACACAAGTTGAGGTTCTTATAAGCAGTTCAGCCCTAAATTTGGGGGTGGCTCTGTCTTATTGATTTTCAGTTTTCCCAAGGTATATTCCCTAGACTGGAAGTGCCCTTGGCTCTGTAGCTCTGTTGTCTACTTGTTTTAGGGAACACAATGCACTCCTCCAGTGAGTCAGTTGGCAATGTACATCCCGCCCATCAGCATAACAAGGCTCCCTGTTCTCCAGGGCCTGTCTTGCCTTTCTGGTTTTTACACATTTGTGGATGTCCCTTTTGACCGGTGGGAAGTGATACTTCTTTCTAGTGCAGATTTGCATTGCCCGCCTGCTTGCTTGGCCAAAAAGGGCGTATGCGTTTTCTCCTGAATATATTCAGGAGAAAACACATACGCCCTTTTTGGCCAAGTGCGTCATTGTCGAATTGTACCCCTCTTCCTGTGCTTTAAAGGCGATTCCAACGTACCTCTTGAAATCTGTTTCCTGCTATTCTGCCTCGCTTTTAATTCCGCCTCGATGCCTTCCCTCAACTGATTTTTGGAGGATAGTTGTCCTTTATTATTCTGCCAGTTTGTGAATTGCTGTGCCCCTGAGCTCCATTTTTCAACTCGTTTTTTGTGAGCTGTACGCAAGTCCAAAATTTTGGTTCAGGATGTATACTGGTTCCTGGTGGGTGGCTGAGACTCTGGTTAATTCTTCTTCCTGCCGGCAAATTCGAGTGACATGTGCCCGTCCAAATGCCTAAAAGCTACTCTCTCATTGGTTCTCCCTCTTCCCTTCAATCCTCCGCAAAATTGGCAACCTGTGCGAACCAGGAGGTTAAAGGGTATGTCTCTCCAATTTGGGATATTGATAGTAAAGCAGTTGGAAAGTCAAACCGGAGCACCAGGAGAGGGACTATTCGTTGAGTTGTAGAAACCTGTTGTATTCACAGTGTGTCCATTCTCTAGGTTTCCCATACATGTTATAGCTCTAGTAATATTCCCTTCAACCTGGAGAGTTGGGACACATGGAATGGGGGCCATGCATTTTTGCTTTAAAGGATCTGCATTTGCTCACACTATCTCACCTATTCTCTCAGTTCCAAGTGTCCAGCCTTATACCACATCCAGCTGTCATTGTAGATAGGGTCATTCCATGTTTCATCAGAGACCCTGAAGGAATAGTAAAGAATTTCCCTGTTTTTTGGTTTTGTTTTTGAAATTCCTTTTTATAGTGGGTTTGATCTGATTCTCGCTGCCATGTTTATGCCAGTCTAGACACACTTGATTCCCTTACAGATACATATCAATACAGAGGTTTTAAGTTTCTTACTAGTCAGATCTATTCCTCTGCAGGAAATATGGGGTTTTGAGTCCCTTTCACTGAGGAAGGTGTAGGTCTTGTCTATTCCACAGTTGGTTTTAGAAATGGTACCTATGCTTATATCAAACTCTGGTTTTATGCATCACCCCACCTCTCCTTCCATCTTAAGCAGGCATAAGAGTGTTTTCTAAATGTGAGACTCTGTTCTCTTTCCTAACTCAGTTCATGTGTAGCCATGTTTACAGGATCTTCATAAGTGATATCTTATGATAAGTTTCTTTTTCTGTGTGACTTATTTCACTTAGAATCATCGTACCTGCATCCACTCACTTTGCTGCTCCTGGTCTTATGACATTGATTTCATGGCTGAGGGATATTCCATCGTACATAAATACCACAGATTTTTGAACCATTTTTATATTTCCTGGGATATTTAAGGTGTACCCAAGTTGAGGTACTTGTAAGCAGTGCAGCCCTAAATTTGGGGGTGGCTCTGTCTTATTGATTTTCAGTTTTCCCAAGGTATATTCCGTAGACTGGAAGTGCCCTTGGCTCTGTAGCTCTGTTGTTTACTTGTTTTAGGGAACGCAATGCACTCCTCCAGTGAGGCAGTTGGCAATTTACATCCCGCCCATCAGCATAACAAGGCTCCATGTTCTCCAGGGCCTGTCTTGCCTTTCTGGTTTTTACACATTTGTGAATGTCCCTTTTGACCGGTGGGAAGTGATACTTCTTTGTAGTGCAGATTTGCATTGCCCGCTTGCTTGCTTGGCCAAAAAGGGCGTATGCGTTTTCTCCTGAATATATTCAGGAGAAAACGCATACGCCCTTTTTGGCCAAGTGCGTCATTGTCGAAGTTGTGCCCCTCTTCCTGTGCTTTAAAGGCAATTCTAACGTACCACTTGAAATCTGTATCCTGCTATTCTGCTTCGCTTTCAAGTCCGCATCGCTGCCTTTCCTCAACAGATTTTCGGACGATAGTTGTCCTTTATTACTCTGCCGGTTTGTGAATTGTTGTGCCCCTGAGCTCCGTTTTTCAACTCGTTTTTAGAGAGCTGTACGCAAGTCCAAAATTTTGGTTCAGGAACTATACTTGTTCCCACTGGGTGGCTGAGACTTTGGTTAATTCTTTTTCCTGCCGGGAAATTAGAGTGACATGTGCCCGTTCAAATGCCTAACAGCTACTCTCTCATTGATTTTCCCTCTTCCCTTCCATCCTCTGAAAAATTGGCAACCTGTGCGAACCAGGAGCTTAAAGGGGTTGTCTCTCCAATTTGGGAGATTGATACTAAAGCAGTTGGAAAGTCAAACCGGAGCACCAGGAGAGGGACTATTCGTTGAGTTTTAGAAACCTTTTTTATTCTCAGTGTGTCCATTCTCTAGGTTTCCCATACTTGTTATAGCTGTAGTAATATTCCCTTCAACCTGGAGAGTTGGGACCCTTGGAATGGGGGCCATGCATTTTTGCTTTAAATGGTCTGCATTTCCTCACCCAATCTCACCAATCCTCTCTTTCCCAAGTGTCCAGCCTTATACCACATCCAACTGTCATTGTAGATAAGGTCATTCCAGGTTTCATCAGAGACCCTGAAGGAATTGTAAAGAATATCCCTGTTTATTGGTTTTGTTTTTGAAAGTCCTTTTTATAGTGGGTTTGAGCTGATTCTGGCTGCCATGTTTATGCCAGTCTAGACACACTTGATTCCCTTACAGAGACATATCAATACATACGTTTTAAGTTACTTACTAGTCAGATCTATTCCTCTGCGGGAAATATGGGGTTTTGAGTCCCTTTCACTGAGGAAGGTGTAGGTCTTGTCTATTCCACAGTTGGTTTTAGAAATGGTACCTGTGCTTATGTCAAAGTTTGGTTTTATGCATCACCCCGCCTCTCCTTCCCCCTTAAGGAGGCATAAGAGTGTTTTGTAAATGTGAGACTCTGTTTTCTTTCCTAACTCAGTTCATGTGTACCCATGATTACAGGATCTTCATAAGTGATATCTTATGATAAATTTGTTTTTCTGTGTGACTTATTTCACTTAGAATCTTCGTACCTGAATCCACTCACTTTGCTGCTCCTGGTCTTTTGACATTGATTTCATGGCTGAGGGATATTCCATCGTACATAAGTACCACAAATTTTTGAACCATTTTTATATTTCCTGGGATATTTATGGTGTACCCAAGTTGAGGTTCTTGTAAGCAGTGCAGCCCTTAATTTGGGGTAGGCTCTGTCTTATTGATTTTCAGTTTACCCAAGGTATATTCCCTAGACTGGAAGTGCCCTTGGCTCTGTAGCTCTGTTGTTTACTTGTTTTAGGGAATGCAATGCACTCTTCCAGTGAGGCAGTTGGCAATTTACATCCCGCCCATCAGCATAACAATGCTCCCTGTTCTCCATGGCCTGTCTTGCCTTTCTGGTTTTTACACATTTTGTGGATGTCCCGTTTGACTGGTGGGAAGTGATACTTCTTTGTAGTGCAGATTTGCATAGCCCGCTTGCTTGCTTGGCCAAAAAGGGCGTATGCGTTTTCTCCTGAATATATTCAGGGGAAAACGCATACGCCCTTTTTGGCCAAGTGCGTCATTGTTGAAGTTGTGCCCCTCTTCCTGTGCTTTAAAGGCCATTCCAACGTACCTCTTGAAATCTGTATCCTGCTATTCTGCCTCGCTTTCAAGTCCGCCTCGTTGCATTCCCTCAACAGATTTTCGGACGATAGTTGTCCTTTATTACTCTGCCAGTTTGTGAATTGCTGTGCCCCTGAGCTCCGTTTTTCAACTCGTTTTTTGTGAGCTGTACGCAAGTCCAAAATTTTGGTTCAGGACCTATACTGGTTCCCGGTGGGTGGCTGAGACTTTGGTTAATTCTTCTTCCTGCCGGGAAATTAGAGTGACATTTGCACGTCCAAATGCCTAACAGCTATTGTCTCATTGGTTCTCCCTCTTCCCTTCCATCCTCTGCCAAATTGGCAACCTGTGCGAACCAGGAGGTTAAAGGTGTTGTCTCTCAAAGTTGGGAGATTGATAGTAAAGCACTTGGAAAGTCAAACCGTGGCACCAGGAGAGGGACTACTCGTTGAGTTTTAGAAACCTTTTGTATTCACAGTGTTTCCATTCTCTAAGTTTCCCGTACATGTTATAGCTTTAGTAATATTCCCTTCAACCTGGAGAGTTGGGACCCATGGAATGGGGGCCATGCATTTTTGCTTTAAACGGTCTGCATTTGCTCACCCAATCTCACCAATCCTCTCAGTCCCAAGTGTCCAGCCTTATACCACATACAGCTGTCATTGTAGATAGGGTCATTCCAGGTTTCATCAGAGACCCTGAAGGAAATGTAAAGAATTTCCCTGTTTTTTGGTTTTGTTTTTGAAATTCCTTTTTATAGTGGGTATGAGCTGATTCTCACTGCAATGTTTATACCAGTCTAGACACACTTGATTCCCTTACAGAGACATATCAATACATAGGTTTTAAGTTTCTTACTTGTCAGATGTATTCCTCTGCGGGAAATATGGGGTTTTGTGTCCCTTTCACAGAGGAAGGTGTAGGTCTTGTCTATTCCAAAGTTGGTTTTAGAAATGGTACCTGTGCTTATGTCAAACTCTGGTTTTATGCATCACCCCACCTCCCCTTCCCCCTTAAGCAGGCATAACAGTGTTTTCTAAGTGTGAGACTCTGTTGTCTTTCCTAACTCAGTTCATGTGTAGCCATGTTTACAGGATCTTCATAAGTGATATCTTATGATAAGTTTCTTTTTCTGTGTGACTTATTTCACTTAGAATCATCATACAGGAATCCACTCACTTTGCTGCTCCTGTTCTTATGACATTGATTTCATGGCTGAGGTCTATTCCATCGTACATAAGTACCACAAATTTTTGAACCATTTTTATATTTCCTGGGATATTTAAGGTGTACACAAGTTGAGGTTCTTATAAGCAGTGCAGCCCTAAATTTGGGGGTGGCACTGTCTTATTGATTTTCAGTTTTTCCAAGGTATATTCCCTAAACTGGAAGTGTCCTTGGCTCTGTAGCTCTGTTGTTTACTTGTTTTAGGGAACGCAATGCACTCCTCCAGTGAGTCAGATGGCAATTTACATCCCGCCCATCAGCATAACAAGGCTCCCTGTTCTCCAGGGCCTGTCTTGCCTTTCTGGTTTTTACACATTTGTGGATGTCCCTTTTGACCGGTGGGAAGTGATACTTCTTTGTAGTGCAGATTTGCATTGCCGGCCTGTTTGCTTGGCCAAAAAGGGCGTATGCGTTTTCTCCTGAATATATTCAGGAGAAAATGCATACGCCCTTTTTGGCCAAGTGCATCATTGTCGAAGTTGTACCCCTCTTCCTGTGCTTTAAAGGCGATTCCAACGTACATCTTGAAATCTGTTTCCTTCTATTTTGCCTCGCTTTCAATTCCGCCTCGTTGCCTTCCCTCAACTGATTTTTGGACGATAGTTGACCTTTATTACTCTGCCAGTTTGTGAATTGCTGTGTCCCTGAGTTCAATTTTAAAACTCGTTTTTTGTGAGCTGTACGCAAGTCCAAAATTTTGGTTCAGGACCTATACTGGTTCCCGGTGGGTGGCTGAGACTCTTCTTAATTCTTCTTCCTGCCGGGAAATTAGAATGACATGTGACTGTCCAAATGCCTAACAGCTACTCTCTCATTGGTTCTCCCTCTTCCCTTCCATCCTCTGCAAAATTGGCAACCTGTGCGAACCAGGACGTTAAAGGGGATGTCTCTCCAATTTGGGAGATTGATAGTAAAGCAGTTGGAAAGTCAAACCGGAGCACCAGGAGAGGGACTATTCATTGAGTTTTAGAAACCTGTTGTATTCACAGTGTGTCCATTCTCTAGGTTTCCCATACATGTTATAGCTCTAGTCATATTCCCTTCAACCTGGAGAGTTGGAACCCATGGAATGGGGGCCATGCATTTTTGCTTTAAAGGGTCTGCATTTGCTCACCCAATGTCACCAATTCTCTCAGTTCCAAGTGTCCAGCCTTATACGACATCCAGCTGTCATTGTAGATAGGGTCATTCCATGTTTCATCAGAGACCCTGAAGGAATTGTAAAGAATTTCCCTGTTTTTTGTTTTTGTTTCTGAAATTCCTTTTTGTAGTGGGTTTGAGCTGATTTCTCGCTGCCATGTTCACGCTAGTCTAGACACACTTGATTCCCTTACAGAGACGTATCAATACAGAGGTTTTAAGTTTCTTTCTAGTCAGATCTATTCCTCTGCAGGAAATATGGGGTTTTGAGTCCCTTTCACTGAGGATGGTGTAGGTCTTGTCTATTCCACAGTTGGTTTTAGAAACGGTACATGTGCTTATATCAAACTCTGGTTTTATGCATCGACCCACCTCTCCTTCCCCTTTAAGCAGGCATAAGAGTGTTTTCTAAATGTGAGACTCTGTTCTCTTTCCTAACTCAGTTCATGTGTGGCCATGTTTACAGGTTCTTTATAAGTGATATCTTATGATAAGTTTCTTTTTCTGTGTGACTTCACTTAGAATCATCGTACCTGAATCCACTCACTTTGCTGCTCCTGGTCTTATGACATTGATTTCCTGGCTGAGGGATATTACATCGTACATAACTACCACAATTTTTTGAACCATTTTTATATTTCCTGGGATTTTTATGGTGTACCCAAGTTGATGTTCTCGTAAGCAGTGCAGCCCTAAATTTGGGGGTGGCTCTGTCTTATTGATTTTCAGTTTTCCATAGGTATATTCCCTAGACTAGAAGTGCCCTTGGCTCTGTATCTCTTTGTTTACTTGTTTTAGGGAATGCAATGCACTCCTCCAGTGAGGCAGTTGGCAATTTACATCCCGCCCATTAGCATAACAAGGCTCCCTGTTCTCCAGGGCCTGTCTTGCCTTTCTGGTTTTTACACATTTTGTGGCTGACCCTTTTGACCGGTGGGAAGTGATACTTCTTTGTAGTGCAGTTTTGCATTGCCCTCTTGCTTACTTGGCCAAAAAGGGCGTATGGGTTTTCTCCTGAATATATTCAGGAGAAAACGCAAACGCCCTTTTTGGCCAAGTGCGTCATTTTCGAAGTTGTGCCCCTCTTCCTGTGCTTTAAAGGCGATTCCAATGTACCTCTTGAAATCTGTTTCCTGCTATTCTGCATCGCTTTCAAGTCCGCCTCATTGCCTTCCCTCAACAGATTTTAGGATGATAGTTGTCCCTTATTACTCTGCCAGGGTGTGAAATGCTGTGCCCCTCAGCTCAAGTTTTCAACTCGTTTTTTGTGAGCTGTACGCAAGTCCAAAATTTTGGTTCAGGACCTATACTCGTTCCTGGTGTGTGGCTGAGACTTTGGTTAATTCTTCTTTCTGCCAGGAAATTAGAGTGACATGTGCCCGTCCAAATGCCTAACAGCTACTCTCTCACTGGTTGTCCCTCTTCCATTCCATCCTCTGCAAAATTCGCAACCTGTGCGAACCAGGAGGTTAAAGGGGTTGTCTCTCAAAGTTGCGAGATTCATAGTAAAGCAATTGGAAAGTCAAACCGGAGCACCTGGAGAGGGACTACTTGTTGAGTTTTAGAAACCTTTTGTATTGACAGTGTGTCCATTCTGTAGGTTTCCCGTACATGTTATAGCTGTAGTAATATTCCCTTCAACATGGAGAGTTGGGACCCATTGAATGGGGGCCATGCATTTTTGCTTTAAATGGTCTGCATTTGCTCACACAATCTCACAAGTCCTCTCAGTCCCAAGTGTCCAGCCTTATGCCACATCCAGCTGTCATTGTAGATAGGGTCATTCCAGGTTTCATCAGAGACCCTGAAGGAATTGTAAAGAATTTCCCTGTTTTTTGGTTTTGTTTTTGAAATTCCTTTTTATACTGGGTTTGAGCTGATTCTCGCTGCTATGTTTATTCCAGTCTACACAACTGATTCCCTTACAGGGACATATCAATACATAAGATTTAGGATTGTTACTAGTCAGATCTGTTCCTCTGCGGGAAATATGGCGTTTTGAGTCCCTTTCACTTAGGAAGGTGTAGGTGTTGTCTATTCCACAGTTGGTTTTACAAACGGTACCTGTGCTTATATCAAACTCTGGTTTTATGCATCACCCCACCTCTCCTCCCCCGTTAAGCAGGCATAACAGTGTTTTCTAAATGTGAGACTCTGTTCTCTTTCTTAACTCATTTCATGTGTAGCCATGTTTACAGGATCTTCATAAGTTATATCTCATGATAAGTTTCTTTTTCTGTGTGACTTCACTTAGAATCATCGTACCTGAATCAACTCACTTTGCTGCTACTGGTCTTATGACATTGATTTCATGGCTGAGGGATATTCCATCGTACATAAGTACCACAATTTTTTGAACCATTTTTATATTTCCTGGGATATTTAAGGTGTACCCAAGTTGAGGTTCTTGTAAGCAGTGTAGCCCTAAATTTGCGGGTGGCTCTGTCTTATTGATTTTCAGTTTTCCCAAGGTATATTCTCTAGACTGGAAGTGCCCTTGGCTCTGTAGCTCTGTTGTTTACTTGTTTTAGGGAACGCAATATACTCCTCCAGTGAGGCAGTTGGCAATTTACATCCTGCCCATCAGCATAACAAGGCTCCCTGTTCTCCAGGGCATGTCTTGCCTTTCTGGTTTTTACTCATTTTGTGGATGTCCCTTTTGACTGGTGGGAAGTGATACTTCTTTGTAGTGCAGATTTGCATTGCCCGCTTGCTTGCTTGGCCAAAAAGGGCGTATGCGTTTTTTCCTGAATATATTCAGGAGAAAATGCATACGCCCTTTTTGGCCATGTGCTTCATTGTCGAAGTTGTGCCCCTCTTCCTGTGCTTTAAAGGCGATTCCAACGTACCTCTTGAAATCTGTTTCCTGCTATTCTGTCTCGCTTTCAAGTCCACCTCGTTGCCTTCCCTCAACAGATTTTTGGACGATAGTTTTCCTTTATTACTCTGCCAGTTTGTGAATTGCTGTGCCACTGAGCTCCATTTTTCAACTCGTTTTTTGTGAGCTGTACGCAAGTCCAAAATTTTTGTTCAGGAGCTCTACTGGTTCCCTGTGGGTGGCTGAGACAGTGGTTAATTCTTCTTCCTGCCGGGAAATTAGAGTGACATGTGCCCGTCCAAATGTCTAACAGCTACTCTCTCATTGGTTCTCCCTCTTCCCTTCCATCCTCTGCCAAATTGGCAACGTGTGCGAACCAGGAAGTTAAAGGGGTTGCATCTCCAAGTTGTGAGATTGATAGTTAAGCAGTTGGAAAGTCAAACCGGAGCACCAGGAGAGGGACAACTCGTTGAGTTTTAGAAACCTTTTGTATTCACAGTGTGTCCATTCTCTAGGTTTCCCGTACATGTTATAGCTGTAGTAATATTCCCTTCAACATGGAGAGTTGGGACCCATGGAATGGGGGCCATGCATTTTTGCTTTAAAGGGTCTGCATTTGCTCACCCAATCTCACCATTCCTCTCAGTCCCAAGTGTCCAGCCTTATGCCACATCCAGCTGTCATTGTAGATAGGGTCATTCCAGGTTTCATCAGAGACACTGAAGGAAATGTAAAGAATTTCCCTGTTTTTTGGTTTTGTTTTTGAAATTCCCTTTTATAGTGGGTTTGAGGTGATTCTCGCTGCCATGTTTATGCCAGTCTAGACACACTTGATTCCCTTACAGAGACATATCAATACATATGTTTTAAGATTCTTACTAGTCAGATCTATTCCTCTGCGGGAAATATGGGGTTTTGAGTCCCTTTCATTGAGGAAGGTGTAGGACTTGTCTATTCCACAGTTGGTTTTAGAAACGGTACCTGTGCTTATATCAAACTCTGGTTTTATGCATCACCACACCTCTCCTTTCCCCTTAAGCAGGCATAAGAGTGTTTTCTAAATGTGAGACTCTGTTCTCTTTCCTAACTCAGTTCATGTGTAGCCATGTTTACAGGATCTTCATAAGTGATATCTTATTATAAGTTTCTTTTTCTGTTTGACTTATTTCACTTAGAATCATCATACCTGAATCCACTCACTTTGTTGCTCCTGGTCTTATGACATTGATTTCATGGCTGAGGGATATTCCATCGTACATAAATACCACAGTTATTTGAACCAGTTTTATATTTCCTGGGATATTTAAGGTGTACCCAAGTTGAGGTTCTTGTAAGCAGTGCAGCCCTAAATTTGGGGGTGGCTCTGTCTTATTGATTTTCAGTTTTCCCAAGGTATATTCCCTAGACTGGATGTGCCCTTGGCTCTGTAGCTCTGTTGGTTACTTGTTTTAGGGAACGCAATGCACTCCTCCAGTGAGGCAGTTGGCAATTTACATCCCGCCCATCAGCATAACAAGGCTCCCTGTTCTCCAGGGCCTGTCTTGCCTTTCTGGTTTTTACACATTTTGTGGATGTCCCTTTTGACTGGTGGGAAGTGATACTTCTTTGTAGTGCAGATTTGCATTGCCCACTTGATTGCTTGGCCAAAAAGGGCGTATGCGTTTTTTCCTGAATATATTCAGGAGAAAACGCATACGCCCTTTTTGGCCATGTGCTTCATTGTCGAAGTTGTGCCCCTCTTCCTGTGCTTTAAAGGCGATTCCAACGTACCTCTTGAAATCTGTTTCCTGCTATTCTGTCTCGCTTTCAAGTCCACCTCGTTGCCTTCCCTCAACAGATTTTTGGACGATAGTTGTCCTTTATTACTCTGCCAGTTTGTGAATTGCTGTGCCCCTGAGCTCCATTTTTCAACTCGTTTTTTGTGAGCTGTACGCAAGTCCAAAATTTTGGTTCAGGACCTCTACTGGTTCCCTGTGGGTGGCTGAGACAGTGGTTAATTCTTCTTCCTGCCGGGAAATTAGAGTGACATGTCCCCGTCCAAATGCCTAACAGCTACTCTCTCATTGGTTCTCCCTCTTCCCTTCCATCCTCTGCCAAATTGGCAACGTGTGCGAACCAGGAGGTTAAAGGGGTTGCATCTCCAAGTTGGGAGATTGATAGTAAAGCAGTTGGAAAGTCAAACCGGAGCACCAGGAGAGGGACAACTCGTTGAGTTTTAGAAACCTGTTGTATTCACAGTGTGTCCATTCTCTAGGTTTCCCGTACATGTTATAGCTGTAGTAATATTCCCTTCAACATGGAGACTTGGGACCCATGGAATGGGGGCCATGCATTTTTGCTTTAAAGGGTCTGCATTTGCTCACCCAATCTCACCAATCCTCTCAGTACCAAGTGTCCAGCCTTATGCCACATCCAGCTGTCATTGTAGAGAGGGTCATTCCAGGTTTCATCAGAGACCCTGAAGGAAATGTAAAGAATTTCCCTGTTTTTTGGTTATGTTTTTGAAATTCCGTTTTATAGTGGGTTTGAGGTGATTCTCGCTGCCATGTTTATGCCAGTCTAGACACACTTGATTCCCTTACAGAGACATATCAATACATAGGTTTTAAGATTGTTACTAGTCAGATCTAGTCCTCTGCGGGAAATATGGGGTTTTGAGTCCCTTTCACTGAGGAAGGTGTAGGTCCTGTCTATTCCAAAGTTGGTTTTAGAAATGGTACCTGTGCTTATATCAAACTCTGGTTTTATGAATCACCCCACCTCTCCTTACCCCTTAAGCAGGCATAAGAGTGTTTTCTAAATGTGAGACTCTGTTCTCTTTCCTAACACACTTCATGTGTAACCATGTTTACAGGATCTTCATAACTGATATCTTATGATAAGTTTCTTTTTCTGTGTGACTTATTTCACTTAGAATCATCGTACCAGAATCCACTCACTTTGCTGCTCCTGGTCCTATGACATTGATTTCATGGCTGAGGGATATTCCATCGTACATAAGTACCACAATTTTTTGAACCATTTTTATATTTCCTGGGATATTTAAGGTGTACCCAAGTTGAGGTTCTTGTAAGCAGTGCAGCCCTAAATTTGGGGGTGGCTCTGTCTTATTGATTTTCAGTTTTCCCAAGGTATATTCTCTAGACTGGAAGTGCCCTTGGCTCTGTAGCTCTGTTGTTTACTTGTTTTAGGGAACGCAATGCACTCCTCCAGTGAGGCAGTTGGCAATTTACATCCCGCCCATCAGCATAACAGGGTCCCTGTTCTCCAGGGCCTCTCTTGCCTTTCTGGTTTTTACACATTTTGTGAATGTCCCTTTTGACTGGTGGGAAGTGATACTTCTTTGTAGTGCAGATTTGCATTGCCCGCTTGCTTGCTTGGCCAAAAAGGGTGTATGCGTTTTCTCCTGATTATATTCAGGAGAAAACGCATGCACCCTTGTTGGCCCAGTGCGTCATTGTCGAAGTTGTGCCATTCTTCCTGTGGTTTAAAGGCGATTCCAACATACCTCTTGAAATCTGTTTCCTGCTATTCTGCCTCGCTTTCAAGTCCGCCTCGTTGCCTTCCCTCAACAGATTTTTGGACGATAGTTGTCCTTTATTACTCTGCCAGTTTGTGAATTGCTGTGCCCCTGAGCTCAATTTTTCAACTCGTTTTTTGTGAGCTGTACGCAAGTCTAAAATTTTGGTTCAGGACCTATACTGGTTCCCGGTGGGTGGCTGAGACTCTGGTTAATTCTTCTTCCAGCCGGGAAATTAGAGTGACATGTTCCCGTCCAAATGCTTAACAGCTACTTTCTCATTGGTTCTCCCTCTTCCCTTCCATCCTCTGCCAAATTGGCAACCTGTGCGAACCAGGAGGTTAAAGGGGTTGTCTCTCCAAGTTGGGAGATTGATAGTAAAGCAGTTGGAAAGTCAAACAGGAGCACCAGGAGAGGGACAACACGTTGAGTTTTAGAAACCTTTTGTATTCACAGTGTGTCCATTCTCTAGGTTTCCCATACATGTTATAGCTGTAGTAATATTCCCTTCAACATGGAGAGTTGGGACCCATGGAATGGGGGCCATGCATTTTTGCTTTAAAGGTTCTGCATTTGCTGACCCAATCTCACCAAAACTCTCAGTCCCAAGTGTCCAGCCTTATGCCACATCCAGCTGTCATTGTAAATAAGGTCATTCCAGGTTTCATCGGAGACCCTGAAGGAAATGTATAGAATTTCCATGTTTTTTTGTTTTGTTTTTGCAATTCCTTTTTATAGTGGGTTTGAGGTGATTCTCGCTGCCATGTTTATGCCAGTCTAGACACACTTGATTCCCTTACAGAGACATATCAATACATAGGTTTTAAGATTCTTACTAGTCAGATCTATTCCTCTGCGGGAAATATGGGGTTTTGATTCCCTTTCACTGAGGAAGGTGTAGGTCTTGTCTATTCCACAGTTGGTTTTAGAAATGGTACTTGTACTTATATCAAACTCTGGTTTTATGCATCACCCCACCTCACCTTTCACCTTAAGCAGGCATAACTGTGTTTTCTAAATGTGAGACTCTGTTCTCTTTCCTAACTCAGTTCATGTGTAGCCATGTTTACAGGACCTTCATAAGTGATATCTTATGATAAGTTTCTTTTTCTGTGTGACTTATTTCACTTAGAATCATCGTACCTGAATCCACTCAATTTGCTGCTCCTGTTCTTATGACATTGATTTCATGGCTGAGGGATATTCCATCGAACCTAAGTACCACAATTTTTTGAACCATTTTTATATTTCCTGGGATATTCAAGGTGTACCCAAGTTGAGGTTCTTGTAAGCAGTGCACCCCTAAATATGGGGGTGGCTCTGTCTTATTGATTTTCAGTTTTCCCAAGGTATATTCCCTAGACTGGAAGTGCCCTTGGCTCTGTAGCTCGGTTGTTTACTTGTTTTAGGGAACGCAATGCACTCCTCCAGTGAGGCAGTTGGCAATTTACATCCCGCCCAACAGCATAAAAAGGCTCCCTGTTCTCCAGGGCCTGTCTTGCCTTTCTGGTTTTAAAACATTTTGTGGATGTCCCTTTTGACCGGTAGAAAGTGATACTTCTTTGTATTGCAGATTTCCATTGCCCGCTTGCTTGCTTGGCCAAAAAGGGCGTATGCGTTTTCTCCTGTATATATTCAGGAGAAAACGCAAACGCCCTTTTTGGCCAAGTGCGTCATTGTCGAAGTTGTGCCCCTCTTCCTATGCTTTAAAGGCGATTCCAACGTACCTCTTGAAATCTGTTTCCTGCTATTCTCCCTCGCTTTCAAGTCCGCCTCGTTGCCTTCCCTCAACAGATTTTTGGACGATAGTTGTCCTTTATTACTCTGCCAGTTTGTGAATTGCTGTGCCCCTGAGCTCCATTTTTCAACTCGTTTTTTGTGAGCTGTACGCAAGTACAAAATTTTGGTTCAGGACCTATACTGTTTCCCGGTGGGTGGCTGAGACTTTGGTTAATTCTTCTTCCTGCCGGGAAATTAGAGTGACATGTTCCCGTCCAAATGCCTAACAGCTACTCTCTCATTGGTTCTCCCTCTTCCCTTCCATCCTCTGCAAAATTGGTAACCTGTGCGAACCAGGAGCTTAAAGGGTCTGTCTCTCCAATTTGGGAGATTGATAGTAAAGCAGTTGGAAAGTCAAACCGGAGCACCAGGAGAGGAACTATTCTTTGAGTTTTAGAAACCTTTTGTATTCACAGTGTGTCCAATCTCTAGGTTTCCCATACATGTTATAGCCGTAGAAATATTCCCTTCAACCTGGAGAGTTGGGACCCATGGAATGGGGGCCATGCATTTTTGCTTCAAAGTGTCTGCATTTGCTCACCCAATCTCACCAATCCTATCAGTCCCAAGTGTCCAACCTTATACCACATCCAGCTGTCATTGTAGATAGGGTCATTCCAGGTTTCATCAGAGACCCTGAAGGAAATGTAAAGAATTTCCCTGTTTTTTGGTTTTTTTTGTGAAATTCCTTTTTATAGTGGGTTTGAGCTGATTCTCGCTGCCATGTTTATGCCAGTCTAGACACACTTGATTCCCTTCCAGAGACATATCAATACATAGGTTTTAAGATTCTTTCTAGTCAGATCTAGTCCTCTGCGGGAAATATGGGGTTTTGAGTCCCTTTCACTGAGGAAGGTGTAGGTCTTGTCTATTCCACAGTTGGTTTTAGAAACGGTACCTGTGCTTATATCAAACTCTGGTTTTATGCATCACCCCACCTCTCCTTTCCCCTTAAGCAGGCATAAGAGTGTTTTCTAAATGTGAGACTCTGTTCTCTTTCCTAACTAAGTTCATGTACAGCCATGTTTACAGGATCTTCATAAGTGATATCTTATGATAAGTTTCTTTTTCTGTGTGACTTATTTCACTTAGAATCATCGTACCTGAATCCACTCACTTTGCTGCTCCTGGTCTTATGACATTGATTTCATGGAAGAGGGATATTCCATCGTACATAAATACCACAGTTTTTTGAACCATTTTTATATTTCCTGGGATATTTAAGGTGCACCTAAGTTGAGGTTCTTGTAAGCAGTGCAGCCCTAAATTTGGGGGTGGCTCTGTCTTATTGATTTTCAGTTTTCCCAAGGTATATTTCCTAGACAGGATGGGCCCTTGGCTCTGTAGCTCTGTTGTTTCCTAGTTTTAGGGAACGCAATGCACTCCTCCAGTGAGGCAGTTGGCAATTTACATCCCGCCCATCAGCATAACAAGGTTCCCTGTTCTCCAGGGCCTGTCTTGCCTTTCTGGTATTTACACATTTGTGGATGTCCCTTTTGACCGGTGGGAAGTGATACTTCTTTGTAGTGCAGATATGCATTGCCCGCTTGCTTGCTTGGCTAAAAAGGGCGTATGCGTTTTCCCCTGAATATATTCAGGAGAAAACGCATACGCCCTTTTTGGCCAAGTGCGTCATTGTCGAATTTGTGCCCCTCTTCCTGTGCTTTAAAGGCGATTCCAACGTTCCTCTTGACATCTGTTTCCTGCTATTCTTCCTCGCATTCAAGTCCGCCTCGTTGCCTTCCCTCAACTGATTTTTGGAGGATAGTTGTCCTTTATTACTCTGCCAGTTTGTGAATTGCTGTGTCCCTGAGCTCAATTTTAAAACTCGTTTTTTGTGAGCTGTACGCAAGTCCAAAATTTTGGTTCAGGATGTATACTGGTTCCCGGTGGGTGGCTGAGACTCTGGTTAATTCTTCTTCCTGCCGGGAAATTAGAGTGACATGTGCCCGTCCAAATGCCTAACAGCTACTCTCTCATTGGTTCTCCCTATTCCCTTCCATCCTCTGCAAAATTGGCAACCTGTGCGAACCAGGGGGTTAAAGGGGATGTCTCTCCAATTTGGGATATTGATAGTAAAGCAGTTGGAAAGTCAAACCGGAGCACCAGGAGAGGGACTATTCGTTGAGTTTTAGAAACCTGTTGTATTCACCGTGTGTCAATTCTCTAGGTTTCCCATACATGTTATAGCTCTAGTAATATCCCCTTCAACCTGGAGAGTTGGGACCCATGGAATGGGGGCCATGCATTTTTGCTTTAAAGGGTCTGCATTTGCTCACCCAATCTCACCAATCCTCCCAGTCCCAAGTGTCCAGCCTTATACCACATCCAGCTGTCATTGTAGATAGGGTCATTCCATGTTTCATCAGAGACCCTGATGGAATTGTAAAGAATTTCCCTGTTTTTTGGTTTTGATTTTGAAATTCCTTTTTATAGTGGGTTTGATCTGATTCTCGCTGCCATGTTTATGCCAGTCTAGACACACTTGATTCCCTTACAGATACATATCCATACAGAGGTTTTAAGTTTCTTACTAGTCAGATCTATTCCTCTGCAGGAAATATGGGGTTTTGAGTCCCTTTCACTGAGGAAGGTGTAGGTCTTGTCTATTCCAGGGTTGGTTTTAGAAATGGTACCTGTGCTTATGTCCAACTCTGGTTTTATGCATCACCCCACCTCTCCTTCCCCCTTAAGCAGGCATAAGAGTGTTTTCTAAATGTGAGACTCTGTTCTCTTTCCTAACTCAGTTCATGTGTAGCCATGTTTACAGGATCTTCATAAGTGATATCTTATGATAAGTTTCTTTTTCTGTGTGACTTATTTCACTTAGAATCATCGTACCTGAATCCACTCACTTTGCTGCTCCTAATCTTATGACATTGATTTCTTGGCTGAGGGATATTCCATCGTACATAAATACCACACTTTTTTGAACCATTTTTATATTTCCTGGGATATTTAAGGTGTACCCAAGTTGAGGTTCTTGTAAGCAGTGTAGCCCTAAATTTGGGGGTGGCTCTGTGTTATTGATTTTCAGTTTTCCCAAGGTATATTCCGTAGACTGGAAGTGCCCTTGGCTCTGTAGCTCTGTTGTTTACTTGTTTTAGGGAATGCAATGCACTCCTCCAGTGATGCAGTTGGCAATTTACATCCCGCCCATCAGCATAACAAGGCTCCATGTTCTCCAGGGCCTGTCTTGCCTTTCTGGTTTTTACACATTTGTGAATGTCCCTTTTGACCGGTGGGAAGTGATACTTCTTTGTAGTGCAGATTTGCATTGCCCGCTTGCTTGCTTGGCCAAAATGGGCGTATGCGTTTTCTCCTGAATATATTCAGGAGAAAACGCATATGCCCATTTTGGCCAAGTGCGTCATTGTCGAAGTTGTGCCCCTCTTCCTGTGCTTTAAAGGCAATTCCAACATACCTCTTGAAATCTGTATCCTGCTATTCTGCTTCGCTTTCAAGTTCGCCTCGCTGCCTTTCCTCAACAGATTTTCGGACGATAGTTGTCCTTTATTACTCGGCCGGTTTGTGAATTGCTGTGCCCCTGAGCTCTGTTTTTCAACTCGTTTTTAGAGAGCTGTACGCAAGTCCAAAATTTTGGTTCAGGAACTATACTGGTTCCCGCTGGGTGGCTGAGACTTTGGTTAATTCTTCTTCCTGCCGGGAAATTAGAGTGACATGTGCCCGTTCAAATGCCTAACAGCTACTCTCTGATTGATTTTCCCTCTTCCCTTCCATCCTCTGAAAAATTGGCAACCTGTGCGAACCAGGGGCTTAAAGGGGTTGTCTCTCCAATTTGGGAGATTGATACTAAAGCAGTTGGAAAGTCAAACCGGAGCACCAGGAGAGGGACTATTCGTTGAGTTTTAGAAACCTTTTGTATTCTCAGTGTGTCCATTCTCTAGGTTTCCCATACTTGTTATAGCTGTAGTAATATTCCCTTCAACCTGGAGAGTTGTGACCCTTGGAATGGGGGCCATGCATTTTTGCTTTAAATGGTCTGCATTTGCTCACCCAATCTCACCAATCCTCTCTTTCCCAAGTGTCCAGCCTTATACCACATCCAGCTGTCATTGTAGATAAGGTCATTCCAGGTTTCATCAGAGACCCTGAAGGAATTGTAAAGAATTTCCCTGTTTATTGGTTTTGTTATTGAAATTCCTTTTTATAGTGGGTTTGAGCTGATTCTGGCTGCCATATTTATGCCAGTCTAGACACACTTGATTCCCTTACAGAGACATATCAATACATACGTTTTAAGTTACTTACTAGTCAGATCTATTCCTCTGCGGGAAATATGGGGTTTTGAGTCCCTTTCACTGAGGAAGGTGTAGGTCTTGTCTATTCCACAGTTGGTTTTAGAAATGGTACCTGTGCTTATGTCAAACTTTGGTTTTATGCATCACCCCGCCTCTCCTTCCCCCTTAAGGAGGCATAAGAGTGTTTTGTAAATGTGAGACTCTGTTTTCTTTCCTAACTCAGTTCATGTGTAGCCATATTTACAGGATCTTCATAAGTGATATCTTATGATAAATTTGTTTTTCTGTGTGACTTATTTCACTTAGAATCATCGTACCTGAATCCACTCACTTTGCTGCTCCTGGTCTTTTGACATTGATTTCATGACTGAGGGATATTCCATCGTACATAAGTACCACAAATTTTTGAACCATTTTTATATTTCCTGGGATATTTATGGTGTACCCAAGTTGAGGTTCTTGTAAGCAGTGCAGCCCTTAATTTGGGGTAGGCTCTGTCTTATTGATTTTCAGTTTTCCCAAGGTATATTCCCTAGACTGGAAGTGCCCTTGGCTCTGTAGCTCTGTTGTTTACTTGTTTTAGGGAATGCAATGCACTATTCCAGTGAGGCAGTTGGCAATTTACATCCCGCCCATCAGCATAACAATGCTCCCTGTTCTCCATGGCCTGTCTTTCCTTTCTGGTTTTTACACATTTTGTGGATGTCCCTTTTGACCGGTGGGAAGTGATACTTCTTTGTAGTGCAGATTTGCATAGCCCGCTTGCTTGCTTGGCCAAAAAGGGCGTATGCGTTTTCTCCTGAATATATTCAGGGGAAAACGCATATGCCCTTTTTGGCCAAGTGCGTCATTGTTGAAGTTGTGCCCCTTTTCCTGTGCTTTAAAGGCGATTCCAACGTACCTCTTGAAATCTGTTTCCTGCTATTCTGCCTCGCTTTCAAGTCTGCCTCGTTGCCTTCCCTCAACAGATTTTTGGACGATAGTTGTCCTTTATTACTCTGCCAGTTTGTGAATTGCTGTGCCCCTGAGCTCCATTTTTCAACTCGTTTTTTGTGAGCTGTACGCAAGTCCAAAATTTTGGTTCAGGACCTATACTGGTTCCGGGGGGTGGCTGAGACTCTGGTTCATTCTTCTTCCTGCCGGGAAATTAGAGTGACATGTGCC
Organism: Mesoplodon bidens; assembly: GCF_964165515.1. NCBI lineage: Eukaryota > Metazoa > Chordata > Mammalia > Artiodactyla > Ziphiidae > Mesoplodon > Mesoplodon bidens. The sequence continues at coordinate 26,636 of NW_027671149.1, forward strand.
CGTCCAAATGCCTAACAGCTACTGTCTCATTGGTTCTCCCTCTTCTCTTCCATCCTCTGCCAAATTGGCAACCTGTGCGAACCAGAGGTTTAAAGGGGCTGTCTCTCCTATTTGGGAGATTGATAGTAAAGCAGTTGGAAAGTCAAACCGGAGCACCAGGAGAGGGACTATTCGTTAAGTTTTAGAAACCTTTTGTATTCACAGTGTGTCTATTCTCTATGTTTCCCGTACATGTTATAGGTATAGTAATATTCCCTTCAACATGGAGAGTTGGGACCCATGGAATGGGGGTCATGCATTTTTACTTTAAAGGGACTGCATTTGCTCACCCGATCTCACCAATCCTCTCAGTCCCAAGTGCACAGCCTTATGCCACATCTAGCTGTCATTGTAGATAGGTTCATTCCAGGTTTCATCAGAGAACCAGAAGGAATTATAATGAATTTCCCTGTTTATTGGTTTTGTTTTTGAAATTCCTTTTTATAGTGGGTATGAGCTGATTCTCACTGCCATGTTTATACCAGTCTAGACACACTTGATTCCCTTACAGAGACATATCAATACATAGGTTTTAAGTTTCTTACTTGTCAGATGTATTCCTCTGCGGGAAATATGGGGTTTTGTGTCCCTTTCACTGAGGAAGGTGTAGGTCTTGTCTATTCCAAAGTTGGTTTTAGAAATGGTACCTGTGCTTATGTCAAACTCTGGTTTTATGCATCACCCCACCTCTCCTTCCCCCTTAAGCAGGCATAACAGTGTTTTCTAAGTGTGAGACTCTGTTGTCTTTCCTAACTCAGTTCATGTGTAGCCATGTTTACAGGATCTTCATAAGTGATATCTTATGATAAGTTTATTTTTCTGTGTGACTTATTTCACTTAGAATCATCGTACCTGAATCCACTCACTTTGCTGCTCCTGGTCTTATGACATTGATTTCATGGAAGAGGGATATTCCATCGTACATAAATACCACAGTTTTTTGAACCATTTTTATATTTCCTGGGATATTTAAGGTGCACCTAAGTTGAGGTTCTTGTAAGCAGTGCAGCCCTAAATTTGGGGGTGGCTCTGTCTTATTGATTTTCAGTTTTCCCAAGGTATATTTCCTAGACAGGATGGGCCCTTGGCTCTGTAGCTCTGTTGTTTCCTAGTTTTAGGGAACGCAATGCACTCCTCCAGTGAGGCAGTTGGCAATTTACATCCCGCCCATCAGCATAACAAGGCTCCCTGTTCTCCAGGGCCTGTCTTGCCTTTCTGGTTTTTACACATTTTGTGGCTGACCCTTTTGACCGGTTGGAAGTGATACTTATTTGTAGTGCAGATTTGCATTGCCCTCTAGCTTGCTTGGCCAAAAAGGGCGTATGCGTTTTCTCCTGAATATATTCAGGGATATATTCAGGAGAAAACGCATATGCCCATTTTGGCCCAGTGCGTCATTGTAGAAGTTGTGCCCCTCTTCCTGTGCTTTAAAGGCGATTCCAACGTACCTCTTGAAATCTGAATCCTGCTATTCTGCCTCGCTTTCAAGTCTGCCTCGTTGCCTTCCCTCAACAGATTTTTGGACGATAGTTGTCCTTTATTACTCTGCCAGTTTGTGAATTGCTGTGCCCCTGAGCTCCATTTTTCAACTCGTTTTTTGTGAGCTGTACGCAAGTCCAAAATTTTGGTTCAGGACCTATACTGGTTCCGGGGGGTGGCTGAGACTCTGGTTCATTCTTCTTCCTGCCGGGAAATTAGAGTGACATGTGCCCGTCCAAATGCCTAACAGCTACTGTCTCATTGGTTCTCCCTCTTCTCTTCCATCCTCTGCCAAATTGGCAACCTGTGCGAACCAGAAGTTTAAAGGGGCTGTCTCTCCAATTTGGGAGATTGATAGTAAAGCAGTTGGAAAGTCAAACCGGAGCACCAGGAGAGGGACTATTCGTTGAGTTTTAGAAACCTTTTGTATTCACTGTGTGTCCATTCTCTATGTTTCCCGTACATGTTATAGCTATAGTAATATTCCCTTCAACATGGAGAGTTGGGACCCATGGAATGGGGGCCATGCATTTTTACTTTAAAGGGTCTGCATTTGCTCAGCCGATCTCACCAATCCTCTCAGTCCCAAATGTCCAGCCTTATGCCACATCTAGCTGTCATTGTAGATAGGTTCATTCCAGGTTTCATCAGAGACCCTGAAGGAATTATAAAGAATTTCCCTGTTTATTTGTTTTGTTTTGAAATTCCTTTTTATAGTGGGTTTGAGCTGATTCTCGCTGCCATGTTTATGCCAGTCTAGACACACTTGATTCCCTTACAGACACATATCAATACATAGGTTTTAAGATTCTTACTAGTCAGATTTTTTCCTCTTCGGGAAATATGGGGTTTTGAGTCCCTTTCACTGAGGAAGGTGTAGGTCTTGTCTATTCCACAGTTGGTTTTAGAAATGGTACCTGTGCTTATATCAAACTCTGGTTTTATGCATCACCCCACCTCTCCTTTCCCCTTAAGCAGGCATAAGAGTGTTTTCTAAATGTGAGACTCTGTTCTCTTTCCTATCTCAGTTCATGTGTAGCCATGTTTATAGGATCTTCATAAGTGATATCTTATGATAAGTTTCTTTTTCTGTGTGACTTCACTTAGAATCATCGTACCTGAATCCACTCACTTTGCTGCTCCTGGTCTTATGACATTGATTTCATGGCTGAGGGATATTCCATCGTACATAAGTAGCACAATTTTTTGAACCATTTTTATATTTCCTGGGATATTTAAAGTGTACCCAAGTTGTGGTTCTTGTAAGCAGTGCAGCCTTAAATTTGGGGGTGGCTCTGTCTTATTGATTTTCAGTTTTCCCAAAGTATATTCCCTAGACTGGAAGTGCCCTTGGCTCTGTAGCTCTGTTGGTTACTTGTTTTAGGGAACGCAATGCACTCCTCCAGTGAGGCAGTTGGCAATTTACATCCCGCCCATCAGCATAACAGGGTCCCGGTTCTCCAGGGCCTGTCTTGCCTTTCTGGTTTTTACACATTTTGTGGATGTCCCTTTTGACTGGTAGGAAGGGATACTTCTTTGTAGTGCAGATTTGCATTGCCCGCTTGCTTGCTTGGCCAAAAAGGGCGTATGCGTTTTTTCCTGCATATATTCAGGAGAAAACGCATACACCCTTTTTGGCCATGTGCTTCATTGTCGAAGTTGTGCCCCTCTTCCTGTGCTTTAAAGGCGATTCCAACGTACCTCTTGAAATCTGTTCCCTGCTATTCTGTCTCGCTTTCAAGTCCACCTCGTTGCCTTCCCTCAACGGATTTTTGGACGATAGTTGACCTTTATTGCTCTGCCAGTTTGTGAATTGCTGTGCCCCTGAGCTCCATTTTTCAACTCGTTTTTTGTGAGCTGTATGCAAGTCCAAAATTTTGGTTCAGGACCTGTACTGGTTCCCTGTGGGTGGCTGAGACACCGGTAAATTCTTCTTCCTGCCAGGAAATCAGAGTGACATGTGCCCGTCCAAATGCCTAACAGCTACTCTCTCATTGGTTCTCCCTCTTCCCTTCCATCCTCTGCCAAATTGGCAACCTGTGCGAACCAGGAGGTTAAAGGGGTTGTCTCTCCAAGTTGGGACATTGATTGTAAATCAGTTGGAAAGTCAAAGCGGAGCACCAGGAGAGGGACTACTCGTTGAGTTTTAGAATCCTTTTGTATTCACAGTGTGTCCATTCTCTAGGTTTCCCGTACATGTTAGAGCTGTAGTAATATTCCCTTCAACATGGAGATTTGGGACCCATGGAATGGAGGCCATGCATTTTTGCTTTAAAGGGTCTGCATTTCCTCACCCAATCTCACCAATCCTCTCACTCCCAAGTGTTCAGCCTTATGCCACATCCAGCTGTCATTGTAGATAGGGTCATTCCAGGTTTCATCAGAGACCCTGAAGGAAATGTAAAGAATTTCCCTGTTTTTTGATTTTGTTTTTGAAATTCCTTTTTATAGTGGGTTTGAGCTGATTCTCGCTGCCATGTTTATGCCCGTCTAGACACACTTGATTCCCTTACAGAGACATATCAATACATAGGTTTTAAGATACTTACTAGTCAGATCTATTCCTCTGCGGGAAATATGGGGTTTTGAGTCCCTTTCACTGAGGAAGGTGTAGGTCTTGTCTATTCCACAGTTGGTTATAGAAATGGTACCTGTGCTTATATCAAACTCTGGTTTTATGCATCACCCCACCTCTCATTTCCCCTTAAGCAGGCATAAGAGTGTTTTCTAAATGTGAGACTCTGTTCTCTTTCCTAACTCAGTTCATGTGTAGCCATGTTTACAGGATATTCATAAGTGATATCTTATGATAAGTTTCCTTTTCTGTGTGACTTATTTCACTTAGAATCATCATACCTGAATCCACTCACTTTGCTGCTCCTGGTCTTATGACATTGATTTCATGGCTGAGGGATATTCCATCGTACATAAATACCACAGTTTTTTGAACCATTTTTATATTTCCTGGGATATTTAAGGTGTACCCAAGTTGAGGTTCTTGTAAGCAGTGCAGCCCTAAATTTGGTGGTGGCACTGTCTTATTGATTGTCATTTTTCCCAAGGTATATTCCCTAGACTGGAAGTGCCCTTGGCTCTGTAGCTCTGTTGTTTACTTGTTTTAGGGAACGCAATGCACTCCTCCAGTGAGGCAGTTGGCAATTTACATCCCGCCCATCAGCATAACAAGGCTCCCTGTTCTCCAGGGCCTGTCTTGCCTTTCTGATTTTTACTCATTTGTGGATGTCCCTTTTGACCGGTGGGAAGAGATACTTCTTTTTAGAGCAGATTTGCATTGCCCGCTTGCTTGCTTGGCCAAAAAGGGCGTATGCGTTTTCTCCTGAATATATTCAGGAGAAAACGCATACGCCCTTTTTGGCCAAGTGCTTCATTGTCGAAGTTGTGCCCCTCTTCCTGTGCTTTAAAGATGATTCCAACGTACCTCTTGAAATCTGTTTCCTGTTATTCTGCCTCGCTTTCAAGTCCGCCTCGTTGCCTTCCCTCAACAGATTTTTGGACGATAGTTGTCCTTTATTACTCTGCCAGTTTGTGAATTGCTGTGCCCCTGAGCTCCATTTTTCAACTCATTTTTTGTGAGCTGTACGCAAGTCCAAAATTTTGGTTCAGGACCTATACTGGTTCCCGGTGGGTGGCTGAGACTCTGGTTAATTCTTCTTCCTGCCGGGAAATTAGAGTGACATGTGCCCGTCCAAATGCCTAACAGCTACTCTCTCATTGGTTCTCCCTCTTCCCTTCCATCCTCTGCCAAATTTTCAACCTGTGCGAACCAGGAGGTTAAAGGGTTTGTCTCTCCAAGTTGGGAGATTGATAGTAAAGCAGTTGGAAAGTGAAAGCGGAGCACCAGGAGAGGGACTACTCGTTGAGTTTTAGAAACCTTTTGTATTCACAGTGTGTCCATTCTCTAGGTTTCCCGTACATGTTATAGCTGTAGTAATATTCCCTTCAACATGGAGAGTTGGGACCCATGGAATGGGGGCCATGCATTTTTGCTTTAAAGGGTCTGCATTTGCTCACCCAATCTCACCAATCCTCTCAGTCCCAGGTGTCCACTCTTATGCCACATCCAGCTGTCATTGTAGATAGGGTCATTCCAGGTTTCATCAGAGACCCTGAAGGAAATGTAAAGAATTTCCCTGTTTTTTGGTTTTGTTTTTGAAATTCCTTTTTATAGTGGGTTTGAAGTGATTCTCGCTGCCATGTTTATGCCAGTCTAGACACACTTGATTCCCTTACAGAGACATATCAATACATAGGTTTTAAGATTCTTACTAGTCAGATCTATTCCTCTTCGGGAAATATGGGGTTTTGAGTCCCTTTCACTGAGGAAGGTGTAGGTCTTTTCTATTCCACAGTTGGTTATAGAAATGATACCTGTGCTTATATCAAACTCTGGTTTTATGCATCACCCCACCGCTCCTTTCCCCTTAAGCAGGCATAAGAGTGTTTTCTAAATGTGAGACACTGTTCTCTTTCCTAACTCAGTTCATGTGTAGCCATGTTTACAGGATCTTCATAAGTGATATCTTATGATAAGTTTCTTTTTCTGTGTGACTTATTTCACTTAGAATCATCGTACCTGAATCCACTCACTTTGCTGCTCCTGGTCTTATGACATTGATTTCATGGCTGAGGGATATTCCATCGTACATAAATGCCACAGTTTTTTGAACCATTTTTATATTTCCTGGGATATTTAAGGTGTACCCAAGTTGAGGTTCTTGTAAGCAGTGCAGCCCTAAATTTGGTGGTGGCTCTGTCTTATTGATTTTCATTTTTCCCAAGGTATATTCCCTAGACTGGAAATGCCCTTGGGTCTGTAGCTCTGTTGTTTACTTGTTTTAGGGAACGCAATGCACTCCTCCAGTGAGGCAGTTGGCAATTTACATCCCGACCATCAGCATAACAAGGCTCCCTGTTCTCCAGGGCCTGTCTTGCCTTTCAGGTTTTTACACATTTTGTGGATGTCCCTTTTGAACGGTGAGAAGTGATACTTATTTGTAGTGCAGATTTGCATTGCCCTCTTGCTTTCTTGGCCAAAAAGGGCGTATGCCTTTTCTCCTGAATATATTCAGGCGAAAACGCATACGCCCTTTTTGGCCAAGTGTGTCATTGTTGAAGTTGTGCCCCTCTTCCTGTGCTTTAAAGGCGATTCCAACGTACCTCTTGAAATCTGTTTCCTGCTATTCTGTCTCTCTTTCAAGTCCGCCTCGCTGCCTTCCCTCAACAGATTTTTTGGACGATAGTTGTCCTTTATTACTCTGCCAGTTTGTGAATTGCTGTGCCCCTGAGCTCCATTTTTCAACTCGTTTTTTGTGAGCTGTACGCAAGTCCAAAATTTTGGTTCAGGACCTATACTGGTTCCCGGTGGGTGTCTGAGACTGTGGTTAATTCTTCTTCCTGCCGGGAAATTAGAGTGACATGTGCCCGTCCAAATGCCTAACAGCTACTCTCTCATTGGTTCTCCCTCTTCCCTTCCATCCTCTGCCAAATTGGCAACCTGTGCGAACCAGGAGGTTAAAAGCGTTGTCTCTCCAAGTTGGGAGATTGATAGTAAAGCAGTTGGAAAGTCAAACCGGAGAACCAGGAGAGGGACTACTCGTTGAGTTTTAGAAAACTTTTGTATTCACCGTGTGTCCATTCTCTAGGTTTCCTGTACATGTTATAGCTGTAGTAATATTCCCTTCAACATGGAGAGTTGGGACCCATGGAATGGGGTCCATGCATTTTTGCTTTAAAGAGTCTGCATTTGCTCACCCAATCTCACCAATCCACTCACTCCCAGCTGTCCAGCCTTATGCCACATCCAGCTGTCATTGTAGATAGGGTCATTCCAGGTTTCATCAGAGACCCTGAAGGAAATGTAAAGAATTTCCCTGTTTTTTGGTTTTGTTTTTGAAATTCATTTTTATGGTGTGTTTGAGCTGATTCTCGCTGCCATGTTTATGCCAGTCTAGACACACTTGATTCCCTTACAGAGACATATCAATACATAGGTTTTAAGATTCTTACTAGTCAGATCTATTCCTCTGCTGGAAATATGTGGTTTTGAGTCCCTTTCACTGAGGAAGTTTTAGGTCTTGCCTATTCCACAGTTGGTTTTAGAAATGGTACCTGTGCTTATATCAAACTCTGGTTTTATGCATCACCCCACATCTCCTTTCCCTTAAGCAGGCATAAGAGTGTTTTCCAATTGTGAGACTCTGTTCTCTTTCCTAACTCAGTTCATGTGTAGCCATGTTTACAGGATCTTCATAAGTGATATCTTATGATAAGTTTCTTTTTCTGTGTGACTTATTTCACTTAGAATCATCGTACCTGAATCCACTCACTTTGCTGCTCCTGGTCTTATGACATTGATTTCATGGCTGAGGGATATTCCATCGTACATGAATACCACAGTTTTTTGAACCATTTTTATATTTCCTGGGATATTTAAGGTGTACCCATGTTGAGGTTCTTGTAAGCAGTGCAGCCCTAAATTTGGGGGTGGCTCTGACTTATTGATTTTCAGTTTTCCATAGGTATATGCCCTAGACTGTAAGTGCCCTTGGCTCTGTAGCTCTGTTGTTTACTTGTTTTAGGGAACGCAATGCACTCCTCCAGTGAGGCAGTTGGCAACTTACATCCCGCCCATCAGCATAACAAGGCTTCCTCTTCTCCAGGGCCTGTCTTGCCTTTCTGGTTTTTACACATTTGTGGATGTCCCTTTTGACCGGTGGGAAGTGATACTTCTTTGTAGTGCAGATTTGCATTGCCCGCTTGCTTGCTTGGCCAAAAAGGGCGTATGCGTTTTCTCCTGAATATATTCAGGCGAAAACGCATACGCCCTTTTTGGCCAAGTGCGTCATTGTCGAAGTTGTGCCCCTCTTCCTGTGCTTTAAAGATGATTCCAACGTACCTCTTGAAATCTGTATCCTGCTATTCTGCCTCGCTTTCAAGTCCGCCTCTTTGCCTTCCCTCAACTGATTTTTGGACGATAGTTGTCCTTTATTACTCTGCCAGTTTGTGAATTGCTGTGCCCCTGAGATCCATTTTTCAACTCGTTTTTTGTGAGCTGTACGCAAGTCCAAAATTTTGGTTCAGGACCTATACTGGTTCCCGGTGGGTGGCTGAGACTGTGGTTAATTCTTCTTCCTGCCGGGAAATTAGAGTGACATGTGCCCGTCCAAATGCCTAACAGCTACTCTCTCATTGGTTCTCCCTCTTCCCTTCCATCCTCTGCCAAATTGGCAACCTGTGCGAACCAGGAGTTTAAAAGGGTTGTCTCTCCAAGTTGGGAGATTGATAGTAAAGCAGTTGGAAAGTCAAACCGGAGAACCAGGAGAGGGACTACTCATTGAGTTTTAGAAACCTTTTGTATTCACCGTGTGTCCATTCTCTAGGTTTCCCGTACATGTTATAGCTGTAGTAATATTCCCTTCAACATGGAGAGTTGGGACCCATGGAATGTGGGCCATGCATTTTTGCTTTAAGGGGTCTGCATTTGCTCACCCAATCTCACCAATCCACTCACTCCCTGGTGTCCAGCCTTATGCCACATCCAGCTGTCATTGTAGATAGGGTCATTCCAGGTTTCATCAGAGACGCTGAAGGAAATGTAAAGAATTTCCCTGTTTTTAGGTTTTGTTTTTGAAATTCATTTTTATAGTGTGTTTGAGCTGATTCTCGCTGCCATGTTTATCCCAGTCTAGACACACTTGATTCCCTTACAGAGACATATCAATACATATGTTTTATGATTCTTACTAGTCAGATCTATTCCTCTGCGGGAAATATGGGGTATTGAGTCCCTTTCACTGAGGAAGCTTTAGGTCTTGTCTATTCCACAGTTGGTTTTAGAAATGGTACCTGTGCTTATATCAAACTCTGGTTTTATGCATCACCCCACCTCTCCTTTCCCCTTAAGCAGGCATAAGAGTGTTTTCTAAATGTGAGACTCTGTTCTCTTTCCTAACTCAGTTCATGTGTAGCCATGTTTACAGGATCTTCATAAGTGATATCTTATGATAAGTTTCTTTTCTGTGTGACTTATTTCACTTAGAATCATCGTACCTGAATCCACTCACTTTGCTGCTCCTGGTCTTATGACATTGAGTTCATGGCTGAGGGATATTCCATCGTACATGAATACCACAGTTTTTTGAACCATTTTTATATTTCCTGAGATATTTAAGGTGTACCCAAGTTGAGGTTCTTGTAAGCAGTGCAGCCCTAAATTTGGGGGTGGCTCTGTCTTATTGATTTTCAGTTTTCCCAAGGTATATTCCCTAGACTGGAAGTGCCCTTGGCTCTGTAGCTCTGTTGTTTACTTGTTTTAGGGAACGCAATGCACTCCTCCAGTAAGGCAGTTGGCAACTTACATCCCGCCCATCAGCATAACAAGGCTCCCTCTTCTCCAGGGCCTGTCTTGCCTTTCTGGTTTTTACACATTTGTGGATGTCCCTTTTGACCGGTGGGAAGTGATACTTATTTGTAGTGCAGATTTGCATTGCCCGCTTGCTTGCTTGGCCAAAAAGGGCGTATGCGTTTTCTCCTGAATATATTCAGGCGAAAACTCATACGCCCTTTTTGGCCAAGTGCGTCATTGTCGAAGTTGTGCCCCTCTTCCTGTGCTTTAAAGGCGATTCCAACGTACCTCTTGAAATCTGTTTCCTGCTATTCTGCCTCGCTTTCAAATCCGCCTCGTTGCCTTCCCTCAACAGATTTTTGGACGATAGTTGTCCTTTATTACTCTGCCAGTTTGTGAATTGCTGTGCCCCTGAGCTCCATTTTTCAACTCGTTTTTTGTGAGCTGTACGCAAGTCCAAAATTTTGGTTCAGAACCTATACTGGTTCCCGGTGGGTGGCTGAGACTGTGGTTAATTCTTCTTCCTGCCGGGAAATTAGAGTGACATGTACCCGTCCAAATGCCTAACAGCTACTCTCTCATTGGTTCTCCGTCTTCCCTTCCATCCTCTGCCAAATTGGCAACCTGTGCGAACCAGGAGGTTAAAGGGGTTGTGTCTCCAAGTTGGGAGATTGATAGGAAAGCAGTTGGAAAGTCAAAGCGGAGCACCAGGAGAGGGACTACTCGTTGAGTTTTAGAAACCTTTTGTATTCACAGTGTGTCCATTCTCTAGGTTTCCCGTACATGTTATAGCTGTAGTAATATTCCCTTCAACATGGAGAGTTGGGACCCATGGAATGGGGGCCATGCATTTTTGCTTTAAAGGGTCTGCATTTGCTCACCCAATCTCACCAATCCTCTCACTCCCAAGTGTCCACGTTTATGCCACATCCAGCTGTCATTGTAGATAGGGTCATTCCAGGTTTAATCAGAGACCCTGAAGGAAATGTAAAGAATTTCCCTGTTTTTTGGTTTTGTTTTTGAAATTCCTTTTTATAGTGGGTTTGAGCTGATTCTCGCTGCCATGTTTATGCCAGTCTAGACACACTTGATTCCCTTACAGAGACATATCAATACATAGGTTTTAAGATTCTTACTAGTCAGATCTATTCCTCTGCGGGAAATATGGGGTTTTGAGTCCCTTTCACTGAGGAAGGTGTAAGTCTTGTCTATACCACAGTTGCTTATAGAAGAGGTACCTGTGCTTATATCAAACTCTGGTTTTATGCATCACCCCACCGCTCCTTTCCCCTTAAGCAGGCATAAGAGTGTTTTCTAAATGTGAGACCCTGTTCTCCTTCCTAACTCAGTTCATGTGTAGCCATGTTTACAGGATCTTCATTAGTGATATCTTATGATAAGTTTCTTTTTCTGTGTGACTTATTTCACTTAGAATCATCGTACCTGAATCCACTCACTTTGCTGCTCCTGGTCTTATGACATTGATTTCATGGCTGAGGGATATTCCATCGTACATGAATACCACAGTTTTTTGAACCATTTTTATATTTCCTGGGATATTTAAGGTGTACCCAAGTTGAGGTACTTGTAAGCAGTGCAGCCCTAAATTTGGGGGTGGCTCTGTCTTATTGATTTTCCGTTTTCCATAGGTATATTCCCTAGACTGGAAGTGCCCTTGGCTCTGTAGCTCTGTTGTTTACTTGTTTTAGGGAACGCAATGCACTCCTCCAGTGAGGCAGTTGGCAACTTACATCCCGCCCATCAGCATAACAAGGCTCCCTCTTCTCCAGGGCCTGTCTTGCCTTTCTGGTTTTTACACATTTGTGGATGTCCCTTTTGACCGGTGGGAAGTGATACTTCTTTGTAGTGCAGATTTGCATTGCCCGCTTGCTTGCTTGGCCAAAAAGGGCGTATGCGTTTTCTCCTGAATATATTCAGGCGAAAACGCATACGCCATTTTTGGCCAAGTGCCTCATTGTCGAAGTTGTGCCCCTCTTCCTGTGCTTTAAAGACGATTCCAACGTACCTCTTGAAATCTGTTTCCTGCTATTCTGCCTCGCTTTCAAGTCCGCCTCGTTGCATTCCCTCAACAGATTTTTGGACGATAGTTGTCCTTTATTACTCTGCCAGTTTGTGAATTGCTGTGCCCCTGAGCTCCATTTTTCAACTCGTTTTTGGTGAGCTGTACGCAAGTCCAAAATTTTGGTTCAGGACCTATACTGGTTCCCGGTGGCTGGCTGAGACTGTCGTTATTTCTTCTTCCTGCCGGGAAATTAGAGTGACATGTGCCCGTCCAAATGCCTAACAGCTACTCTCTCATTGGTTCTCCCTCTTCCCTTCCATCCTCTGCCAAATTGGCAACCTGTGCGAACCAGGAGTTTAAAAGGGTTGTCTCTCCAAGTTGGGAGATTGATAGTAAAGCAGTTGGAAAGTCAAACCGGAGAACCAGGAGAGGGACTACTCATTGAGTTTTAGAAACCTTTTGTATTCACCGTGTGTCCATTCTCTAGGTTTCCCGTACATGTTATAGCTGTAGTAATATTCCCTTCAACATGGAGAGTTGGGACCCATGGAATGTGGGCCATGCATTTTTGCTTTAAGGGGTCTGCATTTGCTCACCCAATCTCACCAATCCACTCACTCCCTGGTGTCCAGCCTTATGCCACATCCAGCTGTCATTGTAGATAGGGTCATTCCAGGTTTCATCAGAGACGCTGAAGGAAATGTAAAGAATTTCCCTGTTTTTAGGTTTTGTTTTTGAAATTCATTTTTATAGTGTGTTTGAGCTGATTCTCGCTGCCATGTTTATGCCAGTCTAGACACACTTGATTCCCTTACAGAGACATATCATTACATATGTTTTAAGATTCTTACTAGTCAGATCTATTCCTCTGCGGTAAATATGGGGTATTGAGTCCCTTTCACTGAGGAAGCTTTAGGTCTTGTCTATTCCACAGTTGGTTTTAGAAATGGTACCTGTGCTTATATCAAACTCTGGTTTTATGCATCACCCCACCTCTCCTTTCCCCTTAAGCAGGCATAAGAGTGTTTTCTAAATGTGAGACTCTGTTCTCTTTCCTAACTCAGTTCATGTGTAGCCATGTTTACAGGATCTTCATAAGTGATATCTTATGATAAGTTTCTTTTCTGTGTGACTTATTTCACTTAGAATCATCGTACCTGAATCCACTCACTTTGCTGCTCCTGGTCTTATGACATTGATTTCATGGCTGAGGGATATTCCATCGTACATGAATACCACAGTTTTTTGAACCATTTTTATATTTCCTGAGATATTTAAGGTGTACCCAAGTTGAGGTTCTTGTAAGCAGTGCAGCCCTAAATTTGGGGGTGGCTCTGTCTTATTGATTTTCAGTTTTCCCAAGGTATATTCCCTAGACTGGAAGTGCCCTTGGCTCTGTAGCTCTGTTGTTTACTTGTTTTAGGGAACGCAATGCACTCCTCCAGTAAGGCAGTTGGCAACTTACATCCCGCCCATCAGCATAACAAGGCTCCCTCTTCTCCAGGGCCTGTCTTGCCTTTCTGGTTTTTACACATTTGTGGATGTCCCTTTTGACCGGTGGGAAGTGATACTTATTTGTAGTGCAGATTTGCATTGCCCGCTTGCTTGCTTGGCCAAAAAGGGCGTATGCGTTTTCTCCTGAATATATTCAGGCGAAAACTCATACGCCCTTTTTGGCCAAGTGCGTCATTGTCGAAGTTGTGCCCCTCTTCCTGTGCTTTAAAGGCGATTCCAACGTACCTCTTGAAATCTGTTTCCTGCTATTCTGCCTCGCTTTCAAATCCGCCTCGTTGCCTTCCCTCAACAGATTTTTGGACGATAGTTGTCCTTTATTACTCTGCCAGTTTGTGAATTGCTGTGCCCCTGAGCTCCATTTTTCAACTCGTTTTTTGTGAGCTGTACGCAAGTCCAAAATTTTGGTTCAGAACCTATACTGGTTCCCGGTGGGTGGCTGAGACTGTGGTTAATTCTTCTTCCTGCCGGGAAATTAGAGTGACATGTACCCGTCCAAATGCCTAACAGCTACTCTCTCATTGGTTCTCCGTCTTCCCTTCCATCCTCTGCCAAATTGGCAACCTGTGCGAACCAGGAGGTTAAAGGGGTTGTGTCTCCAAGTTGGGAGATTGATAGGAAAGCAGTTGGAAAGTCAAAGCGGAGCACCAGGAGAGGGACTACTCGTTGAGTTTTAGAAACCTTTTGTATTCACAGTGTGTCCATTCTCTAGGTTTCCCGTACATGTTATAGCTGTAGTAATATTCCCTTCAACATGGAGAGTTGGGACCCATGGAATGGGGGCCATGCATTTTTGCTTTAAAGGGTCTGCATTTGCTCACCCAATCTCACCAATCCTCTCACTCCCAAGTGTCCACGTTTATGCCACATCCAGCTGTCATTGTAGATAGGGTCATTCCAGGTTTAATCAGAGACCCTGAAGGAAATGTAAAGAATTTCCCTGTTTTTTGGTTTTGTTTTTGAAATTCCTTTTTATAGTGGGTTTGAGCTGATTCTCGCTGCCATGTTTATGCCAGTCTAGACACACTTGATTCCCTTACAGAGACATATCAATACATAGGTTTTAAGATTCTTACTAGTCAGATCTATTCCTCTGCGGGAAATATGGGGTTTTGAGTCCCTTTCACTGAGGAAGGTGTAAGTCTTGTCTATACCACAGTTGCTTATAGAAGAGGTACCTGTGCTTATATCAAACTCTGGTTTTATGCATCACCCCACCGCTCCTTTCCCCTTAAGCAGGCATAAGAGTGTTTTCTAAATGTGAGACCCTGTTCTCCTTCCTAACTCAGTTCATGTGTAGCCATGTTTACAGGATCTTCATTAGTGATATCTTATGATAAGTTTCTTTTTCTGTGTGACTTATTTCACTTAGAATCATCGTACCTGAATCCACTCACTTTGCTGCTCCTGGTCTTATGACATTGATTTCATGGCTGAGGGATATTCCATCGTACATGAATACCACAGTTTTTTGAACCATTTTTATATTTCCTGGGATATTTAAGGTGTACCCAAGTTGAGGTACTTGTAAGCAGTGCAGCCCTAAATTTGGGGGTGGCTCTGTCTTATTGATTTTCCGTTTTCCATAGGTATATTCCCTAGACTGGAAGTGCCCTTGGCTCTGTAGCTCTGTTGTTTACTTGTTTTAGGGAACGCAATGCACTCCTCCAGTGAGGCAGTTGGCAACTTACATCCCGCCCATCAGCATAACAAGGCTCCCTCTTCTCCAGGGCCTGTCTTGCCTTTCTGGTTTTTACACATTTGTGGATGTCCCTTTTGACCGGTGGGAAGTGATACTTCTTTGTAGTGCAGATTTGCATTGCCCGCTTGCTTGCTTGGCCAAAAAGGGCGTATGTGTTTTCTCCTGAATATATTCAGGCGAAAACGCATACGCCATTTTTGGCCAAGTGCCTCATTGTCGAAGTTGTGCCCCTCTTCCTGTGCTTTAAAGACGATTCCAACGTACCTCTTGAAATCTGTTTCCTGCTATTCTGCCTCGCTTTCAAGTCCGCCTCGTTGCATTCCCTCAACAGATTTTTGGACGATAGTTGTCCTTTATTACTCTGCCAGTTTGTGAATTGCTGTGCCCCTGAGCTCCATTTTTCAACTCGTTTTTGGTGAGCTGTACGCAGGTCCAAAATTTTGGTTCAGGACCTATACTGGTTCCCGGTGGCTGGCTGAGACTGTCGTTATTTCTTCTTCCTGCCGGGAAATTAGAGTGACATGTGCCCGTCCAAATGCCTAACAGCTACTCTCTCATTGGTTCTCCCTCTTCCCTTCCATCCTCTGCCAAATTGGCAACCTGTGCGAACCAGGAGTTTAAAAGGGTTGTCTCTCCAAGTTGGGAGATTGATAGTAAAGCAGTTGGAAAGTCAAACCGGAGAACCAGGAGAGGGACTACTCATTGAGTTTTAGAAACCTTTTGTATTCACCGTGTGTCCATTCTCTAGGTTTCCCGTACATGTTATAGCTGTAGTAATATTCCCTTCAACATGGAGAGTTGGGACCCATGGAATGTGGGCCATGCATTTTTGCTTTAAGGGGTCTGCATTTGCTCACCCAATCTCACCAATCCACTCACTCCCTGGTGTCCAGCCTTATGCCACATCCAGCTGTCATTGTAGATAGGGTCATTCCAGGTTTCATCAGAGACGCTGAAGGAAATGTAAAGAATTTCCCTGTTTTTAGGTTTTGTTTTTGAAATTCATTTTTATAGTGTGTTTGAGCTGATTCTCGCTGCCATGTTTATGCCAGTCTAGACACACTTGATTCCCTTACAGAGACATATCATTACATATGTTTTAAGATTCTTACTAGTCAGATCTATTCCTCTGCGGTAAATATGGGGTATTGAGTCCCTTTCACTGAGGAAGCTTTAGGTCTTGTCTATTCCACAGTTGGTTTTAGAAATGGTACCTGTGCTTATATCAAACTCTGGTTTTATGCATCACCCCACCTCTCCTTTCCCCTTAAGCAGGCATAAGAGTGTTTTCTAAATGTGAGACTCTGTTCTCTTTCCTAACTCAGTTCATGTGTAGCCATGTTTACAGGATCTTCATAAGTGATATCTTATGATAAGTTTCTTTTCTGTGTGACTTATTTCACTTAGAATCATCGTACCTGAATCCACTCACTTTGCTGCTCCTGGTCTTATGACATTGATTTCATGGCTGAGGGATATTCCATCGTACATGAATACCACAGTTTTTTGAACCATTTTTATATTTCCTGAGATATTTAAGGTGTACCCAAGTTGAGGTTCTTGTAAGCAGTGCAGCCCTAAATTTGGGGGTGGCTCTGTCTTATTGATTTTCAGTTTTCCCAAGGTATATTCCCTAGACTGGAAGTGCCCTTGGCTCTGTAGCTCTGTTGTTTACTTGTTTTAGGGAACGCAATGCACTCCTCCAGTAAGGCAGTTGGCAACTTACATCCCGCCCATCAGCATAACAAGGCTCCCTCTTCTCCAGGGCCTGTCTTGCCTTTCTGGTTTTTACACATTTGTGGATGTCCCTTTTGACCGGTGGGAAGTGATACTTATTTGTAGTGCAGATTTGCATTGCCCGCTTGCTTGCTTGGCCAAAAAGGGCGTATGCGTTTTCTCCTGAATATATTCAGGCGAAAACTCATACGCCCTTTTTGGCCAAGTGCGTCATTGTCGAAGTTGTGCCCCTCTTCCTGTGCTTTAAAGGCGATTCCAACGTACCTCTTGAAATCTGTTTCCTGCTATTCTGCCTCGCTTTCAAATCCGCCTCGTTGCCTTCCCTCAACAGATTTTTGGACGATAGTTGTCCTTTATTACTCTGCCAGTTTGTGAATTGCTGTGCCCCTGAGCTCCATTTTTCAACTCGTTTTTTGTGAGCTGTACGCAAGTCCAAAATTTTGGTTCAGAACCTATACTCGTTCCCGGTGGGTGGCTGAGACTGTGGTTAATTCTTCTTCCTGCCGGGAAATTAGAGTGACATGTACCCGTCCAAATGCCTAACAGCTACTCTCTCATTGGTTCTCCGTCTTCCCTTCCATCCTCTGCCAAATTGGCAACCTGTGCGAACCAGGAGGTTAAAGGGGTTGTGTCTCCAAGTTGGGAGATTGATAGGAAAGCAGTTGGAAAGTCAAAGCGGAGCACCAGGAGAGGGACTACTCGTTGAGTTTTAGAAACCTTTTGTATTCACAGTGTGTCCATTCTCTAGGTTTCCCGTACATGTTATAGCTGTAGTAATATTCCCTTCAACATGGAGAGTTGGGACCCATGGAATGGGGGCCATGCATTTTTGCTTTAAAGGGTCTGCATTTGCTCACCCAATCTCACCAATCCTCTCACTCCCAAGTGTCCACGCTTATGCCACATCCAGCTGTCATTGTAGATAGGGTCATTCCAGGTTTAATCAGAGACCCTGAAGGAAATGTAAAGAATTTCCCTGTTTTTTGGTTTTGTTTTTGAAATTCCTTTTTATAGTGGGTTTGAGCTGATTCTCGCTGCCATGTATATGCCAGTCTAGACACACTTGATTCCCTTACAGATACATATCAATACATAGGTTTTAAGATTCTTACTAGTCAGATCTATTCCTCTGCGGGAAATATGGGGTTTTGAGTCCCTTTCACTGAGGAAGGTGTAAGTCTTGTCTATTCCACAGTTGCTTATAGAAGAGGTACCTGTGCTTATATCAAACTCTGGTTTTATGCATCACCCCACCGCTCCTTTCCCCTTAAGCAGGCATAAGAGTGTTTTCTAAATGTGAGACCCTGTTCTCCTTCCTAACTCAGTTCATGTGTAGCCATGTTTACAGGATCTTCATTAGTGATATCTTATGATAAGTTTCTTTTTCTGTGTGACTTATTTCACTTAGAATCATCGTACCTGAATCCACTCACTTTGCTGCTCCTGGTCTTATGACATTGAGTTCATGGCTGAGGGATATTCCATCGTACATGAATACCACAGTTTTTTGAACCATTTTTATATTTCCTGGGATATTTAAGGTGTACCCAAGTTGAGGTACTTGTAAGCAGTGCAGCCCTAAATTTGGGGGTGGCTCTGTCTTATTGATTTTCCGTTTTCCATAGGTATATTCCCTAGACTGGAAGTGCCCTTGGCTCTGTAGCTCTGTTGTTTACTTGTTTTAGGGAACGCAATGCACTTCTCCAGTGAGGCAGTTGGCAACTTACATCCCGCCCATCAGCATAACAAGGCTCCCTCTTCTCCAGGGCCTTTCTTGCCTTTCTGGTTTTTACACATTTGTGGATGTCCCTTTTGACCGGTGGGAAGTGATACTTCTTTGTAGTGCAGATTTGCATTGCCCGCTTGCTTGCTTGGCCAAAAAGGGCGTATGTGTTTTCTCCTGAATATATTCAGGCGAAAACGCATACGCCCTTTTTGGCCAAGTGCCTCATTGTCGAAGTTGTGCCCCTCTTCCTGTGCTTTAAAGACGATTCCAACGTACCTCTTGAAATCTGTTCCCTGCTATTCTGCCTCGCTTTCAAGTCCGCCTCGTTGCATTCCCTCAACAGATTTTTGGACGATAGTTGTCCTTTATTACTCTGCCAGTTTGTGAATTGCTGTGCCCCTGAGCTCCATTTTTCAACTCGTTTTTGGTGAGCTGTACGCAGGTCCAAAATTTTGGTTCAGGACCTATACTGGTTCCCGGTGGGTGGCTGAGACTGTCGTTATTTCTTCTTCCTGCCGGGAAATTAGAGTGACATGTGCCCGTCCAAATGCCTAACAGCTACTCTCTCATTGGTTCTCCCTCTTCCCTTCCATCCTCTGCCAAATTGGCAACCTGTGCGAACCAGGAGTTTAAAAGGGTTGTCTCTCCAAGTTGGGAGATTGATAGTAAAGCAGTTGGAAAGTCAAACCGGAGAACCAGGAGAGGGACTACTCATTGAGTTTTAGAAACCTTTTGTATTCACCGTGTGTCCATTCTCTAGGTTTCCCGTACATGTTATAGCTGTAGTAATATTCCCTTCAACATGGAGAGTTGGGACCCATGGAATGTGGGCCATGCATTTTTGCTTTAAGGGGTCTGCATTTGCTCACCCAATCTCACCAATCCACTCACTCCCTGGTGTCCAGCCTTATGCCACATCCAGCTGTCATTGTAGATAGGGTCATTCCAGGTTTCATCAGAGACGCTGAAGGAAATGTAAAGAATTTCCCTGTTTTTTGGTTTTGTTTTTGAAATTCATTTTTATAGTGTGTTTGAGCTGATTCTCGCTGCCATGTTTATGCCAGTCTAGACACACTTGATTCCCTTACAAAGACATATCATTACATATGTTTTAAGATTCTTACTAGTCAGATCTATTCCTCTGCGGGAAATATGGGGTATTGAGTCCCTTTCACTGAGGAAGGTTTAGGTCTTGTCTATTCCACAGTTGGTTTTAGAAATGGTACCTGTGCTTATATCAAACTCTGGTTTTATGCATCACCCCACCTCTCCTTTCCCCTTAAGCAGGCATAAGAGTGTTTTCTAAATGTGAGACTCTGTTCTCTTTCCTAACTCAGTTCATGTGTAGCCATGTTTAGAGGATCTTCATAAGCGATATCTTATGATAAGTTTGTTTTTCTCTGTGACTTATTTCACTTAGAATCTTCGTACCTGAATCCACTCACTTTGGTGCTCCTGGTCTTATGACATTGATTTCATGGCTGAGGGATATTCCATCGTACATAAGTACCACAGTTTTTTGAACCATTTTTATATTTCCTGGGATATTTAAATTGTACCCAAGTTGAGGTTCTTGTAAGCAGTGCAGCCCTAAATTTGGGGGTGGCTCTGTCTTATTGATTTTCAGTTTTCCCAAGGTATATTCCCTAGACTGGAAGTGCCCTTGGCTCTGTAGCTCTGTTGTTTTCTTGTTTTAGGGAGCGCAATGCACTCCTCCAGTGAGGCAGTTGGCAATTTACATCCCGCCCATCAGCGTAACAAGGCTCCCTGTTCTCCAGGGCCTGTCTTGCCTTTGTGGATTTTACACATTTTGTGGATGTCCCATTTGATCGTTGGGAAGTGATACTTATTTGTAGTGCAGATTTGCATTGCCCGCTTGCTTCCTTGGCCAAAAAGGGCGTATGCGTTTTCTCCTGAATATATTCAGGAGAAAACCCATACGCACTTTTTAGCCAAGTGCGTCATTGTTGAAGTTGTGCCCCTCTTCCTGTGCTTTAAAGGCGATTCCAACGAACCACTTGAAATCTGTTTCCTGCTATTCTGCCTCGCTTTCAAGTCCGCCTTGTTGCCCTCCCTCGACAGATTTTTGGACGATAGTTGTCCTTTATTACTCTGCCAGTTTGTAAATTGCTGTGCCCCTGTGCACCATTATTCTACTCGTTTTTTGTGAGCTGCATGCAAGTCCAAAATTTTGGTTCAGGACCTATACTGTTTCCTGGTGGGTGGCTGTGACTTTGGTAAATTCTTCTTCCTGCCGGGAAATCAGAGTGACATGTGTCCGTCCAAAAGCCTTAGAGCTACTCTCTCATTGGTTATCCCTCTTCCCTTCCATCCTCTGCAAATTTGGAAACCTGTGCGAACCATGAGGTTAAAGTGGCTGTCTCTCCAATTTGGGAGATTGATAGTAAAGCAGTTGGAAAGTCAAAGCGGAGCACCAGGAGAGGGACTACTCGTTGAGTTTTAGAAACGTTTTGTATTCACAATGTGTCCATTCTCTAGGTTTCTCGTACATGTTATAGCTGTAGGAATATTCCCTTCAACATGGAGAGTTGGTACCCATGTAATTGGGTCCATGCATTTTTGTTTTAAAGGGTCTGCATTTGCTCACCCAATCTCACCAATCCTCTCAGTCCCAAGTGTCCACCCTTATAACACATCGACCTGTCATTGTAGTTAGGGTCATTCCAGGTTTCATCAGAGACCCTGAAGGAAATGTAAAGAATTTCCCTGTTTTTTGGTTTTGTTTTTGAAATTCCTTTTTATAGTGGGTATGAGCTGATTCTCGCTGCCATGTTTATGCCAGTCTAGACACACTTGATTCCCTTACAGAGACATAGCAATACATAGGTTTTAAGTTTCTTACTTGTCAGATCTATTCCTCTGTGGGAAATATGGGGTTTTGAGTCCCTTTCACTGAGGAATGTGTAGGTCTTTCCTATTCCAAAGTTGGTTTTAGAAATGGTACCTCTGCTTATGTAAAACTCTGGTTTTATGCATCACCCCACCTCTCCTTCCCCCTTAAGCAGGCATAACAGTGTTTTCTAACTGTGAGACTCTGTTCTCTTTCCTAACTCAGTTCATGTGTAGCCATGATTACAGGATCTTCATATGTGATATCTTATGATAAGTTTCTTTTTCTGTGTGACTTATTTCACTTAGAATCATCGTACCTGAATCCACTCACTTTGCTGCTCCTGGTCTTATGACATTGATTTCATGGCTGAGGGATATTCCATCGTACGTAAGTACCACACTTCTTTGAACCATTTTTGTATTTCCTAGTATATTTAAGGTGTACCCAAGTTGAGGTTCTTGTAGGCAGTGCAGCCCTAAATTTGGGGGTGGCTCTGTCTTTTTGATTTTCAGTTTCCCCAAGGTATATTCGCTAGACTGGAAGTCCCCTTGGCTCTGTAGCTCTGTTGTTTACTTGTTTTAGGGAACGCAATGCACTCCTCCAGTGAGGCAGTTGGCAATTTACATCCCGCCTATCAGCATAACAAGGCTCCCTGTTCTCCAGGGCCTGTCTTGCCTTTCTGGTTTTTACACATTTGTGGATAACCCTTTTGACCGGTGGGAAGTGATACTTCTTTGTAGTGCAGATTTGCATTGCCCGCTTGCTTGCTTGGCCAAAAAGGGGGTATGTGTTTTCCCCTGAATATATTCAGGGGAAAACACATACGCCCTTTTGGCCAAGTGTGTCATTGTCGAAGTTGTAACCCTCTTCCTGTTCTTTAAAGGCAATTCCAACGTACCTCTTGAAATCTGTTTCCTGCTATTCTGCCTCACTTTCAAGTCCGCCTCATTGCCTTCCCTCAACAAATTTTTGGACGATAGTTGTCCTTTATTACTCTGCCAGTTTGTGAATTGCTGTGCCCGAGCTCCATTTTTCAACTCGTTTTTTGTGAGCTGTACGCAAGTCCAAAATTTTGGTTCAGGAACTATACTGGTTCCTGGTGGGTGGCTGAGACTTTGGTTAATTCTTCTTCCTGCCAGGAAATTAGAGTGACATGTTCCCGTCCAAATGCCTAACAGCTACTATCTCAATTGTTCTCAATATTCCCTTCCATCCTCTGCAAAATTGGCAACATGTGCGAACCAGGAGCTTAAAGGGGCTGTCTCTCCATTTTGGGAGATTGATAGTAAAGCAGTTGGAAAGTCAAACCGGAGCACCAGGAGAGGGACTATTCGTTGAGTTTTAGAAACCCTTTGTATTCACAGTGTGTCCATTCTATAGGTTTCCCATACATGTTAAAGCTGTAGAAATATTCCCTTCAACCTGAAGAGTTGGGACCCATGGAATGGGGGCCATGCATTTTTGCTTTAAATGGTCTGCATTTGCTCACCCAATCTCACCAATCCTCTAGGTCCCAAGTGTCCAGCCTTATACCACATCCAGCTGTCATTGTAGATAGGGTCATTCCATGATTCATCAGAGACCCTGAAGGAATTGTAAAGAATTTGCCTGATTTTGGTTTTGTTTTTGAAATTTTTTTCTATTGGGTTTGGGCTGATTCTCGCTGCCATGTTTATGCCAGTCTAGACACACATGATTCCCTTACGGAGACATATCAATACATAGGTTTTAAGATTCTTACTAGTCAGATATATTCCTCTGCGTGAAAAATGGGGTTTTGAGTCCCTTTCACTGAGGAAGGTGTAGGTCTTGCCTATTACACAGTTGGTTTTAGAAACGGTACCTGTACTTATATCAAACTCTGGTTTTATGCATCAACCCACCTCACCTTTCCCCTTAAGCAGGCATAACAGTGTTTTCTAAATGTGAGACTCTGTTTTCTTTCCTAACTCAGTTCATGTTTAGCCATGTTTACAGGATCTTCATAAGTGATATCTTATGATAAGTCTCTTTTTCTGTGTGACTTCACTTAGAATCATCGTACCTGAATCCACTCACTTTGCTGCTCCTGGTCTTATGACATTGATTTCATGGCTGAGGGATATTCCATCGTACATAATTACCACAATTTTTTGAACCATTTTTATATTTCCTGGGATATTTAAGGTGTACCCATGTTGAGGTTCTTGTAAGCAGTGCAGCCCTAAATTTGGGGTGGCTCTGTCTTATTGATTTTCAGTTTTCCCAAGGTATATTCCCTAGACTGGAAGTGCCCTTGGCTCTGTAGCTCTGTTGTTTACTTGTTTTAGGGAACACAATGCACTCCTCCAGTGAGGTAGTTGGCAATTTACATCCCGCCCATCAGCATAACAAGGCACCCTGTTCTCCAGGGCCTGTCTTGCCTTTATGGTTTTTACACATTTTTGATGACCCTTTTGACCGGTGGGAAGGGATACTTCTTTGTAGTGCAGATTTGCATTGCCCGCTTGCTTGCCTGGCCAAAAAGTGCGTATGCATTTTCTCCTGAATATATTCAGGAGAAACTGTATACGCCCATTTTGGCCAAGTGCGTCATTGTCGAAGTTATGACCCACTTCCTGTGCTTTAAAGGCGATTCCAACATACCTCTTGATATCTGTTTCCTGCTATCCTGCCTCGCTTTCAAGTCCGCCAAGTTGCCTTCCCTCAACAGATTTTTGGACGATAGTTGTCCTTTATTACTCTGCCAGTTTGTGAATTGCTGTGCCCCTGAGCTCCATTTTTCAACTCGTTTTTTTTTTTTTTTTTTTTTTTTTGCGGTATGCGGGCCTCTCACTGTTTTGGCCTCTTTCGTTGCGGAGCACAGGCTCCGGATGCGCAGGCTCAGCGGCCATGGCTCACGGGCCCAGCCGCTCCGCGGCATATGGGATCCTCCCGGACCGGGGCACGAACCCGTATCCCCTGCATCGGCAGGCGGACTCTCAACCACTGCGCCACCAGGGAGGCCCTCAACTCGTTTTTTTGTGAGCTCTACGCAAGTCCAAAATTTTGGTTCAGGACCTATGATGGTTCCCGGTGCGTGGCTGAGACTTTGATTAAGTCTTCTTCCTGCCGGGAAATAAGAGTGACATGTGCCCGTCCAAATGTCTAACAGCTGCTCTCTAATTGGATCTCCCTCTTCCCTTCCATCCTCTGCCAAATTGGCAACCTGTGCGAACCAGGAGGTTAAAGGGGCTTTCTCTCCAACTTGGGGGATTGATAGTAAAGCAGTTGGAAAGTCAAACCGGAGCACCAGGAGAGGGACTATTCGTTGAGTTTTAGAAACCTTTTGTATTCACAGTGTGTCCATTCTCTAGGTTTCCCGTACATGTTATAGCTGTAGGAATATTCCCTTCAACCTGGAGAGTTGGGACCCATGGAATGGGGGCCATGCATTTTTGCTTTATAGGGTCTGCATTTGCTCACTCAATCTCACTAATCCTCTCAGTCCCAAGTGTCCAGACTTATGCCACATCCAGCTGTCATTGTAGATAGGGTCATTCCAGGTTTCATCAGAGACCCTGAAGGAATTGTAAAGAATTTCCCTGTTTTTTGGTTTTGTTTCTGAAATTCCTTTTTATAGTGGGTTTCAGCTGATTCTCGCTGCCATGTTTATGCCAGTCTAGACACACTTGATTCCCTTACGAAGACATATCAATACATAGGTTTTAAGATTCTTACTAGTCAGATCTATTCCTCTGCGGGAAATATGGGGTTTTGAGTCCCTTTTACGGAAGAAGGTGTAGGTCTTGTCTATTCCAAAGTTGGTTTTAGAAACGGTACCTGTGCTTATATCAAACTCTGGTTTTATGCATCACCCCACCTCTCCTTCCCCCTTAAGCAGGCATAAGAGTGTTTTCTAAATGTGTGACTCTGTTCTCTTTCCTAACTCAGTTCATGTGTAGCCATGTTTACAGGATCTTCATAAGTGATATCTTATGATAAGTATCTTTTTCTGTGTGACTTATTTCACTTAGAATCATCGAACCTGAATCCAATCACTTTGCTGCTCCTGGTCTTATGACATTGATTTCATGGCTGAGGGATATTCCATCGTACATAAATACCACAGTTTTTTGAACCATATTTATATTTCCTGGGATATTTAAGGTGTACCCATGTTGAGGTTCTTGTAAGCAGTGCAGCCCTAAATTTGGGGGTGGCTCTCTCTTATTGATTATCAGTTTTCCCAAGGTATATTCCCTAGACTGGAAGTGCCCTTGGCTCTGTAGCTCTGTTGGATACTTGTTTTAGGGAACGCAATGCACTCCTCCAGTGAGGCAGTTGGCAATTTACATCCCGCCCATCAGCATAACAAGGCTCCCTGTTCTCCAGGGCATGTCTTCCCTT
The DNA here is from genome assembly GCF_964165515.1 of Mesoplodon bidens. Lineage (NCBI taxonomy): Eukaryota > Metazoa > Chordata > Mammalia > Artiodactyla > Ziphiidae > Mesoplodon > Mesoplodon bidens. The sequence continues at coordinate 52,441 of NW_027671149.1, forward strand.
TCTGGTTTTCACACATTTGTGGATGTCCCTTTTGACCGGTGGGAAGTGATACTTCTTTTTAGTGCAGATTTGCATTGTCCACTTGCCTGCTTGGCCAGAAAGGGCGTATGCATTTTCTCCTGAATATATTCAGGAGAAAACGCATACGCCCTTTTTGGCCAAGTGCGTCATTTTCGATGTTGTACCCCTCTTCCTGTGCTTTAAAGGTGATTCCAACATACCTCTTGGAATCTGTTTCCTGCTATTCTGCCTCGCTTTCAATTCCGCCTCGCTGCCTTCCCTCAACAGATTTTTGGACGATAGTTGTCCTTTATTACTCTGCCCGTGTGTGAATTGCTGTTCCCCTGAGCTCCATTTTTCAACCTGTTTTTTGTGAGCTGTACGCATGTCCAAAATTTTGGTTCAGGATCTATACTGGTTCCCGATGGGTGGCTGAGACTCTGGTTAATTCTTCTTCCTGCCAGGAAATTAGAGTGACATATGCCCGTCCAAATGCCTAACAGCTACTCTCTCATTGGTTCTCCCTCTTCCCTTCCATCCTCTGCAAAACTAGCAACCTGTGCGAACCAGGAGCTTAAAGGGGCTGTCTGTCCAAGTTGGGAGATTGATAGTAAAGCAGTTGGAAAGTAAAACCGGAGCACCAGGAGAGGGACTATTCGTTGAGTTTTAGAAACCTTTTGTATTCACAGTGTGTCCATTCTCTAGGTTTCCCATACATGTTATAGCTGTAGTAATATTCCCTTCAACCTGGAGAGTTGGGACCCATGGAATGGGGGCCATGCATTTTTGCTTTAAAGGGTCTGCATTTGCTCACCCAATCTCACCAACCCTCTCAGTCCCAAGTGTCCAGCCTTATACCACATCCAGCTGTCATTGCAGATAGGGTCATTCCAGGTTTCATCAGAGACCCTGAAAGAAATGGAAAGAATTTCCCTGTTTTTTTGGTTTTGTTATTGAAATTCCTTTTTATAGTGCGTTTCAGCTGATTCTGGCTGTCATGTTTATGCCAGTCTAGACATACTTGATTCCCTTACAGAGACATATCAATACATAGGTTTTAATATTCTTACTAGTCAGATCTATTCCTCTGCGGGAAATATGGGGTTTTGAGTCCCTTTCACTAAGGAAGGTTTAGGTCTAGTCTATTCCACAGTTGGTTTTGGAAATGATACGTGTACTTATATCAAACTCTGGTTTTATGCATCACCCCACCTCTCCTTTCCCCTTAAGCAGGCATAAGAGTGTTTCCTAAATGTGAGACTCTGTTCTCTTTCCTAACTCAGTTCATGTGTAGCCATGTTTACAGGATCTTCATAAGTGATATCTTATGATATGTTTCTTTTTCTGTGTGACTTATTTCACTTAGAATCATCGTACCTGAATCCACTCACTTTGATGCTCCTGGTCTTATGACATTGATTTCATGGCTGAGGGTTATTCCATCGTACATAAATACCACAGTTTTTTGAACCATTTTTATATTTCCTGGGATATTTAAGGTGTACCCAAGTTGAGGTTCTTGTAAGCAGTGCAGCCCTAAATTAGGGGTTGGCTCTGTCTTATTGATTTTCAGTTTTCCCAAGGTATATTCCCTAGACTGGAAGTGCCCTTGGCTCTGTAGCTCTGTTGTTTACTTGTTTTAGGGAACACAATGCACTCCTCCAGTGAGGCAGTTGGCAATTTACATCCCGCCCATCAGCATAACAAGGCTCCCTGTTCTCCAGGGCCTGTCTTGCCTTTCTGATTTTTACACATTTGTGGATGTCCCTTTTGACCGGTGGGAAGAGATACTTCTTTGTAGTGCAGATTTGCATTGCCCGCTTGCTTGCTTGGCCAAAAAGGGCGTATGCGTTTTCTCCTGTATATATTCAGGAGAAAACGCATACGCCCTTCTTGGCCAAGTGCGTCATTGTCGATGTTGTACCCCTCTTCCTGTGCTTTAAAGGCGATTCCAACGTACCTCTTGGAATCTGTTTCCTGCTATTCTGCCTCGCTTTCAAGTCTGCCTCGTTGCCTTCCCTCAACAGATTTTTGGACTATACTTGTCTTTATTACTCTGCCAGTTTGTGAATTGCTGTGACCCTGAGCTCCATTTTTCAACTCGTTATTTGTGAGCTGTACGCAAGTCGAAAATTTTGTTTCAGGACCTATACTGGTTCCTGTGGGGTGGCTGAGACTCTGGTTAATTCTTCTTCCAGCCGGGAAATTAGAGTGACATGTGCCCGACCAAATGCCTAACAGCTACTCTCTCATTGGTTCTTCCTCTTCCCTTCCATCCTCTGCCAAATTGGCAACCTGTGCGAACCAGGATGTTAAAGGGGTTGTCTCTCCAAGTTGGGAGATTGATAGTAAAGCAGTTGGAAAGTGAAACCGGATCACCAGGAGAGGGACTACTCGTTGAGTTTTAGAAACCTTTTGTATTCACAGTGTGTCCATTCTCTAGATTTCGCGTACACGTTATAGCTGTAGTAATATTCCCTTCAACATGGAGAGTTGGGACCCATGGAATGGGGGCCATGCATTTTTGCTTTAAAGGGTGTGCATTTGCTCACCCAATCTCACAAATCCTCTCAGTCCCAAGTGTCCAGCCTTATGCCACATCCAGCTGTCATTGTAGATAGGGTCATTCCAGGTTTCATTAGAGAGCCTGAAGGAAATGTAAAGAATTTCCCTGTTTTTTGGTTTTGTATTTGAAATTCCTTTTTATAGTGGGTTTGAGCTGATTCTCGCTGCCATGTTTATGCCAGTCTAGACACACTTGATTCGCTTACAGATACATATCAATACATAGGTTTTAAGATTCTTACTAGTCAGATCTATTCCTCTGCGGGAAATATGGGGTTTTGAGCCCCTTTCACTGAGGAAGGTGTAGGTCTTGTCTATTCCAAAGTTGGTTTTAGAAATGGTACCTGTGCTTATGTAAAACTCTGGTTTTATGCATCACCCCACCTCTCCTTCCCCCTTAAGCAGGCATAACAGTGTTTTCTAACTGTGAGACTCTGTTCTCTTTCCTAACTCCGTTCATGTGTAGCCGTGATTACAGGATCTTCATATGTGATATCTTATGATAAGTTTCTTTTTCTGTGTGACTTATTTCACTTAGAATCATCGTACCTGAATCCACTCACTTTGCTGCTCCTGGTCTTATGACATTGATTTCATGGCTGAGGGATATTCCATCGTACGTAAGTACCACAGTTCTTTGAACCATTTTTGTATTTCCTGGGATATTTAAGGTGTACCCAAGTTGAGGTTCTTGTAGGCAGTGCAGCCCTAAATTTGGGGGTGGCTCTGTCTTTTTGATTTTCAGTTTCCCCAAGGTATATTCGCTAGACTGGAAGTCCCCTTGGCTCTGTAGCTCTGTTGTTTACTTGTTTTAGGGAACGCAATGCACTCCTCCAGTGAGGCAGTTGGCAATTTACATCCCGCCTATCAGCATAACAAGGCTCCCTGTTCTCCAGGGCCTGTCTTGCCTTTCTGGTTTTTACACATTTGTGGATAACCCTTTTGACCGGTGGGAAGTGATACTTCTTTGTAGTGCAGATTTGCATTGCCCGCTTGCTTGCTTGACCAAAAAGGGGGTATGTGTTTTCCCCTGAATATATTCAGGGGAAAACACATACGCCCTTTTGGCCAAGTGCGTCATTGTCGAAGTTGTACCCCTCTTCCTGTGCTTTAAAGGCAATTCCAACGTACCTCTTGAAATCTGTTTCCTGCTATTCTGCCTCACTTTCAAGTCCACCTCATTGCCTTCCCTCAACAGATTTTTGGACGATAGTTGTCCTTTATTACTCTGCCAGTTTGTGAATTGCTGTGCCCCTGAGCTCCATTTTTCAACTCGTTTTTTGTGAGCTGTACGCAAGTCCAAAATTTTGGTTCAGGAACTATACTGGTTCCTGGTGGGTGGCTGAGACTTTGGTTAATTCTTCTTCCTGCCGGGAAATTAGAGTGGCATGTTCCTGTCCAAATGCCTAACAGCTACTATCTCAATGGTTCTCAATATTCCCTTCCATCCTTTGCAAAATTGGCAACATGTGCGAACCAGGAGCTTAAAGGGGCTGTCTCTCCATTTTGGGATATTGATAGTAAAGCAGTTGGAAAGTCAAACCGGAGCACCAGGAGAGGGACTATTCGTTGAGTTTTAGAAACATTTTGTATTCACAGTGTGTCCATTCTCTAGGTTTCCCATACATGTTAAAGCTGTAGAAATATTCCCTTCAACCTGAAGAGTTGGGACCCATGGAATGGGGGCCATGCATTTTTGCTTTAAATGGTCTGCATTTGCTCACCCAATCTCACCAATCCTCTAGGTCCCAAGTGTCCAGCCTTATACCACATCCAGCTGTCATTGTAGATAGGGTCATTCCAGGATTCATCAGAGACCCTGAAGGAATTGTAAAGAATTTGCCTGATTTTGGTTTTGTTTTTGAAATTTTTTTCTATTGGGTTTGGGCTGATTCTCGCTGCCATGTTTATGCCAGTCTAGACACACATGATTCCCTTACGGAGACATATCAATACATAGGTTTTAAGATTCTTACTAGTCAGATATACTCCTCTGCGTGAAATATGGGGTTTTGAGTCCCTTTCACTGAGGAAGGTGTAGGTCTTGCCTATTCCACAGTTGGTTTTAGAAACGGTACCTGTACTTATATCAATCTCTGGTTTTATGCATCACCCCACCTCACCTTTCCACTTAAACAGGCATAACAGTGTTTTCTAAATGTGAGACTCTGTTCTCTTTCCTAACTCAGTTCATGTTTAGCCATGTTTACAGGATCTTCATAAGTGATATCTTATGATAAGTCTCTTTTTCTGTGTGACTTCACTTAGAATCATCGTACCTGAATCCACTCACTTTGCTGCTCCTGGTCTTATGACATTGATTACATGGCTGAGGGATATTCCATCGTACATAAGTACCACAAATTTTTGAACCATTTTTAAATTTCCTGGGATATTTAAGGTGTACCCATGTTGAGGTTCTTGTAAGCAGTGCAGCCTTAAATTTGGGGTGGCTCTGTCTTATTGATTTTCAGTTTTCCCAAGGTATATTCCCTAGACTGGAAGTGCCCTTGGCTCTGTAGCTCTGTTGTTTACTTGTTTTAGGGAACACAATGCACTCCTCCAGTGAGGTAGTTGGCAAATTACATCCCGCCCATCAGCATAACAAGGCACCCTGTTCTCCAGGGCCTGTCTTGCCTTTATGGTTTTTACACATTTTTGATGACCCTTTTGACCGGTGGGAAGGGATACATCTTTGTAGTGCAGATTTGCATTGCCCGCTTGCTTGCTTGGCCAAAAAGGGCGTATGCATTTTCTCCTGAATATATTCAGGAGAAACTGTATACGCCCATTTTGGCCAAGTGTGCCATTGTCGAAGTTATGACCCTCTTCCTCTGCTTTAAAGGCGATTCCAACATACCTCTTGAAATCTGTTTCCTGCTATCCTGCCTCGCTTTCAAGTCCGCCACGTTGCCTTCCCTCAACAGATTTTTGGACGATAGTTGTCCTTTATTACTCTGCCAGTTTGTGAATTGCTGTGCCCCTGAGCTCCATTTTTCAACTCGTTTTTTTGTGAGCTCTACGCAAGTCCAAAATTTTGGTTCAGGACCTATGATGGTTCCCGGTGTGTGGCTGAGACTTTGATTAAGTCTTCTTCCTGCCGGGAAATAAGAGTGACATGTGCCCGTCCAAATGTCTAACAGCTGCTCTCTAATTGGATCTCCCTCTTCCCTTCCATCCTCTGCCAAATTGGCAACCTGTGCGAACCAGGAGGTTAAAGGGGCTTTCTCTCCAACTTGGGAGATTGATAGTAAAGCAGTTGGAAAGTCAAACCGGAGCACCAGGAGAGGGACTATTCGTTGAGTTTTAGAAACCTTTTGTATTCACAGTGTGTCCATTCTCTAGGTTTCCCGTACATGTTATAGCTGTAGGAATATTCTCTTCAACCTGGAGAGTTGGGACCCATGGAATGGGGGCCATGCATTTTTGCTTTATAGGGTCTGCATTTGCTCACTCAATCTCACTAATCCTCTCAGTCCCAAGTGTCCAGACTTATGCCACATCCAGCTGTCATTGTAGATAGGGTCATTCCAGGTTTCATCAGAGACCCTGAAGGAATTGTAAAGAATTTCCCTGTTTTTTGGTTTTGTTTCTGAAATTCCTTTTTATAGTGGGTTTCAGCTGATTCTCGCTGCCATGTTTATGCCAGTCTAGACACACTTGATTCCCTTACGAAGACAAATCAATACATAGGTTTTAAGATTCTTACTAGTCAGATCTATTCCTCTGCGGGAAATATGGGGTTTTGAGTCCCTTTCACGGAGGAAGGTGTAGGTCTTGTCTATTCCAAAGTTGGTTTTATAAACGGTCCCTGTGATTATATCAAACTCTGGTTTGATGCATCACCCCACCTCTCCTTCCCCCTTAAGCAGGCATAAGAGTGTTTTCTAAATGTGTGACTCTGTTCTCTTTCCTAACTCAGTTCATGTGTAGCCATGTTTACAGGATCTTCATGAGTGATATCTTATGATAAGTTTCTTTTTCTGTGTGACTTATTTCACTTAGAATCATCGAACCTGAATCCACTCACTTTGCTGCTCCTGGTCTTATGACATTGATTTCATGGCTGAGGGATATTCCATCGTACATAAATACCACAGTTTTTTGAACCATTTTTATATTTCCTGGGATATTTAAGGTGTACCCATGTTGAGGTTCTTGTAAGCAGTGCAGCCCTAAATTTGGGGGTGGCTCTCTCTTATTGATTATCAGTTTTCCCAAGGTATATTCCCTAGACTGGAAGTGCCCTTGGCTCTGTAGCTCTGTTGGTTACTTGTTTTAGGGAACGCAATGCACTCCTCCAGTGAGGCAGTTGGCAATTAACATCCCGCCCATCAGCATAACAAGGCTCCCTGTTCTCCAGGGCATGTCTTCCCTTTCCGGTTTTCACACATTTGTGGATGTCCCTTTTGACCGGTGGGAAGTGATACTTCTTTGTAGTGCAGATTTGCATTTTCCGCTTGCTTGCCTGGCCAAAAAGGGTGTATGTGTTATCTCTTGAATATATTCAGGAGAAAATGCATATGCCCTATTTGGCCAAATGCATCATTGTCGAAGTTGAGCCCCTCTTCCTGTGCATTACAATCGATTCCTAGGTACCACTTGAAATGTGTTTCCTACTCTTCTGCCTCACTTACAATTCGGCCTCGTTGCCGTCCCTCAACAGACTTTTGGACGATAGTTGTCCTTTATTACTCTGCCAGTTTGTGAATTGCTGTGCCCCTGAGCTCCATTATTAACTCGTTTTTTGTTAGCTGAAGGAAAGTCCAAAATTTTGGTTCAGGACCTATACTGGTTCCCAGTGGGTCGCTGAGACTTTGGTTAATTCTTCTTCCTGCCGGGAATTTAGAATGGCATGTGCCCGTCCAAATGCCTAACAGCTACTCTTTCTTTGGTTCTCCCTCTTCCCTTTGATCCAATGCCAAATTGGCAACCTGTGCGAACCAGTAGGTTAAAGGGGCTTTCTCTCCAAGTTGGGAGATTGATAGTAAAGCAGTTGGAAATTCAAACCGGAGCATCAGGAGAGGGACTATTCGTTGAGTTTTAGAAACCTTTCGTATTCACATTGTGTCCATTCTCTAGGTTTCCCTTACATGTTATAGCTGTAGTAATATTCCCTCCAACCTGCAGATTTGGGACCCATGGAATGGGGGCCATCCATTTTTGCTTTAAAGGGTCTGCATTTGCTCACCCAATCTCACCAATCCTTTCAGTCCCAAGTGTCCAGCCTTATGCCACATCCAGCTGTCATTGTAGACAGGGTCATTCCTGGTTTCATCGGAGACCCTGAAGGAATTGTAAAGAATTTCCCTGTTTTTTTGTTTTCTTTTTGAAATTCCTTTTTATAGTGGGTTTGAGCTGATTTTCACTGCCATGTTTATGCCAGTCTAGCCACAATTGAATCCCTTACAGAGACATATCAATACATAGGTTTTAAGATTCTTACTAGTCAGATATATTCCTCTACGCAAAATATGGAATTTTGAGTCCCTTTCAATGAGGAAGGTGTAGGTCTTGTCTATTCCATGTTGGTTTTTGGAATGGTACCTGTGCTTATATCAAACTCTGGTTTATGCATCACCCCACCTCTCCTTGCCCCTTCAGCGGGCATAAGAGTGTTTTCTAAATGTGAGACTCTGTTCTCTTTCCTAACTCAGTTCATGTGTAACCATGTTTACAGGATCTTCATAAGTGATATCTTATGATAATTTTCTTTTTCTGTGTGACTTATTTCACTTAGAATCATCGTACCTGAATCCACTCACTTTGCTGCTACTGGTCTTATGACATTGATTTCATGGCTGAGGGATATTCTATCGTACGTAAGTACCACAATCTTTTAAACCATTTTTATATTTCCTGGGATATTTAAGGTGTACCCACGTTGAGGTACTTGTAAGCAGTGCAGCCCTAAATTAGGGGGTGGCTCTGTCGTATTGATTTTCAGTTTTCCCAAGGTATATTCACTAGACTGGAAGTGCCCTTGGCTCTGTAGCTCTGTTGTTTACTTTTTTTAGGTAACTCAATGCACTCCTCCGGTGAGGCAGTGGGCAATTTACATCCCGCACATCAGCATAACAAGGCTCCCTCTTCTCCAGTGCTTGTCTTGCCTTTCTGGTTTTTACACATTTTGTGGATGTCCGTTTTGACAAGTGGGAAGTGACACTCCTTTGTAGTGCAGATTTGTGTTGCACTCTTGGTTGCTTGGCCAAAAAGGGCGTATGCATTTTCTCCAGAATATATTCAGGAGAAATCGCATACATCCATTTTGGCCAAGTGCATCATTGTCGATGTTGTGTCCCTCTTCCTGTGCTTTGCAGGTGATTCCAACGTACCTCTTGAAATCTGCTTCCTGCTATTCTGCCTCGCATTCCTGTCCGCCTCGTTTCCTTTACTCAACAGATTTTTGGACGATTGTTGTCCTTTATTACTCTGCCAGTTTGTGAATTGCTTTGCCCCTGTTCTCCATTTTTCAACTCGTTTTTGTGAGCTGACGCAAGTCCAAAATTTTGCTTCACGACCTATACTGGTTCCTTGTGGGTGGTTGAGAGTTTGGCTAATTCTTCTTCTTGCCGGCAAATTAGAGTGTCATTTGCCTGTCCAAATGCCTAACAGCTACTCTCTCTTTGGTTCTCCCTTTTCCCTTTCATCCTTTGCCAAATTGGCAACTTGTGGGAACCAGGAGGTTAAAGGGGCTGTCTCTTCACGTTGGGAGATTTATAGTAAAGCAGTTGGAATGTCCAAACGGAACACCAGGAGAGGGACTGTTCGTTGAGTTTTAGAAACCTTTTGTATTCACAGGGTGTCCACTCTCTTGGTTTCCCGTCCATGTTATAGCTGTAGTAATATTACCTTCAACCAGGAGAGTTGGGACCCATCGAATTGGTGGCATGCATTATGCCTTTAAAGGGCCTGCATTTTCTCCGCCTATCTCACCAATCCCCTCAGTCCCATGTGTCCAGCCTTATGTCTCTTCCTGCTGTCGTTGTAGATTGTGTCATTCCAGGTTGCATCAGAGCCCTTGAAGGAATTGTGTAAGAATATCGCTGTTTTTTTATTTTTATTTTTTTTTGAAATTCAGTATTATAATGGGGTTGAGCTGATTTTCCCTTACTTGTTTTTGCCGGTCTAGACAAACTTGATTCCCTTACAGAGACATATAAATACATTGGTTTTAAGATTCTTACTAGTCAGATATATTCCTCTCCTGGAAATAGGGATTTTTAGTCCCGTTCACTACGGAAGAAGTAGTTCTTGTCTATTCTATATTTGGATTATGGAACGGTACCTGTGCTAGTATCAAACTCTGGTTTTGTGCATCTCCCCACCTCTCCTTTCCCCTTAAGCATGCATAAGAGTGTTTTCTAAATCTGAGACACTGTTCTATTTCCTAATACAGTTCATATGTAGCCATGTTTACATTCCCTTCGTAAGTGATATCTTATGTCAGAATGCACCATGGCCCTTGTCATAATAATGCTCCATGACCCCTGTCATAACATTGCACCATGCCTAGTTATCACAATGCTCCATTTCCCTTGTCATCACAATTCTCCTCGTCCTTGTCATCACGATGCTACATGACACTTCTCATCACAACATTACATGCTCTTGTCATTACAATGCTCCATGACCCGTGTCATCACAATGCTCCCTGACACCTGTCATCACAATGCTTCATGCCCCTTGTCATTACAGTGCTCCATGATGCTCGTCATCACAATTACCCAAGGTCTTCTCATCACAATGCTCCACGGTTTTGCCATCACAATGCTCCATGCCCTGGTCTTCTCACAGCTCAATGTCCCTTGTCCTCACAATTCTCCTCGTCCTTGTCATCACAATGCTCCATGGCGCTTCTCATCACAATGTTATATGCCCTTGGCATCACAATACTCCATGCACTTGTCATCGCAATGCTCCATGACCCGTATCATAGGAAGCCCCATGTGCTTGTCATCAAAATGTTTCACGACCTGGAAATAAAAATTATCAGTGGCCCTTGTCATCACAATGCTCCATGCCCTTGTCATCACAATGCTCCTTTACCTTTGTCACAACAATCCTCCATGACACTTGGCATCACAATGCTCCGTGCTATTGTCATCACAATGGAACATGAAATATGTCATCACAATGCTCCCTGACACCTGTCTTCACAATATTCCATGAACTTGTCATCACAATGCTCCATGCCCTTGTCATCACAATGTGCCATGCCCAATGTCATCACAATAATCCATGAAACATCTCAGACCAATGCTCCATGCCCCTTTTCATCACAATGCTCCATGAACCCTGTCATCACAATGCACCATGCCCATCATCATAATGCTTCATGCTATTGTCATCACAATGAAATCAAAATGCTCCATGACCTCTGTCATCACAATGCTCCAAACCCTTGTGATCACAATGTTCCATAACACTTGTGATCACAATGCCCCATGACGCTCGTCATCACAATTATCCATGGCCTTCTCATCACAATGCTCAATGACATTTGTCATCACAATGCTCAATACCCTTGTCATCACAATGCTCCCTGACACTTGTCGTCAGAATGCTCCTTGAACCCTTTCATGACAAGGCTCCATGCCTTTTTCATCACAATGATCCATGCCCTTTTCATCACGAGGCTCCAAGGCCCCTGCAATAACAATGCTCCTTGCCCTTGTCATCACAAAGCTCCATGACAAATGTCATGACAAGGCTCCATGGACTTCTCATCACAATGCTCCATGCCATTGTCATCACAATGCTCCAAGACACCTGTAATCACAATGCTCCATTCCTCTTTTCATCAGAATGCTCCATGAGACTTGTCATCACAAGGATCCATGGTCTTCTCATCAAAATACTCCAGGACATTGTCATCAAAATGCTCCATTCCCTTATCATCACAATGCTCCATGACCCCTGTCATCACAATACTCCATGTACCTTTTCAGCCCAATACTCCATGACCTTCTCACCATAATGCTCCATGCCACATATCATCACAATGCTCCATGACCACTGTCATCACAACGTCCATGACACCTGACAACACAATGATCCGGGACTCTTGTCCTCACAATGCTCCATTCCCTAGTCATCACAATTCTCCATGCCTGTGTCAGCAAAATGCTACATCACCTTGTCATCACAATGCTCCATGCACTTGTCATCACAATACTCAATTACCATTGTCATCACAATCCTCCCTGAAACTTGGGATCATATTGCTTCATGCCCTTGTCATCACAATGTTCCAAACCCTTGTGATCACAATGTTCTATAAAACTTGTCATCACAATGCTCCATGATGCCTGTCATGACAATACTCCAAGTCCTTATTGTCACAATGCTCCACGACCTTTGTCATCACAATGCTCAATACACTTGTCTTCACAATGCTCCCTGACACTTGTCGTCAGAATGCTCCTTGAACACTGTCATGAAAAGGCTCCATGCCTTTTTCATCAGAATGCTCCATGCCCTTTTCATCACAACGCTCCATGTCATTGTCATCACAATACTCCACAAGCTTGTCATCAGAATGCTCCATGGCCCCTGACATCACAAAGCTCCATACCCTTAGACATTACAGTGCTCCATGATGCTCGTCATCACAATTATCCATGGTCTTCCCATCAAAATGCTCCACGGTCTTGCCATCACAATGCTCCATGCCTTGGTCATCCCAAAGCTCCATGTCCCCAGTCATCACAATGCTCCATGACCCCTGTCATCACAATGCTCCATACCCCTTGTCATTAAAGTGCTCCATGACACTCGTCATCACAATTTCCCATGGTCTTCTCATCACAATCCTCCACGCACTTTTCATCAAAATGCTCCATGACCACTGACATCACAATGTTCCCTAACTCCTGTCATCAAAATGTTCCATGACCCTTTTCATCCAATTGCTCCATGACCCGGTCATCACAATGCTCCATTACCCTGTCATAAAAATGATCCATGACCCGTGCCATCACCATGTTCCCCGGCCTTCTCATCACAAGGCTCCATGACCCTTGTCATCACAATGCTCCAAGACGCCTGTAATCACAATGCTCCATGCCCCTTTTCATCTCAATGCTCCATGAACCCTGTCATCACAATGCACCATGCCGATCATCATAATGCTTCATGCTATTGCCATCACAATGAAATCAAACTTTTCCATGAACTCTGTCATCACAATGCTCCAAACCATTGTGATCACAATGTTCCATAACACTTGTCATCACAAGGCCCCATGACACTGGTCATCACAATTATCCATGGACTTCTCATCACAATGTTGCATGACCTTTGTCATCACAATTCTCAATACACTTGTCCTCACAATGCTCCCGGACACTTGTCGTCAATATGATCATTGAACCCTGTCATGACAAGTCTCCATGCCTTTTTCATCACAATGATCCATGCCCTTTTCATCACAATGCTCCATGCCATTGTCATCACAATACTCCACAAGATTGTCATCAGAAATCTGCGAGACACTTGTCATCACAATGATCCATGAACCCTGTCATCAAAATGTTCCGTGACACCTGTCATCACAATGCTCCATGTCCCTTGTCATTACAGTGCTCCATGATGCTCGTCATCACAATTATCCATGGTCTTCTCATCACAGTGCTCCACGGTCTTGCCATCACAATGCTCCATGCCTTTGTCATCACAATGCTCCATGTCCCCAGTCATCACAATGCTCCATGACCACTGTCATCACAATGCTCCATACCCCTTGTCATTAAATGGCTCCATGACACTCGTCATCACAATTTCCCATGGTCTTCTCATCACAATGCTCCACGTCTTTGTCATCAAAATGCTCCATGACCCTTGTCATCACTATGCTCCATGACCACTGTCATCACAATGCTCCATGACACCTGTCATCACAATGCTCCATACCCCTTGTCATTACAGTGCTCTGTGATGCTCGTCATCACAATTATCCATTGTCTTCTCATAAAACTTCTCCACGTTCTTGCCATCACAATGCTCCATGCCATGGTCATCACAATGCTCCATGTCCCCTGTCATCACAATTCTCCACATTCTCGGCATCACTATGCTCCATGATACTTCTCTTCACAGTGTTACATGCTTTGTCATCACAATTCTCAATGCACTTGTCATCGCAATTCTCCATGACCCCTGTCATAGCAAGCTCCATGTGATTGTCCTCATAATGCTTCATGAACTTGTCATCAAAATTCTCAATGGCCCTTGTCATCACAATGCTCCATGACTCTTGTCATCACAATGCTCCAAGCCCTTTTCATCAAAATGCTCCGTTACCTTTGTCATCACAATCCTCCATGACACTTGGCATCACAGTGCTCCTATCCATTGTCATCACAATGGACCATGACATATGTCATGACAATGCTCCAACACCTGTCTTCACAGTACTCCATGACCTTCTCATCACAATGCTCGATGCCCTTGTCATCACAATTCACCATGCCCACTGTCATCTCAATAATCCATGAAAATTGTCAGACAAATGCTCCATGCCCCTTTCATCACAATGCTCCATGCTCTTTTATCACAATGCTCTATGACTCAGGTCATCACAATGCTCCGTGACTCCAGTCATCACAGTGCTTCATGACCTTTGTCATCACAATGATCCATGCCCTCGTCATCACAAGGCTCTGTGACAATTGTCACCACAATGCTCCATGAATATTTAATCACAATTCTCGGTGACCCTTGTCATCACAATGCTCCATGCCTTTGTCAGCACAATACTCCATGACCCATGGCATCACAATGTGCCATGCCCTTGTCATCACAATGCTCCACATCGTTGTCATCACAATGCTCCATAAACCTTGTCATCACAGTGTTACATGCATTTGTCAGCACAGTGCTCCTGACCCATGTCATCACAAAGTGCCATGCGTTTGTCATCACAATGCTCCACAAGTTTGTCATCACAATGCTCCATGCTCATCTCATCAAAATGCTCTCTCACCACTGATATCACAATGTTCCATCGCTAATCATCACAATACTCCCACACCCCTGTCATTACAATGTTCCATGACCCTTGTCACAACAGTGCTACATGCCCTTCTCATCACAATGCTCCATGACACTTGACATCACAATGTTCCATAACCCCTGTCATCACAATGCTCCTTGACCCTTTTCATCACAATGCTCCACGACCCCTAACATCACAATGTTCCATAAACACTCTCATCAAAATGTTTCATGACCATTTCATCCAATTGCTCCATGACCCTGTCATCACAATGCTCCCTGCCCTTCTCATCACAATGCACCACACACTTGTCATCAAAATGCTCCATGGCCAATGTAATCACAAAGCTCCATGACCTTTGGCATCACAATGCTCCATGCCATTGTCATCACAAAGTTCCATGAAACCTCTCATCACATTGCTCCATGGTGTTGTCATCACAAAGCTCCATGACGCTTGTCATCACATTGCTCGATGCCCTTCTCATCACAATGCACCATGCCTTTGTCATTGCAATCCTCCAAGACACATGTATCACTGAGTTCCGTGCACTTGTCATCAAAATGCTCCATGCCCACTCTCATCACAATAATCCATGAAACATTTCAGACCAATGCTCCATGCCCTTGTCATCAAAATGCTCCATTACACCTGTCATAACAGTGCTCCATGACCCCTGCCTTTGTCATCACAAGACTCCATGACCCTTGTCATCACAATGTTCCAAGACCCCTGTAATCACAATGCTCCATGCCCATGTCATCACAAAGCTCCCTGACGCATGTCATCAGAATGCTCCATGGCCTTCTCATCACAATGCTCCATGCCCATTTCATCACAATGCTCCAAGACCCCTGTAATAACAATACCCCATGCCACTTTTCATCTCAATGCTCCATGAACCCTGTCATCACAATGCACCATGCCCATCATCATAATGCTACATGCTATTGTCATCACAATGAAATCAAAATTCTCCACGACCTCTGTCATCACAATGCTCCAAACCCCTCTGATCACAATGTTCCATAAAACTGTACATCACAATGCCCCATGATGCTGGTTATAACAGTTATCCATGGACTTCTCATCACAATGCTCCATGACCCCTGACATCACAATGTTCCATAAACACTGTCATCAAAATATTTCATGACCATTTCATCCAATTCCTCCATGACCCTGTCATCACAATGCTCCCTGCCCATCATCATAATGCTTCATGCTATTGTCATCACAATGAAATCAAAATTCTCCATGACCTCTGTCATCAAAATGCTCAAAATCCCTGTGATCACAATGTTCCATAAAACTTGTCATCACAACGCCCCATGATGCTGGTTACCACAATTATCCATGGACTTCTCATCACAATGCTCCATGACCTTTGTCATCACAATTCTCAATACACTTGTCATCACAATGCTCCCTGGAAATTGTCATCAGTATGCTCATTGAAAACTGTCATGACAAGTCTCCATGCCCTTTTCATCACAATGATCCATGCCCTTTTCATCACAATGCTCCATGCCATTGTCATCACAATACTCCACAAGCTTGTCATCAGAATGCTCCGTGACACTTGTCATCACAATGATCCATGAACCCTGTCATCAAAATGTTCCATGACACCTGTCATCACAATGCTCCATGCCCCTTGTCATTACAGTGCTCCATGATGCTCGTCATCACAATTATCCATGGTCTTCTCATCACAGTGCTCCACTGTCTTGCCATCACAATGCTCCATGACCTGGTTATCACAATGCTCCATGTCCCCAGTCATCACAATGCTCCATGACCCCTGTCATCACAATACTCCATACCCCTTTTCATTACAGTGATCCATGACGCTCGTAATCACAATTATCCATGCTCTTCTCATCACAATGCTCCACGCCCTTGTCATCAAAATGCTCCATGACACTTGTCATCACAATGCTCCATGACCACTGTCATCACAATGCTCCATGACCCCTGTCATCACAAAGCTCCAAACCCCATGTCATTACAGTGCTCCATGACGCTTGTTACCACAATTATCCATGGTCTTCTCATCACAATGCTCCACGGTCTTGCCATCACAATGCTCCATGCCCTGGTCATCACACTGCTCCATGTCCCTGTCATCACAATTCTCCACGTTCTTGGCATCAGAATGCTCCATGACACTTCTCATCAAAGTGTTACATGCTTTGTCATCACAATTCTCAATGCACTTGTCATTGCAATGCTCCATGACCCCTGTCATAGCAAGCTCCATGTGCTTGTCATCACAATACTCCATGTGCTTGTCGTCACAATGCTCCATGACCTTTGTCATCACAAGGCTCCCTGACACTTGTTCTCAGAATGTTCCTTGAAAACCTGTCATGAAAATGCTCCATGCCTTTTTCATCACAATGCCCCATGTCGTTTTCTTCACAATGCTCCATGCCATTGTCATCAAAATACTCCACAAGCTTGTCATCAGAATGCTCCCTGACGCTTGTCATCACAATGCTCATGACCCCTGTTATCACAATGCTCCATACCCCTTGTCATTACAGTGCTCCATGACGCTCGTCATCACAGTTACACATGGTCTTCTCATCACAATGCTCCATGGTCTTGCCATCAAAATGCTCCATGCCTTGGTCATCACAATGCTCCATGTCCCGTGTCATCACAATTCTCGACGTTCTTGGCATCACTATGCTCCATGACACTTCTCATCACAGTGTTACATGCTTTGTCATCACAATTCTCTATGCACTTGTTATCGCAATGCTCCATGATCCCTGTCATAGCAAGCTCCATGTGCTTGTCATCACAATGCTTCATGAACTGGTCATCAAAATTCTCAATGGCCCTTGTCATCACAATGCTCCATGCCCTTGTCATCACAAAGCTCCATGACCCTTGTCATCACAATGCTCCAAGACATTGTCATCAAAATGCTCCATTACCTTTGTCATCACAGTCCTCCAAGACACTTGGCATCACAATGCTCCATTGCATTTTCATCGCAATGACCATGACATATCTCATCACAATGCTCCCTGACACCTGTCTTCACAATACTCCATGACCTTCTCATCACAATGCTCCATGACCTTTGTCATCACAATTCTCAATACACTTGTCATCACAATGCTCCCTGGAACTTGTCATCAGTATGCTCATTGAAAACTGTCATGACAAAACTCCATGCCCTTTTAATCACAATGATCCATGCCCTTTTCATCACAATGCTCAATGCCATTGTCATCACAATACTCCACAAGCTTGTCATCAGAATGCTCCGTGACACTTGTCATCACAATGATCCATGAACCCTGTCATCAAAATGTTCCATGACACCTCTCATCACAATGCTCCATGCCCCTTGTCATTACAGTGCTCCATGATGCTCGTCATCACAATTATCCATGGTCTTCTCATCACAGTGCTCCACTGTCTTGCCATCACAATGCTCCATGACCTGGTTATCACAGTGCTCCATGTCCCCAGTCATCACAATGCTCCATGACCCCTGTCATCACAATACTCCATACCCCTTTTCATTACAGTGCTCCATGACGCTCGTAATCACAATTATCCATGCTCTTCTCATCACAATGCTCCACGACCTTGTCATCAAAATGCTCCATGACACTTGTCATCACAATGCTCCATGACCACTGTCATCACAATGCTCCAAACCCCTTGTCATTACAGTGCTCCATGACGCTTGTCATCACAATTATCCATGGTCTTCTCATCACAATGCTCCACGGTCTTGCCATCACAATGCTCCATGCCCTGGTCATCACACTGCTCCATGTCCCTGTCATCACAATTCTCCACGTTCTTCGCATCAGAATGCTACATGACACTTCTCATCAAAGTGTTACATGCTTTGTCATCACAATTCTCAATGCACTTGTCATCGCAATGCTCCATGACCCCTGTCAGAGCAAGCTCCATGTGCTTGTCATCACAATACTCCATGTGCTTGTCGTCACAATGCTCCATGACCTTTGTCATCACAAGGCTCTCTGACACTTGTTCTCAGAATGCTCCTTGAAACCTGTCATGAAAAGGCTCCATGCCTTTTTCATCACAATGCCCCTTGTCGTTTTCTTCACAATGCTCCATGCCATTGTCATCAAAATACTCCACAAGTTTGTCATCAGAATGCTCCCTGACCCTTGTCATCACAATGCTCCATGACCCCTGTTATCACAATACTCCATACCCCTTGTCATTACAGTGCTGCATGACGCTCGTCATCACAGTTACCCGTGGTCTTCTCATCACAATGCTCCACGGTCTTGCCATCACAATGCTCCATGCCTTGGTCATCACAAAGCTCCATGTCCCGTGTCATCCCAATTCTCCACGTTCTTGGCATCACTATGCTCCATGACACTTCTCATCACAGTGTTACATGCTTTGTAATCACCATTCTCTATGCACTTGTCATCGCAATGCTCCATGATCCCTGTCATAGCAAGCTCCATGTGCTTGTCATCACATTGCTTCATGAACTGGTCATCAAAATTCTCAATGGCCCTTATCACAATGTTCCATGCCCTTGTCATCACAAAGCTCCATGACCCTTGTCATCACAATGCTCCAAGCCCTTGTCATCAAAATGCTCCTTTACCTTTGTCATCACAATCCTCCATGACACTTGGCATCACAATGCTCCATTCCATTGTCATCGCAATGACCATGACATATCTCATCACAATGCTCCCTGACACCTGTCTTCACAATACTCCATGACCTTCTCATCACAATGCTCCATGCCCTTGTCATCACAATGCGCCATGCCCACTCTCATCACAATAGTCCATGAAATTTGTCAGACCAATGCAACATGCCCCTGTCATCACAATGCTCCATGCACTTTCATCACAATGCTCTATGACCCCTGTCATCACAATGCTCCGTGACTCCAGTCATCACAATGCTTCATGACCATTGTCACCACAATGCTCCATGAACATATCATCACAATGCTCCGTGACCCTAGTCATCACAATGCTCCATGCCTTTGTCAGCACAATACTCCATGACCCATGGCATCACAATGTGCCATGCGCTTGTCATCCCAATGCTCCACATCGTTGTCATCACAATGCTCCATAAACCTTGTCATCACAATGATCCATGCGTTTGTCAGCACAATGCTCCATGACCCATATCATAACAATGTGCCATGCGTTTCTCATCACATTGCTCCACAACCTTGTTATCACAATGCTCCATGCACTTCTCATCAAAATGCTCTCTCCCCAATGATATCACAATGTTCCTTAACTAATCATCTCAATACTCCCTCACACCTGTCATCACAATGTTCCATAACCCTTGTCACAACAATGCTACATGCACTTATCATCACAATGCTCCATGCCCCTGACATCACAATGTTCCATAACCCCTGTCATCACAATGCTCCTTGACCCATTTCATCACAATGCTCCATGACCCCTGACATCACAATGTTCCATAAACACTGTCATAAAAATGTTCCATGACCATTTCATCCAATTGCTCCATGACCCTGTCATCACAATGCTCCCTGCCCTTCTCATCACAATGCACCACACACTTGTCATCAAAATGCTCCATGGCCTATGTCATCACAAAGCTCCATGACCCTTGGCATCACAATGCTGCATGTCATTGTCATCACAAAGCTCCATGAAACCTCTCATCACATTGCTCCATGACGTTGTCATCACAAAGCTCCATGACGCTTGTCATCACAATGCTCGATGCCCTTCTCATCACAATGCACCATGCCTTTGTCATTGCAATCCTCCAAGACACATGTATCACTGTGTTCCGTGCACTTGTCATCACAATGCTCCATGCCCACTCTCATCTCAATAATCCATGAAACTTTTCAGACCAATGCTCCATGCCCTTGTCATCACAATGCTCCATTACCACTGTCATAACAATGCTCCATGACCCCTGCCATCACAATGTTCCACGGCTTTGTCATCGCAAGACTCCATGACCCTTGTCATCACAATGCTCCAAGACCCCTGTAATCACAATGCTCCAACCCATGTCATCACAAAGCTCCCTGACGCATGTCGTCAGAATGATCCATGGCCTTCTCATCACAATGCTCCATGCCTTTCTCATCAGAATGCACCATGCCTTTGTCATTGCAATCCTCCAAGACACATGTATCACTGTGTTCCGTGCACTTGTCATCACAATGCTCCATGCCCACTCTCATCACAATAATCCATGAAACTTTTCAGACCAATGCTCCATGCCCTTGTCATCACAATGCTCCATTAACCCTGTCATAACAATGCTCCATGACCCCTGCCATCACAATGTTCTACGGCTTTGTCTTCGCAAGACTCCATGACCCTTGTCATCACAGTGCTCCAAGACCCCTGTAATCACAATGCTCCATGCCCATGTCATCACAAAGCTCCCTGACACATGTCATCAGAATGCTCCATGGCCTTCTCATCACAATGCTCCATGTCCTTTTCATAACAATGCTCCAAGACCCCTGTAATAACAATACTCCATGCCACTTTTCATCTCAGTGCTCCATGAACCCTGTCATCACAATTCAACATGCCCATCATCATAATGCTTCATGCTATTGTCATCACAATTAAATCAATATTCTCCATGACCTCTGTCATCACAATGCTCCAAACCCCTATGATCAAATGTTCCATAAAACTTTTCATCACAACGCCCCATGATGCTGGTTACCACAATTATCCATGGACTTCTCATCACAATGCTCCATGACCTTTGTCATCACAATTCTCAATACACTTGTCATCACAATGCTCCCTGGAACTTGTCATCAGTATGCTCATTGAAAACTGTCATGACAAGTCTCCTTGCACTTTTCATCAAAATGCTCCATGCCATTGTCATCACAATACTCCACAAGTTTGTCATCAGAATGCTCCGTGACACTTGTCATCACAATGATCCATGAACCCTGTCATCAAAATGTTCCATGACACCTGTCATCACAATGCTCCATGCCCCTTGTCATTACAATGATCCATGATGCTCGTCATCACAATTATCCATGGTCTTCTCATCACAGTGCTCCACTGTCTTGCCATCACAATGCTCCATGACATGGTTATCACAATGCTCCATGTCCCCAGTCATCACAATGCTCCATGACCCCTGTCATCACAATACTCCATACCCCTTTTCATTACAGTGATCCATGACGCACATAATCACAGTTAGCCATGGTCTTCTCATTACAATGCTCCACGACCTTGTCATCAACACACTCCATGACACTTGTCATCACAATGCTCCATGCCCACTGTCATCACAATGCTCCATGACCCCTGTCATCACAATTCTCCACACCCCTTGTCATTACAGTGCTCCATGACGCTTGTCATCACAATTATCCATGGTCTTCTCATCACAATGCTCCACGGTCTTGCCATGAAAATGCTCCATGCCAAGGTCATCACACAGCTCCATGTCCCTGTCATCACAATTCTCCACGTTCTTGGCATCACTATGCTCCATGACACTTCTCATCAAAGTGTTAAATGCTTTGTCATCACAATTCTCTATGCCCTTGTCATCGCAATGCTCCATGACCCCTGTCATAGCAAGCTCCATGTGCTTTTCATCACAATACTCCATGTGCTTGTCGTCACAATGCTCCATGACCTTTGTCATCACAATGCACCCTGTCACTTGTTGTCAGAATGCTCCTTGAAACGTGTCATGAAAAGGCTCCATGCCTTTTTCATCACAATGCCCCATGCCGTTTTCTTCACAATGCTCCATGCCTTTGTCATCAAAATACTCCACAAGCTTGTCATCAGAATATTCCCTGACCATTGTCATCACAATGCTCCAAGACCCCTGTTATCACAATGCTCCATACTCCCTGTCATTACAGTGCTCCATGATGCTCGTCATCACAGTTACCCGTGGTCTTCTCATCACAATGCTCCACGGTCTTGCCATCACAGTGCTCCAAGCCCTGGTCATCACAATGCTCCATGTCCCGTGTCAGCACAATTCTCCACGTTCTTGGCATCACTATGCTCCATGACATTACTCATCACAGTGTTACATGCTTTGTCATCACAATTCTCTATGCACTTGTCATCGCAATACTCCATGATCCCTGTCATAGCAAGCTCCATGTGCTTGTCATCACAATGCTTCATGAACTGGTCATCAAAATTCTCAATGGCCCTTGTCATCACAATGCTCCATGCCCTTGTCATCAAAATGCTCCATTACCTTTGTCATCACCATCCTCCATGACACTTGGCCTCACAATGCTCCATTCCATTGTCATCGCAATGACCATGACATATCTCATCACAATGCTCCCTGACACCTGTCTTCACAATACTCCATGACCTTCTCATCACAATGCTCCATGCCCTTGTCATCACAATGCGCCATGCCCACTCTCATCACAATAGTCCATGAAATTTGTCAGACCAATGAAACATGCCCCTGTCATCACAATGCTCCATGCCCATGTCATCACAATGCTCCCTGACGCATGTCATCAGAATGCTCCATGGCCTTCTCATCACATTGCTCCATGCCCTTCTCATCAGAATGCACCATGCCTTTGTCATTGCAATCCTCCAAGACACATGTATCACTGTGTTCCGTGCCCTTGTCATCACAATGCTCCATGCCCACTCTCATCACAATAATCCATGAAACTTTTCAGACCAATGCTCCATGCCCTTGTCATCACAATGCTCCAAGACCCCTGTAATCACAATGCTCTATGCCCATGTCATCACAAAGCTCCCTGACGCATGTCATCAGAATGCTCCATGGCCTTCTCATCACAATGCTCCATGCCTTTTTCATCACAATGCTCCAAGACCCCTGTAATAACCATACTCAATCCTCTTTTCATCTCAGTGCTCCATGAACCCTGTCATCACAATGCACCATGCCCATCATCATAATGCTTCATGCTATTGTCATCACAATGAAATCAAAATTCTCCATGACCTCTGTCATCACAATGCTCCAAACCCCTGTGATCACAATGTTCCATAAAACTTGTCATCACAATGCCCAATGATGATGGTTACCACAATTATCCATGGACTTCTCATCACAATGCTCCCTGGAACTTGTCATCAGTATGCTCATTGAAAACTCTCATGACAAGTCTCCATGCCCTTTTCATCACAATGATCCATGCCCTTTTCATCACAACGCTCCATGCCATTGTCATCACAATACTCCACAAGCTTGTCATCAGAATGCTCCGTGACACTTGTCATCACAATGATCCATGAACCCTGTCATCAAAATGTTCCATGACACCTGTCATCACAATGCTCCAAACCCCTTGTCATTACAGTGCTCCATGATGCTCGTCATCACAATTATCCATGGTCTTCTCATCACAGTGCTCCACTGTCTTGCCATCACAATGCTCCATGACCTGGTTATCACAATGCTCCATGTCCCCAGTCAACACAATGCTCCATGACCCCTGTCATCACAATAATCCATACCCCTTTTCATTACAGTGATCCATGACGCTCGTAATCACAATTATCCATGCTCTTCTCATCACAATGCTCCACGCCCTTGTCATCAAAATGCTCCATGACACTTGTCATCACAATGCTCCATGACCACTGTCATCACAATGCTCCATGACCCCTGTCATCACAATGCTCCAAACCCCTTGTCATTACAGTGCTCCATGACGCTTGTCA
Source organism: Mesoplodon bidens (assembly GCF_964165515.1). Lineage (NCBI taxonomy): Eukaryota > Metazoa > Chordata > Mammalia > Artiodactyla > Ziphiidae > Mesoplodon > Mesoplodon bidens. The sequence goes on from NW_027671149.1 coordinate 76,723, forward strand.
TCACAATTTTCAATGATCTTCTCATCACAATGCTCCACGGTCTTGCCATCACAATGCTCCATGCCCTGGTCATCACACTGCTCCATGTCCCTGACATCACAATTCTCCACGTTCTTGGCATCAGAATGCTCCATGACACTTCTCATCAAAGTCTTACATGCTTTGTCATCACAATTCTCAATGCACTTGTCATCGCAATGCTCCATGACCCCTGTCATAGCAAGCTCCATGTGCTTGTCATCACAATACTCCATGTGCTTGTCGTCACAATGCTCCATGACCTTTGTCATCACAAGGCTCCCTGACACTTGTTCTCAGAATGCTTCTTGAAACCTCTCATGAAAAGGCTCCATGCCTTTTTCATCACAATGTCCCATGCCGTTTTCTTCACAATGCTCCATGCCTTTGTCATCAAAATACTCCACAAGCTTGTCAACAGAGTGCTCCCTGACCCTTGTCATCACTCCATGACCCCTGTTATCACAATGCTCCATACCCTTTGTCATTACAGTGCTCCATGACACTCGTCATCACAGTTACCCGTGGTCTTCTCATCACAGTGCTCCACGGTCTTGCCATCACAATGCTCCATGCCCTGGTCATCACAATGCTCCATGTCCCGTGTCATCACAATTCTTCACGTTCTTGGCATCACTATGCTCCATGACACTTCTCATCAGAGTGTTACATGCTTTGTCATCACAATTCTCTATGCACTTGTCATCGCAATATTCCATGATGCCTGTCATAGCAAGCTCCATGTGCTTGTCATCACAATGCTCCATGAACTGGTCATCAAAATTCTCAATGGCCCTTGTCATCACAATGCTCCATGCCCTTTTCATCACAAAGCTCCATGACCCTTGTCATCACAATGCTCCAAGCACTTGTCATCAAAATGCTCCATTACCTTTGTCATCACAATCCTCCATGTCACTTGGCATCACAATGCTCCATTCCATTGTCATCGCAATGACCATGACATATGTCATCACAACGCTCCCTGACACCTGTCTTCACAACACTCCATGACCTTCTCATCACAATGCTCCATGCACTTGTCATCACAATGCGCCATGCCCACTCTCATCACAATAGTCCATGAAATTTGTCAGACCAATGCAACATGCCCCTGTCATCACAATGCTCCATGCACTTTCATCACAATGCTCTATGAACCCTGTCATCACAATGCTCCGTGACTCCAGTCATCACAATGCTTCATGACCATTGTCACCACAATGCTCCATGAACATTTCATCACAATTCTCCGTGACCCTAGTCATCACAATGCTCCATGCCTTTGTCAGCGCAATACTCCATGACCCATGGCATCACAATGCGCCATGCATTTGTCATCACAATGCTCCACATCGTTGTCATCACAATGCTCCATAAACCTTGTCATCACAATGTCCATGTGTTTGTCAGCACAATGCTCCATGACCCATATCATCACAAGGTGCCATGCGTTTGTCATCACAGTGCTCCACAACCTTGTTATCACAATGCTCCATGCACTTCTCATCAAAATGCCCTCTCACCAATGATATCACAATGTTCCATCACTAATCATCTCAATACTCCCTCACGGCTGTCATCACAATGTTCCATAACCCTTGTCACAACAATGCTACATGCACTTATCATCACAATGCTCCATGCCCCTGACATCACAATGTTCCATAACCCCTGTCATCACAATGCTCCATGACCCTTTTCATCACAATGCTCCATGACCCCTGACATCACAATGTTCCATAAACACTGTCATCAAAATGTTCCATGACCATTTCATCCAATTGCTCCATGACCCTGTCATCACAATGCTCCCTGCCCTTCTCATCTCAATGCACCACACCCTTGTCATCAAAATGCTCCATGGCCTATGTCATCACAAAGCTCCATGACCCTTGGCATCACAATGCTCCATGCCATTGTCATCACAAAGCTCCATGAAACCTCTCATCACATTGCTCCATGACATTTTCATCACAAAGCTTCATGACGCTTGTCATCACAATGCTCAATGCCTTTCTCATCACAATGCACCATGCCTTTGTCATTGCAATCCTCCAAGACACATGTATCACTGTGTTCCGTGCACTTGTCATCACAATGCTCCATGCCCACTCTCATCACAATAATCCATGAAAATTTTCATACCAATGCTCCATGCCCTTGTCATCAAAATGCTCCAATACCACTGTCATAACAATGCTCCATGACCCCTGCCATCACAATGTTCCACGGCTTTGTTATCGCAAGACTCCATGACCCTTGTCATCACAATGCTCCAAGACCCCTGTTATCACAATGCTCCATGCCCATGTCATCACAAAGCTCCCTGACACATGTCATCAGAATGCTCCATGGCCTTCTCATCACAATGCTCCTTGCCCTTCTCATCACAATGCACCATGCCTTTGTCATTGCAATCCTCCAAGAAACATGTATCACTGTGTTCCGTGCCCTTGTCATCACAATGCTCCATGCCCACTCTCATCACAATAATCCATAAAACTTGTCAGACCAATGCTCCATGCCCTTCTTATCACAATGCTCCATTACCCCTATCATAACAATGCTCCATGACCCCTGCCATCACAATGTTCTACGGCTTTGTCATCGCAAGACTCCATGACACTTGTCATCACAATGCTCCAAGACCCTTGTAATCACAATGATCCATGCCCATGTCATCACAAAGCTCCCTGACACATGTCATCAGAATGCTCCATGGACTTCTCATCACAATGCTCCATGCCCTTTTCATCACAATGCTCCCAGACCCCTGTAATAACAATACTCCATGCCACTTTTCATCTCAATGCTCCATGAACCCTGTCATCACAATGCACCATGCCCATCATCCTAATGCTTCATGCTATTGTCATCACAATGAAATCAAAATTCTCCATGACCTCTGTCATCACAATGCTCCAAACCCCTGTGATCACAATGTTCCATAAAACTTGTCATCACAACGCCCCATGATGCTGGTTACCGCAGTAATCCATGGACTTCTCATCACAATGCTCCATGAACTTTGTCAACACAATTCTCAATACACTTGTCATCACAATGCTCCCTGGAACTTGTCATCAGTATGCTCATTGAAAACTGTCATGACAAGTCTCCATGCCCTTTTCATCACAATGACCCATGCCCTTTTCATCACAATGCTCCATGCCATTGTCATCACAATACTCCACAAGCTTGTCATCAGAATGCTCCATGACACTTGTCATCACATTGATCCATGAACCCTGTCATCAAAATGTTCCATGACACCTGTCATCACAATGCTCCATGCCCCTTGTCATTACAGAGCTCCATGATGCTCGTCATCACAATTATCCATGGTCTTCTCATCACAGTGCTCCACTGTCTTGCCATCACAATGCTCCATGACATGGTTATCACAATGCTCCATGTCCCCAGTCATCACAATGCTCCATGACCCCTGTCATCACAATACTCCATACCCCTTTTCATTACAGTGCTCCATGACGCTCGTAATCACAATTATCCCTGCTCTTCAAATCACAATGCTCCACGCCCCTGTCATCAACATGCTCCATGACACTTGTCATCACAATGCTCCATGACCTCTGTCATCACAATGCTCCATGACCCCTGTAATCACAATGCTCCAAACCCCTTGTCATTACAGTGCTCCATGACGCTTGTCATCACAATTATCCATGGTCTTCTCATCACAATGCTCCACGGTCTTGCCATCACAATGCTCCATGCCCTGGTCATCACACTGCTCCATGTCCCTGTCATCACAATTCTCCACGTTCTTGGCATCACTATGCTCCATGACACTTCTCATCAAAGTGTTACATGCTCTGTCATCACAATTCTCTATGCACTTGTCATCACAATGCTCCATGACCCCTGTCATAGCAAGCTCCATGTGCTTGTCATCACAATACTCCATGTGCTTGTCGTCACAATGCTCCATGACCTTTGTCATCACAAGTCTCCCTGACACTTGTTGTCAGAATGCTCCTTGAAACCTGTCATGAAAAGGCTCCATGCCTTTTTCATCACAATGCCCCATGCCGTTTTCTTCACAATGCTCCATGCCATTGTCATCAAAATACTCCACAAGTTTGTCATCAGAGTGCTCCCTGACCCTTGGCATCACAATGCTTCTTGACCCCTGTTATCACAATGCTCCATACCCCTTGTCATTACAGTGCTCCATGACGCTCGTCATCACAGTTACCCGTGGCCTTCTCATCACAATGCTCCACGGTCTTGCCATCACAATGCTCCATGCCCTGGTCATCACAGTGCTCCATGCCCTGGTCATCACAATGCTCCATTCCCTGTGTCATCACATTTCTCCACGTTCTTGGCATCACTATGCTCCATGACACTTCTCATCAGAGTGTTACATGCTTTGTCATCACAATTCTCTTTGCACTTGTCATCGCAATGCTCCATGATCCCTGTCATAGCAAGCTCTATGTGCTTCTCATCACAATGCTTCATGAACTGGTCATCAAAATTCTCAATGGCCCTTGTCATCACAATGCTCCATGCCCTTGTCATCAAAATACTCCATTACCTTTGTCATCACCATCCTCCATGACACTTGGCCTCACATTGCTCCATTCCATTGTCATCGCAATGACCATGACATATCTCATCACAATGCTCCCTGACACCTGTCTTCACAATACTCCATGACCTTCTCATCACAATGCTCTATGCCCTTGTCATCACAATGCGCCATGCCCACTCTCATCACAATAGTCCATGAAATATGTCAGACCAATGCAACATGCCCCTGTCATCACAATGCTCCATGCACTTTCATCACAATGCTCTATGACCCCTGTCATCACAATGCTCCGTGACTCCATTCATCACAATGCTTCATGACCATTGTCACCACAATGCTCCATGAACATTTCATCACAATGCTCCATGCCTTTGTCAGCACAATACTCCTTGACCCATGGCATCACAATGCGCCATGCGCTTGTCATCACAATGCTCCACATCGTTGTCAGCACAATGCTCCATGACCCATATCATCACAATGTGCCATGCGTTTGTCATCACAGTGCTCCACAACATTTTTATCACAATGCTCCATGCACTTCTCATCAAAATGCTCTCTCACCAATGATATCACAATGTTCCATCACTAATCATCTCAATACTCCCTCACGCCTGTCATCACAATGTTCCATAACCCTTGTCACTACAATGCTACATGCACTTATCATCACAATGCTCCATGCCCCTGACATCACAATGTTCCATAACCCCTGGCATCAAAATGTTCCATGACCCTTTTCATCCAATTGCTCCATGACACTGTCATCACAATGATCCCTGCCCTTCTCATCACAATGCACCACGCCCTTGTCATCAAAATGCTCCATGGCCTATGTCATCACAAATCTCCATGACCCTTGGCATCACAATGCTGCATGCCACTGTCATCACAAAGCTCAATGAAACTTCTCATCACATTGATCCTTGACATTGTCATTCACAAAGCTCCATGACGCTTGTTATCACAATGCTCCATGCCCTTGTCATTGCAATCCTCCATGACACATGTATCACTGTGTTCCGTGCCCTTGTCATCACAATGCTCGATGCCCACTCTCATCACAATAATCCATGAAACTTTTCAGACCAATGTTCCATGTCCTTGTCATCACAATGCTCCATTACTCCTGTCATAAAAATGATCCATGACCCGTGCCATCTCCATGTTCCACGGCCTTGTCATCACAAGGCTCCATGACCCTTGTCATCACAGTGTTCCAGGACACCTGTAATCACAAAGCTCCATGCCCCTCTTCATCTCAATGCTCCATGAACCCTGTCATCACAATGCACCATGCCGATAATCATAATGCTTCATGCTATTGCCATCACAATGAAATCAAAATTCTCCATGACTTCGTCATCACAATGCTCCAAACCCTTGTGATCACAATGTTCAATAACACTTATCATCAAAACACCCCATGACGCTCATCATCACAATTATCCATGGTCTTCTCATCACAGTGCTCCATGACCTTTGTCATCACAATGCTCAATACACTTGTTATCACAATGCTCCCTGACACTTGTCATCAGAATGCTCCTTGAACCCTGTCATGAAAAGGCTCCATGTCTTTTTCATAACAATGAGCCATGCCCTTTTCATCACAATGCTTCAAGACCACTCTAATCAAAATGTTCCATGCCCTTGTCATCACAAATCTCCATGACGCATTTCAGAATGCTCCATTGCCTTCTCATCACAATTCTCCATGCCCTTGTCATCACAATGCTCCAAGACCACTGTAATCACAATGTTCCATGCCCCTTTTCATCAGAATGCTCCATGAGACTTTTCATTACAAGGCTCCATGGTCTTCTCATCACAATGCTCCAGGAACTTGTCATCACAGTGCTCAATTTCGTTGTCATCACAATGCTCCATGACCCCTGTCATCACAATACTCCATGAATATTTTCAGCCCAATGCTCCATGGCCTTGTCATCACAATGCTCCATTACCCTGGCATAACAATTCTCCATGACCCCATCCATCACCATGTTCCACGGCCTTGTCATCACAAGGCTCCATGACTCTTGTCATCACAATGCTCCAATACCCTTGTAATCACCATGCTCCATGCCCCTTTTCATCTCATTGCTCCATGAACCCTGTCATCACAATGAACCATGCCCATTATGATAATGCTTCATGCTATTGTCATCACAATGAAATCAAAATTCTCCATGACCTCTGTCATCACAATGCTCCAAACCCTTGTGATCACAATGTTCCATAACACTTGCCATCACAATGCCCCATGACGCTGGTCATCACAATTATCCATGGACTTCTCATCACAATGCTCCATGACCTTTGTCATCACAATTCTCAGTACACTTGTCATCACAATGCTCCCTGACACTTGTCGTCAGTATGCTCCTTGTACCCTGTCATGACAAGTCTCCATGCCATTTTCATCACAATGATCCATGCCATTGTCATCACAATGTTCCCTGACACTTGTCGTCAGTATGCTCCTTGAACCCTGTCATGACATGTCTCCATGAATTTTTCATCACAATGATCCATGCCCTTTTCATCACAATGCTCCATGCCATTGTCATCACAATACTCCACAAGCTTGTCATCAGAATGCTCCGTGACACTTGTCATCACAATGATCCATGACCCGTGTCATCACAATGCTCCATGCCCCTTGTCATTAGAGTGCTCCATGATGCTCGTCATCACAATTATCCATGGTCTTCTCATCACAGTGCTCCACGGTCTTGCAATCACAATGATCCATGCCCTGATCATCACAATACTCCATGTACCTTGTTATCAAAATTCTCCACGTCCTTGTCATCACAATGCTCCATGACAGTTCTCATAACAGTGTTACATGCTCTTGTCATCACAATGCTCCAAGCCCTTGTCATCACAATGCTCCATTACCTTTGTCATCACAATCCTCCATAACACTTGGCATCACAATGCTCCATGCCCATGTCATCACAATGGGCCATGAAATATGTCATCACAATGCTCCCAGACACCTGTCTCCACAATATTCCATGACCTTGTCTTCCCAATGCTCCATGCCCTTATCATCCCAATGTGCCATGCACACTCTCAACACAATTATCCATGAAACTTATCAGACCAATGCTCCATGCCCCTGTCATCAAAATGCTCCAAGTCATTTTCATCACAATGCTCCATGAACCCTCTCATCATATTGTTCCATGCCCTTGTCATCACAAAGCCCCATGATGCTTGTCATCACAATGCCCGATGCCCTTCTCATCACAATGCTCCATGCCCTTGTCATTACAATCCACCATGACCCATGTATCACAGTGTTCAGTGTCCTTGTCATCACAATGCTCCATGCCCACTCTCATCACAATAATCCATGAAACATTTCAGACCAATGCTCCATGCCCTTCTCATCACAATGCTCCATTACCCCTGTCATAACAATGCTTCATGACCACTGCCATCACAATGTTCCACAGCCTTGTCATCACAAGGCTCAATGACCCTTGTCATCACAATGCTCCAAGAACCCTGTAATCACAATGCTCCATGCCCTTGTCATCACAAAGCTCCATGACGCATGTCATCAGAATGCTCCATGGCCTTCTCATTCATGATGCTCCATGCCCATGTCATCACAATGCTCCAAGACTCCTGTAATAACAATAATCCATGCCCCTTTTCATCTCAATGCTCCATGAACCCTGTCATCACAATGCACCATGTGCAACATCATAATGGTTCAGGCTATTGTCATCACAATGAAATCAAAATGCTCCATGACCTCTGTCATCACAATGCTCCAAATCCTTGTGATCACAATGTTCCATAACACTTATCATCACAACGCCCCATGACACTTGTCATAACAATTATCCATTTCTTCGCATCACAATGCTCCATGACCTTTGTCATCACAATTCTCAATACCCTTGTCATCACAATGCTCCCTGACACTTGTCTTCAGTATGCTCCTTGAACCCTGTCATGACAAGGCTCCATGCCTTTTTCATGACAATGATCCATACCCTTTTCATCACAGTGCTCCAAGAACCCTGTAATCACAATGCTCCATGCCCTTGTCATCACAAAGCTCCATGATGCATGACATCAGAACGCACCATGGCCATCTCATCCTAATGCTTCATGCCCTTGTCATCACAATGCTCCAAGACTCCTGTAATCACAATGCCCAATGCCCCTTTTCATCAGAATGCTCCTTGAGACTTGTCATCACAAGGCTCCATGGTCTTCTCATCACAATGCTCCAGTACCTTGTCATCACAATGCTCCATGACCCATTTCATCACAATACTCCAGGAGCATTTTCAGCCCAATGCTCCTTCACCTTCTCATCACAATGCTCCATGACCCCTGTCATCACAATGCTCCATGACCACTGTCATCACAACGCTCCATGAACCCTGACAACACAACGTTCTGGGACTCTTGTCATCAAAATGCTCCATGACCCTTGTCATCACAGTGATCCATGCCCTTGTCATCCCAATGCTCCATGATCCCTGTAATCACAATGCTCCGTGACACTTGTCATCACAGTGCTCCATAAAGCTTGTCATCACAATGCTCCTTGCCTTTGTCAGCAAAATGCTACATAATCTTGTCATCACAATGCTCCATGTGCTTGTCATTACATTCCTCCATAACCATTGGGATCACATTGCTTCATTCCCTTGTCAACTCTCTCTTGCCTTTCTGGTTTTTACAGATATTCGGATGTCCCTTTTGACCGGTGGGAAGTGACAATTCTTTGTAGTGTGCATTTGCATTGTGTGCTTGCTTAATTGGCCAGAAAGGGCGTATGCGTTTTCTCCTGAATATATTCAGGAGAAAAGGCATACGCCCTTTTTGGCCAACGGCATCACTGTCCAAGTTGTGATGCTTTTCCTGTACTTTAAAGGTGATTCCAATTTACCTCTTGAAATATGTTTTGTGCAATTCTGCCTCATTTTCAAGTCCCCTTCTTTACCTTCCCTCAAGAGATTTTGGAAGAGAGTAGTCCTTTATAACTCTGCAGGTTTGTGAATTGCTGTGCCCCTGATCCCCAATTTTCAAATCCCATTTTTGTGAGCTGGCCGCAAATCCACAATTTTGCTTCAGGACCTATACTGGTTCCAGGGGTGGCTATATTGGTTCCCTGTGGGTGGCTGAGGCTTTGGTTAATTCTTCTTGCTGACGGGAAATTAGAGTGACATGTGCCCGTCCAAATGCCTACATCTACTCTCTGATAGGTTCTCCCTCTTCCCTTTCATCCTCTGCACAATTAGCAAACTGTGTGCACCAGGAGGTTATAGGGGCTGACTCTCCTAAGTTGGGAGATTGATAGTAAAGCAGTTGGAATACCAAACTGGAGCAGAAGTAGAAGAAAAATTAGGAGAGATTTAGAAACTTTTGCCATGACAGGTTGTCCATTCTCTAGGTTTCCCATACATGTTATAACTGTAGTGATATTCCCTTCTACCTGGAGATTTGGGACCCATGGAATGGTTGCATGCATTACTACTTTAAGGGTCTGATTTTCTCTCCCAATCTCACCAGTCCTCTCAGTCCCAAGTCTCCAGCCTTATATCTCATCCAGCTGTCTTTGCCGATAGGGTCATTCCAGGTTTCATCAGAACTTTGAAGGAATTGTGTAAGAATTTCGCTGTTTTTTGGTTTTGTTTTTGAAATTCATGTTTATAATGGGGTTGAGCTGATTATCACTGACTTGTTTATGCCAGTCTAGACACAATTGGTTCCCTTACGAAGACATATTAATACATAGGTTTTAAGATTCTTACTAGTCAGATATATACCTATGTGGGAAATAAGGGTGTTGAGTCCCGTTCACTGAGGAAGTTATAGGTCTTGTCTATTCTGTATTTGGTTTATGGAATGGTACCTGTGTTAATATCAAACTCTGGTTTTATGCATCACCCCACCTCTCCTTTCTCCTGAAGCAGGCATAAGATTTTTTTTTCTAAACGTGAGACTTTGTTCTCTTTCCTAATTCAGTTCATGTGTTGTGATATTGATATTTCCTCTATAAGTGATATCTTATGATAAGATTCTTTTTTCTGTGTGACTAATTTCCCTTAGAATCATCATACTTAAATCCACTCATTATGCTGCTACTGGCCTTATATACATTGATTTCACGTCTGAGTGATATTCCGTTGTACAAAATTACCACAAGTTCTTTATGCATTTCTGTTTTTCCTGGGATATTTTAGGTGTACCAAAGTTGAGGTTCTTGTATGCAGAGCAGCCCTAAACTTTGGGGTGCCTGTGTCTTATTGATATTTAGTCTTCCGAAGTTATATGCCCATGAGTTGAAGTCCCCTTTGCTCGGGGGCTTTGTATTTTAGATGTTTTAGGAAACAGCATACACTTCTTCAGAGTGGCTCTTGGATATTTATACCCCACCCATCAGCGTGACTTGGCTCCCTGTTTCCCATGGCCTCTCCTGCATTTCTGGTTTGTACACATTTTTTGGATGGCCTTTCTGAGCAGTGGAAATTGAGACTTCTTTGTTGTGCGGATATGCATTTCCCTCTTGCTTGGTTGGCCAAAAACTCTGTCTGTGTTTTTTTCCTGAAGATATTCACGAAAAAAACAGATACACCCTTTTGCCCAACTGCATCATTTTAGAAATTCTGCTGCTTTTCATATGATTTAAATGTGAGTAGAATCTACCTTTTGAAATCTGTTTCCTGCAATTCTGCCTCTCATTCATATCCTCTTCGTTGCCTTTCCTGAATATATTTTTGGACGTTGGTTATCATTTATATCTTTGCAGGTCTATGAATTGTCTGCTCCTGAGCTGCATTTTGCAACTCGCTTTTTTTGTGTGTTGTATGCCAAACCATTGGATTGCTTCCGGCCCTATTCCGGTTCTGGGGAGGCAGGCTGAGCCTTTCGTTAATTCTTCTTCCTAATGGGAAAATGGAGTGGCATGTGCCTGTCAAAACTCCTACAGCTAACCTCTCATTGGTTCCCCCTCTTCCCATTTATCCTCTGCACAAATTGAAAACTGTGTAAAACAGGAGGTTAAAGGTGCTGATTCTCCAAGTGGGGAGATTGTTAGTAATGTGGCTGGAATGGTGAAACCCAGCACCAGGAGATCAAAAATGAGGTGCATTTTAGACACCTTTTCCTGAGCACATGGTGTACATTCATCTCAGTTTCCCAGGCATGTTTTCACTGTCAGAAGATTCCCTTGAACCTGCAGATTTGGGACCCATGGAATGGGTACCAGGCAGTATTACTTTAAAAGGTCTGCATTTTCTCACCAAGCCTCTCTAACATCTCTTAGCGTGCATAGATTCCAGCCTTATATATAATCCTGCTGTGGGTCTACATGTGTTCAATCCATGTTACATCGTAGCCCTTCAACAAAAGTTGTAAGAATTTTTGTCTGTCTCACTGTTTTTATAAATATTTTTAAATTTATTTTTATATTGGTTACAGCTGATTTTCAAAGCTCTGTTTTTTGCTGCTGTACATCCACTTGATTCACGTACTGTGAGACAACAATAAATTCTTCTTCAGATGCTTACCAGTCATATGTATTATTTTCCAGTGACTTGAGTGGGCTGAGTGCAGTTCTTTGAGGTACCGTGTAGGCCTTGTCAGTTATTCAATTTGGTACTTGGAATGGTATCTTTGCTAATTTCAACCTCCTGGATAATACCTCATCATTCCCCACCTTTCCCATTTAGCAGCCTTATGTCTATTTTCTACATATTTGACTATGTTTCTGTATTGTAATTTATTTCATGTGTAGCCATTTTTGATTCCACCTTTAAGTGACATCTTATGATATGTGTCTTTTTCTTTCTGACATATGTCACTTAGAATGATCGTATGGAACTCCTCCAGAGTTGTTCCAACTGGCCTTATTTCATTGATTTCTGGATGAGTCATATTTGACTCTACATAAGTACCCCATCTCTTTTATCCATTTTATCCTTCCAGGGACATTTAGGTTATATCCAAGTGGAGGCCCTTTTTAACAGAGAGGTGGTAAACGTTGGGGTGCCTGTTTTCTGTCGATTTTTGTTTTCCCCAAGGTATACGCCCATGAGTGCAAGTGCCCTATGCTCTGTAGCTCATTTTTTAGATGTTTTAGCAAACACAATAGACTTCGCCAGAGTGGCTGTTGGCAAATTGCATTTCCACTATCAGCCTCACAGGGCTCCCTTTTCTCCTTGCCCTGTCCTGCATTTCTGGTGTTTACACTTTACGTGGATGGCCCTTCTGACTGATGTGAAGTGATACATTTTGTAGTATTGATTTCCAGTGTCCACCTGTTTGGTTGGATAAAAAGTGTGTATGGCCTTTACTTGAATATATTCAGAAAAAATGCATACGCCCTTTTTGGCCAACAGCATCATTGGCGAAGTTCAGACCCTTTTCTTTTACTTTAACGGGGAGTCCTTTCTACCTGTTCAAATATGTGTCCTGCCACTCTCCCTTGCTTACAAGTCCTTTTCTGTGACTTACCTCAAGACATTTTTCGATGATAGATATTTTCAACTCTGCAGTTTCACGAATTTTAGTGACCCTGAGTTCCATTATTCAACTTGTGTTTATGGAAACTGGACACAAAACAGCGGGATTTCCTCTAGCCCTATTCTGTTTCCGTGGGCAATTCTAGCCTTTGATGAATTTGTCTTCCGGATTGAAAATTAGAGTGGCATGTGCCTGTCCGAACACCTAAGACTTGTCTCTAAATTTTTCTCATCCTTCCGCTTCATCCTCTGGACAAATTCCAAACTGTGTGCAAAAGGATGTTGACGGTGCTGATATGCCCAAGTGAGGAGGTTGTTAGGAAAGATGCTGGAGGGGTGAACCCAAGCACCAGGCGATGAGGAGATGAGGTGCCTTTTCCAAACTCTTTCCGATCAAATGGTGTACTATCCTCTAGGTGTGACAGGCATGTTTTAGCTGTAGGAAGGGTCCCGTGCATGTAAGGAGAACACCAGGGATTTTTCCAAATCAGTGCCTCCCGGAACCCCAAACTGGGGAATTTTTAGGCTACGGCTACACGCATGTCCATTAAGGGCCTTGGGAAATAGGCAGAGCCCAAACTTTAGATGATTGAAATCTTCAGGGTCAGAAGCACTCACCATTGGCCTTGCTTAGGTTACATTTTGTCTGTCATTGATAGATGATGTCAATAAAAATATCTATTCTTTTTCAGATTATTTCCCCTTATAGGTTATTGCAAAATATTCAGTGTAGTTCCCTGTGCTATACAGTAGTTCCTTGTTGATGATCTATTTTATACATAGCAGTGTGTATGTGTTAATCCCAAACTGTTAATTTATCCCTTCTCCTACCTTTCCCCTTTGGTAATAATAAATTATAAGATTTTATACTTCTCAGAAATGGGGGAGCTGAAAGAGAGGTATCATTTTCAATGGAAAAGCATTGGAAACACCATTGAAGCTTCAGCCAAGAATATTCGATGTACATCCATGGAAATAAATCACTTCATTTCTCTAATGTTGACCTGACAAATAAGACCAACGTCTTCACTGAACTTGCTTATAAGAAGGTGATGGAAATATCAAATGTAAGTCTTAGAAACATCTTATTTTACCCGAGCGATATACACTGCTCTATGTTAACTACAGTTTGGCTCACACATCTGTTCATTGAAGTTACAATGTTCTCAATTTCTGTTACTGATCCTCCAGAGTGGACCCCAACAGGAGTCCCCGTGCCCAGTGTCATTGGAGCCAACAGATCAAGACTGAGTTTGGTTCAGAAGCAAAGGAAACATTATTTTGAAAACAGAATGGAGAGGTGAGAGCGTGCACGCCCCCACGGGCTGTGGGCTGGGCTGCTGTGTAGGGATCCCGGCAGCGTCAGTGGGAGGGAGGGGATGGAGCTCTCGAGGGCTGGGTTGGCTGCAGCTCAGGCTCTATGCCGTGGAGTCTGCATGGGACCCCGCTAGCTGAGGTGTCGACCCAGCCATTCTGAACTAGGAAATCGGGTCTGAAGTGCCGGGTGTGGGACCTCTGCATGCGGAACCCTAGGAGCACGTGAAATTAGACAAAGCACAAAGGAAAAACAGGTTAGACTTTATTTTATTGCCCAGATTCTCTTTTTATCTCCCAGGAGTTTTTAATGAACGTTGCCGGAGATGAACACCTCCTCGGCTTTTGGTTCTGTTCCTCATTCTTGGGGTGTTGAGGGTGCAGACCCCTCTTTTGTAACTGCTTCATGCTGTGTTGGGAGCCCTGATACATGGGGGGAGGGGCAAAACATCTCCCCACCAGCCTCAAGGTGAGGTTGATTGTCCCAAGGACTCCTGCCTCACTTCTCGTCCGCCTGAGCACCAGCATTGGAAGTGTTATAGATTCTAATGACCTTTAAGGGTCCAGGAAAGAGATGCGCAGAGATGCTGCGGTGGCAGGTTTCACCCCACCCCACATTTGTTCGGCGACCTTAGGCTGACTTTTTTTGCCAGCCTAGATGCTCTGACCACTAGTCTGTGCTTTCTTTAATTAGGTCCCTGAATTAATGTACACACAGCACCATGTGTCAGAGCCCTGCCCGCACAACTCCCAGACAGTCAAGGGTCAGTGGTGATCCAGGACCATGACGTCCACTGAGTCAACGGCCTTTAGAAGTAGCCAGCAGTCCAGCCGGTCATATTGACCACCATCACCGCGGTGTCTGTAGGGCTTTCTATGGTGAAAGCATGATATACGTTTCCCCCGCCAAGCTTATTAGCTCCCCTCTGGGTGCAGTAAGTCCTGCAAGCAGTAGTCTGCTCTTTCGGGGCACAGTCTTGTTGTTTTCTGAGAGAAACTCCAGGTCAAGTGATGGTCACACGAGTCATTTTGGGGGCCTGTTGCCCCCGTTTGTCTCTCTGGAGGTTGGAGTTGGAGGGCCTCCTCACTCGAGGTCAGTGTGTCCACAGAGCGACCCCTTCAACTTCAGGGCATGATGGGTGGTTAGGATCACCATGTGGGGTCCTTTTCCCTTAACAGGGACCTGGCCTTGCGGCCTTCTGATTCAGCTTTTTAGATACCCCAGTATCCTGGCCTGATGAGTCGCTGGGCAAAGCCCTTGGTGACCATAGTTTATCATACCTGAAGGGCATTCTTGTGTTGCTCCATTTCAAGTGGTCCCAGTTTTTGCACTAAGGCTCCAAGGGCGATTAACCTATGACCGGGTATGTAAAGGTCAAAGGGTTTATCTAAATTAGGGAGTTCCTGGCCAAGGGTCTGAATTGACTGCTCTTTCCATTCTTGAAAGGCTGCTTCTGGATTCTATTCAAAAGGATCATCATCTTTTCGTGTCAGTGTTTCATGTAGAGGCCCAGCTATTAGACTGTAGTTAGGGATCCAGATGCAGAAATCCTTGGCCTCCCCAGGAACCCCTAAGCTGTCTTCTAGTTTTAGAAGAGGTAAGGCTGCAAATGGCTTCTTCCCTATCCTGGGATGTGTTTCTCCGAATATCTGTGACAATGAAGCCCAGGCATGTCACCTTAGCCTGGGATATTTGAGCCTTTTTCTTGGACACCTTCTATCCTTTCTTGACTAGGTAGTTCAGAGGCGTCTTTAGTAGGCCTGGCGATCAGAATGTCCTCTGCATATTGAAGGAGGGTTCCCTTTTACAGAGGTAGAACTTTTAGGTCTTTAGAGGACATTTCCCCAATGATGGTGTGGGTATTTTTGAACCATTGGGGAAGGACGGCCCAGCATTATTGCTTTGGTTGCATGTTGTGTCCTGCCACTAACAAACCAAAAATCCTTGTGACTCTGAGATGAATGGAATACAGAAGAAGGCATCATTGAAGTCTAATACAGAATGCCATGGCCTGGTGGATGGTAGAATGACCAGCAGGGTGTAGGAAATAGGAGCTACTGGATGTATATCCTCGGTGGCTTCACTGACTGTCCTGATATCCTTTACCAGGTCCCCAGCAGCCAATGGGACTCTCGTGGTCAGGCCAATCCCAGGATATGGAGCTCACCTGGGCTGCACCCCCCACCCCACAGCCCACGGGGCCCTCGTGGTCAAGTCCCTCCCAGGGTATGGAGCTCACCTGTGAAGTTACCCAGCAGCCCATTGGGCTCTCATAGTCAGGCCCTTCCCAGGATACGTAGCTCCCCTGGGCAGGTACCCAAGCAGGGCTGGACACACAAGAACTGTGCACATAGCCCACATTGCAGAGAACCCCCAGCTCACCTGTCGCTCACAGCTGACACAGAACGCCTCAGAGCAGGACTTGAACTAACAAACAGCAGCCCTGACAGGTCTGTGACCCTGGCTATCACTCTGTGCAGCCTCTCTTGGCGTGGTCTTCCAGACACTTCCACTGCAGCCAGGGCACCAGGCCTCTGTCTCCACCCACCATCACTCCTCTCCCTGACTTCTGGGTTCCTCTCATTAGTATAGGGTCTTCTTGAAGTTGTTTTCCACTCATGGACCAGATAAAATGATGAGAAAAAAAGCCGCAGCTGAAGCCCCTTGTCTATCCTGACTCTCAAGAGCCCACACCTGTTCCTTGGCCGTGGCCCGTTTAGCAAGTTTCATTTTCTGCAACTGTGATCCCCTGAGGGGTGAGGATTGGCTGATTTGGGCAGCCTGACACAGCCTGCCAGCCCTCCCCAGGTGTGCCTTGGTTGAGGTCAATATAAACACCTCTCCAGTCAGCAAGAGCCCCTGTAGCTGTGCCTGACGCCATATTCTCTGCCCCGTCAGCAGTGTCGGGGCTGGGGTGGTGGGAGGGAGTGAGGGGCCATGGCTTTGTGGGTGGCCCCGTGTGAGTGGGGCTCTGCTGGACTTTCTGCAGGAGTTGCCAGGCTGCCACCTGCTAAAGAAGAGGATGTGTCACCCATACCTGCCGCTGGAATTTCTCCCCAGGCAGAGGTGAGGAAGTAAAAAAGCAGTGGGGGCCGTGGCAGGAGGGGTATCTCAGGTAGGGAAATGGAAATCTTCCAGAAGAGCATCTGGGGCCAGGACCATCCTGGCTGGCCAGCAGGCACCGAGTCGGCATGCGTGCTGTCGTTGGTGTGGCTCCACAGCCCTTCCTCTAGGC
Organism: Mesoplodon bidens; assembly: GCF_964165515.1. NCBI lineage: Eukaryota > Metazoa > Chordata > Mammalia > Artiodactyla > Ziphiidae > Mesoplodon > Mesoplodon bidens. The sequence goes on from NW_027671149.1 coordinate 94,359, forward strand.
TTGCAAGTTCTTGTACATATTCAGCTGTTTTACCTGGAAAGGGTGGGGAGAGTTCAGCTGCAGCAGGACTGGGGCTCAGCTCACATTTACTCACAGATGCCTCGACACAGTCCCCCAGCTTTGCAATGAGGATGTTCCTTGTGGGGGGGGAGCGCTGCTCACTGCATGGGAGACGATTTCCCACCTCTGACCAACTTAAGAATTTTTTACAACTGGAGCAAGTGCCCTAATACGATTATCCTCTGTATAACTGAGGGGTTCTGTTTATTTATTTATTTATTTTTTTCTTTTTGGTTCAAGGTAGATTTTATTCCTCTTTTTTTTTTAATTTGGAGATATAAACATGAAAATAATGCATTAATATAAAGACATCTATGTGAAGGGAAAAACGTTTTTTGGTTTATTTTATTAAATGTTATTTATTTATTTTTAATTTTTTTAAAATTTATTTATTTCTTTTATACAGCAGGTTCTTACTGGATATCTATTTTATACATATGTGTGCACATGTGAATCCCAGTCTCCCAATTCATCCCACCACCACCCTCACATGTGGTTCCCACCTTGGTGTACATATGTTTGTTCTCTACATCTGTGTCTCTATCTCTGCCCTGCAAACCGGTTCCTCTTTACCATTTTTCTAGGTTCCACATATATGCATTAACATACAATATTTGTTTTTCTCTTTCTGACTTACTTCACTCTGTATGACAGTCTCTAGATCCATCAAGGTCTCTACAAATGACCCAATTTCATTCCTATGTATGGCTGAGTAATATTCCATTGTATATATGTACCACATCTTTATCCATTCATCTGTCTGTGGGCACGTAGGTTGCATTCATTACCTGCGTATTGTAAATAGTACTGCAATGAACATTGTGGTGAATGTGTCTTTTTGATTTATGGTTTTCTCTGGGTATATGCCCAGTAGTGGGATTGCTGGATTATATGGTAATTCTATTTTTAGTTTTTTAAGGTACCTCCATACTGTTCTCCATAGAGACTATATCGATTTACATTCCCAGCAATAGTGGAAGAAGGTTCCTTTTCTCCACACCCTCTCCAGCATTTGTTGTTTGTAGATTTTCTGATGATGCCCATTCTAACAGGTGTGACGTGATACCTCATTGTACTTTCGATTTCCATTTCTCTAATAATTAGTGATGTTGAGCAGATTTTCATGTGCGTACTGGCCATCTCTATGTCTTCTTGGAAGAAATGTCTATTTAGATCTTCTTCCATTTTTGTATTGGGTTCTTTGTTTTATTAATATTGAGCTGCATGAGCTGCTTATATATATTGGAGATTAATTATTTGTCCATTGATTCATTGGCAAATATGTTCTGCCATTCTGAGGGTTGTCTTTTCGTCTTGTTTGTAGTTTCCTTTGCTTTGCAAAAGCTTTTACATTTCATTAGGTCCCATCTGTTTAGTTTACTTTTTTATTTCATTACTATAGGAGGTGGATCAAAAAAGATCTTGCTGTGATTTATGTCAGAGTATCCTTCGTAAGTTTTCCTCTCAGAGTTTTATACTGTCCGGTCTTACATTAAGGTCTCTAATCCATTTTGAATATATTTTTATGTATGGTGTTGGGGAGTGTTCTAATTTCATTCTTTTACATGTAGCTGTCCATATTTCCCAGCACCAATGATTGAAGAGACTGTCTTATCTCCATTGTATAGTCTTGCCTCCTTTGTCATAGATTAGTTGACCATAGGTGTGTAGGTTTATCCCTGGGCTTTCTTTTTCTTTTTTTTTTCCTTTTACACGTTTATGGGAGTATAATTGTTTTACAATGGAGTGTTAGTTTCTGCTGTATAACAAAGTGAATCAGCTATACATATACAAATATCACCAGATCCCCTCCCTCTTGCATCTCCCTCCCACATTCCATATCACACCCCTTTATGTGGTCACAAAGCACCGAGCTGATCTCCCTGTTCTATGTGGCTGATTCTCAGTAGCTATCGGTGTTACATTTGGTAATGTATTTATGTCCATGCCACTCTGTCACTTCGTCTCAGCTTACCCATCCCCCTTCCGGTGTCCTCAAGACCTTTCTCTATGTCTGTGTCCTTAATCCTGTCCTGCCACTAGGTTCTTCAAAATCTTTTTTTTTTCTTTAGATTCCGTATATCTCTGTTAACATACAGTATTTGTGTTTTCACTTTCTGACTTACTTCACTGTGTAGGACAGATTCTAAGTCCATCCACCTCAGTACAAATAACTCAGTTTTGCTTCTTTTTATGGCTGAGTAATATTCCATTGTATATATGTGCCAGATCTTCTTTATCCATTCATCTGTCGATGGACACTTAGGTTGCTTCCATGTCCAAGCTATTGTAAATAGAGCTGCAATGAACATTTTTGTACATAACTCTTTTTGAATTATGGTTTTCGCAAGGCAAATGCCCAGTAGTTGGATTGTTGTGTCGTATGGTACCTCTATTGTTAGTTATTTAGAGGAACCTCCGTACTGTTCTCCCTAGTGCCCATATCAATTTACGTTCCCACCCACAGTGCAAGTGTGTTCCCTTTTCTCCAATAAAGGCCTCTCCGGCATTTATTGTTTTGTAGATTTTTTTGATGATTGCCACTCTGACTGCTGTGTGGTGATACCTCACAATAGTTATGATTTGCATTTCTCTAATGATTAGTGATGTTCAGCATCCTTTCATGTGTTTCTTGGTAATCTGTATATCTTCTTTGGAGAAATGTCTATTTAGGTCTTCTGGCCGTTTTTGGATTGGGTTGTTTGTTTTTGTGATATTGAGCTACATGAGGTGCTTGTAAAGTTTGGAGATTAATCCTTGGTCAATTGCTCCATTTGAAAATATTTTCTCCCATTCTGAGGGTTGTTTTTGCATCTTGTTTATGTTTTCCTGTACTGTGTAAAAGCTTTTAAGTTTCTTTAGGTCCCATTTGTTGATTTCTGTTTTTATTTCCATTTCTCTAGGGGGTGAGTCAAAAAGGATCTTGCTGTGATTTATGTCATAGAGTGTTCTGCCTTTGGTTTCCTCTAAGTGTTTTATAGTGTCTGGTCTTATATTTAGATCTCTAATCCATTTAGAGTTTATTTTTGTGTATGGTGTTATGGAGTGTTCTAATTTCATTCTTTTATGTGTAGGGTTCCAGTTTTCTCAGCACCAATTACTGAAGAGACTGTCTTTTCTCCATTGTATATCCTTAGCTCCTTTGTCATAGATGAGATAGCCATAGGTATGTAGGTTTATCTCTGGGCTTTCTGTCCTGTTCCATTGATCTGTGTTTATGCCAATCTACATACACTTGATTCCATTATGGAGACATATAAATACATAGGTTTCAAGATTGTTACCAGTCAGATAAATTCCTCTTCAGTGAATAGGTTGTTTTGTGTCCAGTTCATTGAGAAAGGAGTAGGTCTTGTCTATTACATATTTGGTATATGGAATGGTATCTGTGCTAATTTCAAACTCTGCTTTTACACATCACCCCACGTCACCTTTCCCCTTAAGGAGGCATAAGTGTGTTTTCTAAATGTGTAACTCTGTTCTCTTTTGAAATTCAGTTCATGTGTAGCCATGTTTACATTCCCTCTATAAGTGATATATTACAATAAGTTTCTGTTTCTTTGTGGCTCATTTCACTTAGCATCATCATACCTAAAGCCACTCATTATGCTGCTATTGGCCTTATGACATTGATTTTATGTCTGAGTGACATTCCATTGTATATAAGTACCACAACATCTATATCCATTTTTTTCTTTTCCTGTGATATTTAAAGTGTACCGAAGTCGAGGTTCTTGTAAACAGAGCAGCCCTAAACTTTGTGCTGGCTGTGTGTTGCGGATTTTTAGTTTTCCCAAAATACACGCCCATGAGTGGAAGTGTGCTATGCTCTGTAGCTCTGTTTTAGAAAACAACATACAGTTCTGCAGAGAGGCTGTTGGCAATTTACATCCTGTCCATCGGTGTAACCAGGCTCCCTTTTCTCCATGGCCTGTCCTGCATTTGTGGTTTTCACACTATTTGTGGATGGCCCTTTTGACTGGAGGTAAGGGACACTTCTATGTAGTGTGGATTTTCAATGCCTGATGGCTTGCTTGGCCAAAAAGGGCGTATGCATTTTTTCCCAAATATATTCAAGAAAATACACATACTCCCTTTTCTGCCAAGGGCAACGTTGTTGGACTTCTGTCGCTTTTCATGTGCTTTAAGATGACTCCAATGTACCTCTTGAAATCTGTTTCCTTCAATTCTGCCTTGCATTCAAATCCTATTCACGGCCTTACCTCAATATATTTCTGGATGATAGTTGTCCTTTATAACTCTGCAAGTTTGTGAATTGCTGTGCCCCTGATATCCATTTTTCAAACTGCCTATTTGTGAGGTGGCTGCAATACCGCAGGATGGCTTTAGGCCCTAGTCTTGTTCCAGGGCTTCAGGCTGAGCCTTTTGTTAATGCTTCTTCCTGATGGGAAAGTAGAGTGATATGTGCCCATCCAAACACCTACAGCTCATCTCTCATTTGTTTCCCCTCTTTCTGTTCATCCTCTGCACAATTTGCAAACTGTGCATAAAAGGAGGGTAAAGGCGCTGACACTCCAAGTGGGGAGATTTTTAGTAATGCAGATGGAATGTTGAAGCCGAGCACGACGAAAGGAAAAATGAGGTACCTTTTAGGAAACTTTCCTAATTACACAGTGTACCATCCACTGGGATTCCCTTGCATGTTTTAACTGTAGGAATATTCCCTTAAACCTGGAGAGTTGAGACCACTAGAATGCGTAGCACACAGTATTGCTCTAAGTGGCGTTCTTTTGCTCACACAACCTCAGCAATCTTGTCAGCCCCAAGTGTCCAGTCTTATGTCTCATCCAGCTGTGGGTGTAAAGGTGGTTAATCCAGGTTGGATCACAGGCCCTGAACGTAATTTTTAAGATTTCTCTCTGTTTCACTGTTTTTGCATTTTGCTTTTGAAACTTATTTTTATAAGGTGGTTTAGCTGAATTTCAGTGCTGTGTTCATGCCATTATACACACATATGCTTTCTTTATGGAGACATGAGAATATATATGTTTTAAAATTCTTAGAGTCAGATATATTCCTCTGCAATGAATAGGGGGTGTTGATTCCAGTTCATTGTGCGGGGAGTAGGTGTTGCCTATTACATACTTGGTTTAGGTAACAGTATCTGTGTTAATTTAAAACTGGTTTTATGCAACACCCCACCTCGGCTTTCCTCTTAAGCAGGCATAAGATTGTTTTCTAAATGTGTGACCCTGTTGGTTTTTAATCCAGTTCATGTGTAGCCATGTGTACATTCACCCTATGAGTGATAACATATGATAAGATTTGTTACTCTGTTATCTTTCCTAACTCAGTTCATGTGTAGCCATGGTTACAGGACCTTTGTAAGTGATACCTTATGATAAGTTTCTTTTTCAATGTGACTTATTTCACTTAGAATCATTGTACCTGAATCCACTCATTTTGCTGCTACTGGCCTTATGACATTGATTACATGGCTAAGGGATATTCACTCGTACGTAAGTACCACAATTTATTGAAACATTTTTTTTATTTCCTGGGACATTTAAGGTGTACCCAAGTCGAGGTTCGTGTAAGCAGTGCAGCCCTAAATTTTGGGGTGGCTCTGTCCTACTGATTTTCATTTTTCCAAATGTGTATTCCCTAGACTGGAACTGCCATTGGCTCTGAAGCTCTGTTTTTTATTTGTTTTAGGGAACACAATGCACTCCCCCAGAGAGGCATTTAGAAATTTACATTCTGCGCATTAGCCTAACAAGACTCCCTGTTCTCCAGGGCCTGTCTTGCCTTTCTGGTTTTTACATATTTGTGGATGTCCCTTTTTACCAGTGGGAAGTGATACTTCTTTGTAGTGCAGCTTTGCATTGCCCACTTGCTTGCTTGGCCAAAAAGGGCATATGCATTTTCTCCTGAATATATTCAGGAGAAAACACATACGCCCTTTTTGCCCAAGTGCAATATTCAAGAAGTTGTGCCCCTCTTCCTGTGCTTTACAGGCGATTCCAACGTACCTCTTGAAATCTGTTTCCTGCTATTCTGCCTCGCATTCAAGTCCGCCTCGTTGCCTTCCCTCAACAGATTTTTGGACGATAGTAGTTCTTTATTACTCTGCCAGTTTGTGAATTGCTGTGCCCCTGAGCTCAATTTTTCAACTCGTATTTTGTGAGCTGTATGCAAGTCCAAAATTTTGGTTCTGGACGTATATTGGTTCCCGGTGGGTGGCTGAGACTTTGGTTAATTCTTCTTCCTGCCGGGAAATTAGAGTGACATGTGCCCGTCCAAATGCCTAACAGCTAGTCTCTCATTCGTTCTACCTCTTCCTTTCCATCCTCTGCCAAATTGGCAACCTGTGTGAACCAGGAGGTTAAAGGGGCTGTCTCTCCAAGATAGGAGATTGATAGTAAATCCGTTGGAAAGTCAAACCGGAGCACCAGGAGAGGGACAATTCGTTGAGTTTTAGAAACCTTTCGTATTCACAGTGTGTCCATTCTCTAGGTTTCCCGTACATGTTATAGCTGTAGTGATATTCCCTTCAACCTGGAGAGTTGGGTCCCATGGAATGGGGGCCATGCATTTTTGCTTTAAATGGTCTGCATTTGCTCACCCAATCTCAACAATCCTCTCAGTCCCAAGTGTCCAGCCATATGCCACATCCAGCTGTCATTGTAGATATGGTCATTCCAGGTTTCATCAGAGACTCTGAATGAATTGTAAAGAATTTCCCTGTTTTTTTGTATAGTTTTTGAAATTCCTTTTTATAGTGGGTTTGAGCTGATTCTCGCTGCCATGATTAAGCCTGTCTAGACACACTTGATTCCCTTACAGAGACATATCAATACATAGGTTTTAAGATTCTTACTAGTCAGAACTATTCCTCTGTGGGAAATATAGAGTTTTGAGTCCCTTTAACTGAGGAAGCTGAAGGTCTAGTCTATTTCATAGTTGGTTTCTGGAACGGTACCTGTGTTTATACCAAACTCTGGTTTTATGCATCACCCCACCTCTCCTTTCCCCTTAAACAGGCATAAGAGTGTTTTCTAAATGTGAGATTCTGTTCTTTTTCCTAACTAAGTTCATGTGTAGCCATGTTTACAGGATCTTCATAAGTGATATCTTATGATGTTTCTTTTTCTCTGTGACTTATTTCACTTACAATCTTCGTACCTGAATCCACTCACTTTGCTGCTACTGGTCTTATGACATTGATTTCATGGCTGAGTGATATTCCATCGTTCGAAAGTACCACAATTTTTTGAACCATTTTTATATTTCCTGTGATATTTAAGGTGTACCCAAGTTGAGGTTCTTGTAAGCAGTGCAGCCCTTAATTTTGGGGTGGCTATGTCTTATGGATTTTCAGTTTTCCCAAGGTATATTCCCTAGACTTGAAGTGCCCATGGCTCAGCAGCTCTGTTGATTACCCGTTTGAGGGATCACAATGCACTCCTCCAGTGAGACAGTTGGCAATTTACATCCCGCTTATCAGCATAACAAGGCTCCCTGTTCGCCAGGGCCTGTCTTGCCTTTCTGTTTTTTACCCATTTTGTGGATGACCCTTTTGACCGGTGGGAAGTGATACTACTTTGTAGTGCAGATTTTCATTTCCCGCTTGCTTGCTTGGCCAAAAAGGGCGTATGTGTTTTTTTCTCAATATATTCAGAAAACAACGCATACAACGTTTTTGGCAAAGTGCATCATTGTCGAAGTTGTGCCCATTTTCCTGTGCTTTACAGGCGATTCCAACGTACCTCTTGAAATCTGTTTCCTGCTATTCTGCCTTGATTTCAAGTCTGCGTGGTTGTCTTCCCTCAAGAGATTTTTGGACGATAGCTGTCCTTTATTACTCTGCCAGTTTGTGAATTGCTGTGCCCCTGAGCTCCATTATTCAACTCGTGTTTTGTGAGCTGAACGCAAGTCAAAAATTTTGGTTCAGGACCTATACTCTTTCCAGGTGGGTTGCTGAGACTTTGGTTAATTTTTCTTCCTGCCGGGAAATTAGAGTGACATGTGCCCGTCGAAATGCCTAACACCTACTCTCTAATTGGTTCTCCCTATACCCTTCCATCCTCTGCCAAATTGGCCACCTGAGCGAACCAGGAGGTTAAAAGAGCTGTCTCTCCAAGTTTGGAGATTGATAGTAAAGCAGTTGGAAAGTCAAACCGCAGCACCAGTTGAGGGACTATTCGTTGACTTTTAGAGACCATTCGTATTCACAGTGTGTCCATTCCCAGGTTTCCCGTACATGTTATAGCTGTAGTAATATTCCCTTCACCCTGGAGAGTTGGGACCACTGGAATGGCTGCCATTCATTATTGATTTAAAGGGTCTGCATTTGCTCACCCAATCTCACCAATCCTCTCAGTCCCAAGTGTCCAGCCTTATGGCACATCCAGCTGTAATTGTAGATAGCGTCATTCCAGGTTTTGTCAGAGACCCTGAATGAATTGTAAAGAATTTCCCTGTTGTTTTTTTTGTTTGTTTTCTTTTTGAAATTCCTTTTTGTAGTGGATTTGAGCTGATTCTCTCTGCCAAGTTTATGCCAGGCTAGACACACTTGATTCCCTTACAGAGACACATCAATACATAAGTTTTAAAATTCTTACTAGTCAGATCTATTCCTCTGCGGGAAATATGGGGTTTTGACTCCCTTTCACTGAGGAAGTTGTAGGTCTTGTCTATTCCACAGTTGGTTTTAGAAACGGTACCTTTGCTTATATCAAACTCTGGTTTTATGCATCACCCCACCTCTCCTTCTCCCTTAAGCAGGCATAAGAGTGTTTTCTAAATGTGAGACTCTGTTCTCTTTCCTAACTCAGTTCATGTGTAGCCATGTTTACAGGATCTTCATAAGTGATATCTTATGATAAGTTTCTTTTTCTGTGTGACTTATTTCACTTAGAATCATCGTACCTGAATCCACTCACTTTGCTGCTCCTGGTCTTATGACATTGATTTCATGGCTGAGGGATATTCCATCGTACGTAAATACCACAATTTTTTGAACCATTTTTATATTTCCTGGGATATTTAAGGTGTACCCAAGATGAGGTTCTTGTAAGCAGTGCAGCCCTAAATTTGGGGGTGGCTCCGTCTTATTGATTTTCAGTTTTCCCAAGGTATATTCCCTACTGGAAGTGCCCTTTGTTCTGTAGCTCTGTTGTTTACTTGTTTTAGGGAACACAATGCACTCCTCCAGTGAGGCAGTTGGCAATTTACATCCCGCCCATCAGCATAACTAGGCTCCCTCTTCTCCAGGGCCTGTCTTGCCTTTCTGGTTTATACACATTGTGTGGATGACCCTTTTGAATGGTGGGAAGAGATACTTCTTTGTAGTGCAGAATTTCATTGCCCGCTTCCTTGCTTGGCCAAAAAGGGCGTATGCGTTTTCTCCTGAATATATTCAGGAGAAAATGTATACGCCCTTTTTGGCCCAGTGCGTCATTGACGAAGTTGTGCCCCTCTTCCTGTGCTTTAAAGGCGATTCCAATGTACCTCTTGAAATCTGTTTCCTGCTATTCTGTCTCGCTTTCAAGTCCGCCTCCTTGCCTTCCGTCTACAGATTTTTGGATGATAGTTGTCCTTTATTACTCTGCCAGTTTTTGAATTGCTGTGCCCATGAGCTCCATTTTTCAACTCGTTTGATGTGAGCTGTATGCAAGTCCAAAATTTTGGGGCAGGAACTATACTGGTTCCCGGTGGGTGGCTCAGACATTGTTTAATTCTTCTTCCTGCCGGGAAATTAGAGTGACATGTGCCCTTCCAAATGCCTAACAGCTAGTCTCTCATTGGTTCTCCCTCTTCCCTTCCATCCTCTGCAAAATTGGCAACCTTTGCGAACCAGGAGTTTAAAGGAGCTGTCTCTCCAGTTGGGGGGATTGATAGGAAAGCATTTGGAAAGTCAAACAGGAGCACCAGGAAAGGGATTATTCGTTGAGTTTTAAAAACCTTTTGTATTCACAGTGGGTCCATTCTCTAGGTTTCCCATACATGTTATAGCAGTAGTATTATTCCCTTCAACCTGGAGAGTTGGGACCCATGGAATGGGGGCCATGCATTTTTGCTTTAAAGGGTCTGCATTTGCTCACCCAATCTCACCAATCCTGTCAGTCCCAAGTGTCCAGCCTTATACCACATCCAGCTGTCATTGTAGATAGGGTCATTCCAGGTTTCATCAGGGACCCTGAAGGAAATGTTAAGAATATCCCTGTTTTTTTGTTTTGTTTTTGAAATTCCTTTTAATAGTGGGTTTGAGCTGATTCTCGCTGACATGTCTATGCCAGTCTAGACACACTTGATTCCCTTACAGAGACATATCAACACATAGGTTTTAAGATCCTTACTAGTCAGATCTATTCCTCTGCGGGAAATATGGGGTTTTGAGTCCCTTTCACTGAAGAAGGTGTAGGTCTTGTCTATTCCACAGTTGGATTTAGAAATGGTACCTGTGCTTATATCAAACTCTGGTTTTATGCATCACCCAACCTCTCATTTCCCCTTAAGCAGGCATAAGAGTGTTTTCTAAATGTGAGACTCTGTTCTCTTTCCTAACTCAGTTCATGTGTTGCCATGTTTACAGTATCTTCATAAGAGATATCTTATGATAAGTTTCTTTTTCTGTGTGACTTATTTCACTTTGAATCATCGTACCTGAATGCACTCACTTTGCTGCTCCTGGTCTTATGACATTGATTTCATGGCTGAGGGATATTCCATCGTACATAAATACCACAGTTTTTTGAACCATTTTTGTATTTCCTGGGATATTTAAGGTGTACCCACGTTGAGGATCTTGTAAGCAGTGCAGCCCTAAATTTCGGGGTGGCTCTGTCTTATTGATTTTCAGTTTTCCCAAGGTATATTCCCTAGACTGGAAGTGCATTTGGCTCTGTAGCTCTGTTGTTTACTTGTTTTAGGGAACGCAATGCACTCCTCTAGTGAGGCAGTTGGCAATTTACATTGCGCCCATCAGCATAACAAGGCTACCTGTTCTCCAGGGCCTGTCTTGCCTTTCTGGTTTTTACACATTTGTGGATGTCCCTTTTGACCGGTGGGAAGTGATACTTCTTTGTAGTGCGGATTTGCATTGCCCACTTGCTTGCTTGGCCAAAAAGGGCCTATGCGTTTTCTCCTGAATATATTCAGGAGAAAACACATACGCCATTTTGGCCAAGTGCGTCATTGTCGAAGTTTGCCCCTCTTCCTGTGCTTTAAAGGCGTTTCCAACGTACCTCTTGAAATCTGTTTCCTGCTATTCTGCCTCGTTTTCAAGTCCGCCTCGTTGCCTTCCCTCAACAGATTTTTGGACGATAGTTGTCTTTATTACTCTGCCAGTTTGTGAATTGCTGTGCCCCTGAGCTGCATTTTTCAAGTCGTTTTTTTGTGAGCTGTACGCAAGTCCAAAATTTTGGTTCAGGACGTTTACTTGTTCCCGGTAGGTGGCTGAGACGCTGGTTAATTCTTCTTCCTGCCGGGAAATTAGAGTGACATGTGCCCGTCCAAATGCCTAACAGCAAGTGTCTCATTGGTTCTCCCTCTTCCCTTCCATCCTCTGCCGAATTGGCAACATGTGCGAACCAGGAGCTTAAAGGTGCTGTCTATCCAATTTGGGAGATTGATAGTAAAGCTGTGGGAAACTGAAACCGGAGCACCAGGAGAGGGACTATTCGTTGAGTTTTAGAAACCTTTTGTATTCACTGTGTGTCCATTCTCTAGGTTTCCCATACATGTTATAGCTGTAGTAATATTCCCTTCAACCTGGAGAGTTGGGACCCATGGAATGGGGGCCAAGCATTTTTGCTTTAAAGGGTCTGCATTTGCTCACCCAATCTCACCAATCCTCTCAGTCCCAAGTGTCCAGCTTTATACCACATCCAGCTGTCATTGTAGATAGGGTCATTCCAGGTTTCATCAGAGACCCTGAAGGAAATGTAAAGAATTTCCCTGTTTTTTGGTTTTGTATTTGAAATTCCTTTTTATAGTGGGTTTGAGCTGATTCTCGCTGCCTTGTTTATGCCAGTCTAGACACACTTGATTCCCTTTCAGAGACATATCAATACATAGGATGTAATATTCTTACTAGTCAGATCTATTCCTCTGCGGGAAATATGGGGTTTTGAGTCCCTTTCACTGAGGAAGGTGTAGGTCTTGCCTATTCCAAAGTTGGTTTTAGAAATGGTACCTGTGCTTATGTCAAACTCTGGTTTTATGCATCACCCCACCTCTCCTTCCCACTTAAGCAGGCATAAGAGTGTTTTCTAAATGTGAGACTCTCTTCTCTTTCCTAACTCAGTTCATGTGCAGCCATGTTTACAGGATCTTCATACGTGATATCTTATGATATGTTTCTTTTTCTGTGTGACTTATTTCACTTAGAATCAACGTACATGAATCCACTCACTTTGCTGCTCCTGGTCTTATGACATTGATTTCATGGCTGTGGGATATTCCATCGTACATAAATACCACAGTGTTTTCAACCATTTTTATATTTCCTGGGATATTTAAGGTGTACACAAGTTGAGGTTCTTGTAAGCAGTGAACCATTTTTATATTTCCTGGGATATTTAAGGTGTACACAAGTTGAGGTTCTTGTAAGCAGTGCAGCCCTAAATATGGGGGTGGCTCTGTCTTATTGTTTTTCTGTTTTCCCAAGGTATATTCCCAAAACTGGAAGTACACTTGGCTCAGTTGCTCTGTTGTTTACTTGTTTTAGGGAACGCAATGCACTCCTCCAGTGAGGCACTTGGCAATTTACATCCCGCCCATCAGCATAACAAGGCTCCCTGTTCTCCAGGGCCTGTCTTGCCTTTCTGGTTTTTACACATTTGTGGATGTCCCTTTTGACCGGTGGGAAGTGACACTTCTTTGTAGTGCAGATTTGCATTGTCCGCTTGCTTGCTTGGCCAAAAAGGGCGTATGCGTTTTCTCCTGAATATATTCAGGAGAAAAGGCATACGCCCTTTTTGGCCAAGTGCGTCACTGTCGAAGTTGTGCCCCTCTTCCTGTGCTTTAAAGGCGATTCCAACGTACCTCTTGAAATCTGTTTCCTGCTATTCTGCCTCGCATTCAAGTCCGCCTCGTTGCCATCCCTCAACAGATTTTTGGACGATAGTTGTCCTTTATTACTCTGCCTGTGTGTGAAATGCTGTGCCCCTGAGCTCCATTTTTCAACTCGTTTTTTGTGAGCTGTACGCAAGTCCAAAATTTTGGTTAGGAGCTTTAATGGTTCCCGGTGGGTGTCTGAGACTGTGGTTAATTCTGCTTCCTGCCGGGAAATTAGAGTGACATGTGCCCGTCCAAATGCCTAACAGCTACTCTCTCATTGCTTCTCCCTCTTCCCTTCCATCCTCTGCCAAATTGGCAACCTGTGCGAACCAGGAGCTTAAAGGGGCTGTCTCTCCTATTTGCGAGATTGATAGTAAAGCAGGTGGAAAGTCAAACCGGAGCACCAGGAGAGGGACTGTTCGTTGAGTTTTAGAAACCTTTTGTATTCACTGTGTGCCGATTCTGAAGGTTTCCCATACATGTTATAGCTGTAGTAATATTCCCTTCAACCTGGAGAGTTGGGACCCATGGAATGGGGGCCATGCATTTTTGCTTTAAAGGGTCTGCATTTGCTCAACCAATCTGACCAATCCTCTCAGTCCCAAGTGTCCTGCCTTATACCACATCCAGCTGTCATTGTAGATAGGGTCATTCCAGGTTTCATCAGAGACCCTGAAGGAATTGTAAAGAATTTCCCTGTTTTTTGGTTTTGTTTGTGAAATTCCTTTTCATAGTGGGTTTGAGCTGATTCTCGCTACCATGTTTATGCCAGTCTAGACACACTTGATTCCCTTACAGAGACATATCAATACATAGGATTTAAGTTTCTTACTAGTCAGATCTATTCCTCTTCGGGAAATATGCGGTTTTGAGTCCCTTTCACTGAGGAAGGTGTAGGTGTTTTCTATTCCAAAGTTGGTTTTAGAAATGGTACCTGTGCTTATGTGAAACTCTGGTTTTATGCATCACCCCACCTCTCCTTCCCCCTTAAGCAGGCATAACAGTGTTTTCTAAATGTGAGACTCTGTTCTATTTCCTAACTCAGTTCATGTGTAGCCATGTTTACAGGATCTTCATAAGTGATATCTTATGATAAGTTTCTTTTTCTGTGTGACTTATTTCACTTAGAATCATCATACCTGAATCCACTCAATTTGCTGCTCCTGGTCTTATGACATTGATTTCATGGCTGAGGGATATTCCATCGTACATAAATATCACAGTATTTTGAACCATTTTTATATTTCCTGGGATATTTAAGGTGTACCCAAGTTGAGGTTCTTTTAAACAGTGCAGCGCTAAATATGGGGTGGCTGTGTCTTATTGATTTTCAGTTTTCCCAAGGTATATTCCCTAGACTGGAAGTGCACTTGGCTCACTAGCTCTGTTGTTTACTTGTTTTAGGGAACGCAATGCACTCCTTCAGTGAGGCAGCTGGCAATTTACATCCCGCCCATCAGCATAACAAGGCTCCCTGTTCTCCAGGGCCTGTCTTGCCTTTCTGGTTTTTACACATTTGTGGATGTCCCTTTTGACCGGTGGGAAGTGATACTTCTTTGTAGTGCAGATTTGCATTGCCCGCTTGCTTGCTTGGCCAAAAAGGGCGTATGCGTTTTCTCCTGAATATATTCAGGTGAAAACGCATACGCCCTTTTTGGCCAAGTGCGTCATTGTCGAAGTTGTGCCCCTCTTCCTGTGCTTTAAAGGCGATTTCAGCATACCTCTTGAATTCTCTTTCCTGCTATTCTGCCTCGCTTTCAAGTCCGCCTCGTTGCCGTCCCTCAACAGATTTTTGGACGATAGTTGTCCTTTATTACTCTGCTAGTTTGTGTATTGCTGTGCCCCTGAGCTCCATTTTTCAACTCGTTTTTTGTGAGCTGTACGCAAGTCCAAAATTTTGGTTCAGGACCTATACTGGTTCCCGGTGGGTGGCTGAGACTCTGGTTAATTCTTCTTGCTGCCGGGAAATTGGAGTGACATGTGCCCGTCCATATGCCAAACAGCTACCCTCTCATTGTTTCTCCCTCATCCCTTCCATCATCTGCCAAATTGGCAAACTGTGCGAACCAGGAGCTTAAAGGGGTTGTCTCTCCAAGTTGGAAGATTGATAGTAAAGCAGTTGGAAAGTCAAACCGGATCACCAGGAGAGGGACTACTCGTTGAGTTTTAGAAACCTTTTGTATTCACAGTGTGTCCATTCTCTAGGTTTCCCGTACATGTTATAGCTGTAGTAATATTTCCTTCAACATGGAGAGTTGGGACCCATGGAATGGGGGCCATGCATTTTTGCTTTAAAGGGTCTGCATTTGCTCAACCAATCTCACCTGTCCTCTCAGTCCCAAGTGTCCAGCCTTATGCCACATCCAGCTGTCATTGTAGATAGGGTCATTCCAGGTTTCATCAGAGACCCTGAAGGAATTGTTAAGAATTTCCCTGTTTTCTGGTTTTGTTTTTGAAATTCCTTTTTATAGTGGGTTTGAGCTGATTCTCGCTGCAATGTTTATGCCAGTCTAGACACACTTGATTCCCTTACAGAGACATATCAATACACAGGTTTTAAGTTTCTTACTAGTCAGATCTATTCCTCTGCGGGAAATATGGGGTTTTGAGTCCCTTTCACTGAGGAAGGTGTAGGTCTTGTCTATTCCAAATTTGGTTAAAGAAATGGTACCTGTGCTTATGTCAAACTCTGGTTTTATGCATCACCCCACCTCTCCTTCCCCCTTAAGCAGGCATAAGAATGTTTTCTAAATGTGAGACTCTGTTCTCTTTCCTAACTCAGTTCATGTGTAGCCATGTTTACAGGAACTTCATAAGTGATATCTTATGATAAGTTTCTTTTTCTGTGTGACTTATTTCCCTTAGAATCATCGTACCTGAATCCACTCACTTTGCTGCTCCTGGTCTTATGACATTGATTTCATGGCTGAGGGATATTCCATCGTACATAAATACCACAGTATTTTGAACCATTTTTATATTTCCTGGAATATTTAAGGTGTACCCAAGTTTAGGTTCTTGTAAGCAGTGCAGCCCTAAATATGGGGGTGGCTCTGTCTTATTGATTTTCAGTTTTCCCAAGGTATATTGCCTAGACTGGAAGTGCACTTGGCTAGTAGCTCTGTTGTTGACTTCTTTTAGGGAACACAATGCACTCCTCCAGTGAGGCAGTTGGCAATTTACATCCCGCCCATCAGCATAACAAGGCTCCCTGTTCTCCAGGGCTTGTCTTGCCTTTCTGGTTTTTACACATTTGTGGATGTCCCTTTTGACCGGTGGGAAGTGATACTTCTTTGTAGTGCAGATTTGCATTGCCCGCTTGCTTGCTTGGCCAAAAAGGGCGTATGCGTTTTCTCCTGAATATATTCAGTAGAAAACGCATATGCCATTTTTGGCCAAGTGCATCATTGTCGATGTTGTACCCCTCTTCCTCTGCTTTAAATGCGATTCCAACGTACCTCTTGGAATCTGTTTCCTGCTATTCTGCCTCGCTTTCAAGTCCGCCTCGTTGCCTTCACTCAACAGATTTTTGGACGATAGTTGTCCTTTATTACTCTGCCAGTTTGTGAATTGCTGTGCCCCTGAGCTCCATTTTTCAACTCGTTATTTGTGAGCTGTATGCAAGTCCAAAATTTTGGTTCAGTACCTATACTGGTTCCCGGTGGGTGGCTGAGACTCTGGATAATTCTTCTTCCTGCCGGGAAATTTGAGTGACATGTGCCCGTCCAAATGCCTAACAGCAACTGTCTCATTGGTTCTCCCTTTACCCTTCCATCCTCTGCCACATTAGCAACCTGTGCGAACCAGGAGGTTAAAGGGGTTGTCTCTCCAAGTTGGGAGATTGATAGTAAAGCAGTTGGAAAGTCAAACCGGATCACAAGGAGAGGGACTACTCGTTGAGTTTTAGAAACCTTTTGTAGTCACAGTGTGTCCATTCTCTATGTTTCCCGTACATGTTATAGCTGTAGTAATATTCCCTTCAACCTGGAGAGTTGGGGCCCATGGAATGGTGGCCATGCATTTTTGCTTTAAAGGGTCTGCATTTGCTCACCCAATCTCACCAATCCTCTCAGTCCCAAGTGTCCAGCCTTATACCACATCCACTTGTCATTGTAGATAGGGTCATTCCATGTTTCATCAGAGACCCTGAAGGAAATGTAAAGAATTTCGCTGATTTTTGGTTTTGTTTTTGAAATTCTTTTTATAGTGGGTTTGATCTGATTCTCGCTGTCATGTTTATGCCAGTCTAGACACACTTGATTCCCTTACAGAGAAATATCATTACATAGGTTTTAAGATTCTTACTAGTCAGATCTATTCCTCTGCGGTAAATATGGGATTTTGAGTCCCTTTCACTTAGGAAGGTGTAGGTCTTGTCTATTCCACAGTTGGTTTTAGAAACGGTACCTGTGCTTATATCAAACTCTGGTTTTATGCATCACCCCACCTCTCCTTTCCCCTTAAACAGGCATAAGAGTGTTTTCTAAATGTGAGACTCTGTTCTCTTTCCTAACTCAGTTCATGTGTAGCCATGTTTACAGGAACTTCATAAGTGATATCTTATGATAAGGTTCTTTTTCTGTGTGACTTATTTCACTTAGAATCTTCGTACCTGAATCCACTCACTTTGCTGCTCCTGGTCTTATGACATTGATTTCATGGCTGAGGGATATTCCATCGTACATAAATACCACAGTATTTTGAACCATTTTTATATTTCCTGGGATATTTAAGGTGTACCCAAGTTGAGGTTCTTGTAAGCAGTGCAGCCCTAAATATGGGGGTGTCCCTGTCTTATTGATTTTCAGTTTTCCCAAGGTATATACCCTAGACTGGAAGTGCACTTGTCTCAGTAGCTCTGTTGTTGACTTCTTTTAGGGAACACAATGCACTCTTCCATTGAGGCAGTTGGCAATTTACATCCCGCCCATCAGCATAACAAGGCTCCCTGTTCTCCAGGGCCTGTCTTGCCTTTCTGGTTTTTACACATTTGTGGATGTCACTTTTGACCGGTGGGAAGTGATACTTCTTTGTAGTGTAGATTTGCATTGCCCGCTTGCTTGCTTGGCCAAAAGGGCGTATGCGTTTTCTCCTGAATATATTCAGGAGAAAACACATACGCCCTTTTGGCCAAGTGCGTCATTGTCAAAGTTGTACTCCTCTTCCTGTGCTTTAAAGGCAATTCCAACGTACCTCTTGAAATCTGTTTCCTGCTATTCTGCCTCGCTTTCAACTCCGCCCTGTTGCCTTCCCTCAACAGATTTTTGGACGATAGTTGTCCTTTATTACTCTGCCAGTTTGTGAATTGCTGTGCCCCTGAGCTCCATTTTTCAACTCGTTTTTTGTGAGCTGTACGCAAGTCCAAAATTTTGGTTCAGGAACTACACTGGTTCCCGGTGGGTGGGTGAGACTTTGGTTAATACTTCTTCTTGCCGGGAAATTAGAGTAACATGTTCCCGTCCAAATGCCTAACAGCTACTCTCTCATTGGTTCTCCCTCTTCCCTTTCATCCTCTGCAAAATTGGCAACCTGTGCGAACCAGGAGCTTAAAGTGTCTGTCTCTCCAATTTGGGAGATTTATAGTAACGCAGTTGGAAAGTAAAACCGGAGCACCAGGAGAGGAACTATTCGTTGAGTTTTAGAAACCTTTTGTATTCACAGTGTGTCCATTCTCGAGGTTTCCCATACATGTTATAGCTGTAGAAATATTCCCTTCAACCTGGAGAGTTGGGACCCATGGAATGGGGGCCATGCATTTTTGCTTTAAAGGGTCTGAATTTTCTCACCCAATCTCACCAATCCTCTCAGTCCGAAGTGTCCAGCCTTATACCACATCCAGCTGTCATTGTAGATAGGGTCATTCCAGGTTTCACCAGAGACACTTAAGGAAATGTAAAGAAATTCCCTGTTTTTTGGTTTTGTTTTTGAAATTCCTTTTTATAGTGGGTTTGAGCTGATTCTCGCTGTCATGTTTATGCCAGTCTAGTCATACTTGATTCCCTTACAGAGACATATCAATACATAGGTTTTAAGTTTCTTAATAGTCAGATCTATTCCTCTGCGGGAAATATGGGGTTTTGAGTCTCTTTCACTTAGGAAGGTGTAGGTCTTGTCTATTCCAAAGTTGGTTATTGAAATGGTACCTGTGCTTTTGTCAAAATCTGGTTTTATGCATCACCCCAGCTCTCCTTCCCCCTTAAGCAGGCATAAGAGTGTTTTCTAACTGTGAGGCTCTGTTCTCTTTCCTAACTCAGTTCATGTGTAGCCATGTTTACAGGAACTTCATAAGTGATATCTAATGATAAGTTTCTTTTTCTGTGTGACTTATTTCACTTAGAATCATCGTACCTGAATCCACTCACTTTGCTGTTCCTGGTCTTATGACATTGATGTCATGGCTGAGGGATATTCCATCGTACATAAATACCACAGTATTTTGAACCATTTTTATATTTCCTGGGATATTTAAGGTGTACCGAAGTTGAGGTTCTTGTAAGCAGTGCAGCCCTAAATATGGGAGTCGCTCTGTCTTATTGATTTTCAGTTTTCCCAAGGTATATTCCCTAGACTGGAAGTGCACTTGGCTCAGTAGCTCTGTTGTTGACTTGTTTTAGGGAACACAATGCACTCCTCCAGTGAGGCAGTTCGCAATTTACATCCTGCACATCAGCATAACAAGGCTCCCTGTTCTCCAGGGCCTGTCTTGCCTTTCTGGTTTTTACATATTTGTGGATGTCCCTTTTGACCGGTGGGAAGTGATATTTCTTTGTAGTGCAGATTTGCATTGCCCGCTTGCTTGCTTGGCCAAAAAGGGCGTATGCGTTTTCTCCTGAATATATTCAGGAGAAAACGCATACGCCCTTTTTTGCCAAGTGCGTCACTGTCGTTGTTTTACCCCTCTTCCTGTGCTTTAAAGGCGATTCCAACGTACCTCTTGTAATCTGTTTCCTGCTATTCTGCCTCGCTTTCAAGTCCGCCTCGTTGCCTTCCCTCAACAGATTTTTGGACGATAGTTGTCCTTTATTACTCTGCCAGTTTGTGAATTGCTGTGCCCCTGAGCTCCATTTTTCAACTCGTTTTTTGTGAGCTGTACGCAAGTCCAAAATTTTGGTTCAGGATGTATACTGGTTCCCGGTGGGTGGCTGAGACATTGCTTAATTCTTCTTCCTGCCGGGAAATTAGAGTGACATGTGCCCGTCCAAATGCCTAACAGCTACTCTCTCATTCGTTCTCCCTCTTTCCTTCCATCCTCTGCCAAATTGGCAACCTGTGTGAACCAGGAGGTTAAAGGGGTTGTCTCTCCAAGTTGGAAGATTGATAGTAAAGCATTTGGAAAGTCAAACCGGATCACCAGGAGAGGGACTACTCGTTTAGTTTTAGAAACATTTTGTATTCACAGTGTGTCCATTCTCTAGGTTTCCCGTACATGTTATAGCTGTAGTAATATTCCCTTCAACATGGAGAGTTGGGACCCATGGAATGGGGGCCATGCATTTTTGCTTTAAAGGGTCTGCATTTGCTCACCCAATCTCACCAATCCTCTTAGTCCATAGTGTCCAGCCTTATTCCACATCTAGCTGTCATTGTAGATAGGGTCATTCCAGGTTTCATCAGAGACCCTGAAGGAATTGTAAAGAAATTCCCTGTTTATTGGTTTTGTTTATGAAATTCCTTTTTATAGTGGGTTTGAGCTGATTCTCGCTGCCATGTTTATGCCAGTCTAGACATTCTTGATTCCCTAATGGAGACATATCAATACATAGGTTCTAAGATTCTTACTAGTCAGATCTATTCCTGTGCGGGAAATATGGGGTTTTGAGTCCCTTTCACTGAGGAAGGTGTAGGTCTTGTCTATTCCACAGTTGGTTTTAGAAACGGTACCTGTGCTAATATCGAACTCTGGTTTTATGCATCACCCCACCTCTCCTTCCCCCTTAAACAGGCATAAGTGTGTTTTCTAAATGTGAGACTCTGTTCTCTTTCCTAACTCTGTTCATGAGTAGCCATGTTTACAGGATCTTCATAAGTGATATCTTATGATAAGTTTGTTTATCTGTGTGACTTATTTCACTTAAAATCATCGTACCTGAATCCACTCAATTTGCTCCTCCTGGTCTTATGACATTGATTTCATGGCTGAGGGATATTCAAAAGAACCTAAGTACTACAAATTTTTGAAGCATTTTTATATTTCCTGGGATATTTAAGGTGTACACAAGTTGAGGTTCTTATAAGCAGTGCAGCCCTAAATTTGGGGGTGGCTCTGTCTTATTGATTTTCAGTTTTCCCAAGGTATATTCCCAACACTGGAAGTGCCCTTGGCTCTGTAGCTCTGTTGTTTACTTGTTTTAGGGAACGCAATGCACTCCTCCAGTGAGGCAGTTGGCAATTTACATCCCGCCCTTCAGCATAACAAGGCTCCCTGTTCTCCAGGGCCTGTCTTGCCTTTCTGGTTTTTACATATTTGTGGATGTCCCTTTTGACCGGTGGGAAGTGATACTTCTTTGTAGTGCAGATTTGCATTGCCCGCTTGCTTGCTTGGCCAAAAAGGGCGTATGCGTTTTCTCCTGAATATATTCAGGAGAAAACGCATACGCCCTTTTTGGCCAAGGGCGTCATTGTCGAAGTTGTGCCCCTCGTTCTGTTCTTTAAAGGCGATTCCAACGTACCTCTTGAAATCTGTTTCCTGCTATTCTGCCTCGCTTTCAAGTCCGCCTCGTTGCCTTCCCTCAACAGATTTTTGGACGATAGTTGTCCTTTATTACTCTGCCAGTTTGTGAATTGCTGTGCCCCTGAGCTCCATTTTTCAACTCGTTTTTTGTGAGCTGTACGCAAGTCCAAAATTTTGGTTCAGGACCTATCCTGGCTCCTTGTGGGTGGCTGAGACTTTGGTTAATACTTCTTCCTGCCGGGAAATTAAAGTGACATGTGCCCGTCCAAATGCCTAACAGCTAATCTCTCTTTGGTTCTCCCTCTTCCCTTCCATCCTCTGCAAAATTGGCAACCTGTGCGAACCAGGAGATTAAAGGGTCTGTCTCTCCAATTTGGGAGACTGATAGTAAAGCAGTTGGAAAGTCAAACCGGAGCTCCAAGAGAGGGACTATTCGTTGAGTTGTAGAAACCTTTTGTATTTACAGTGTGTCCATTCTCTGGGTTTCCCATACTTGTTATAGCTGTAGTAATATTCCCTTCAACCTGGAGAGTTGGGACCCTTGGAATGGGTTCCATGCATTTTTGCTTTAAAGGGTCTGCATTTGCTAACCCAATCTCACCAATCCTCTCATTCCCAAGTGTCCAGCCTTATACCACATCCATCTGTCATTGTAGATAGGGTCATTCCAGGTTTCATCAGAGACCCTGAAGGAATTGTAAAGAATATCCCTTGTTTTTTGGTTTTGTTTTTGAAATTCCTTTTTATAGTGGGTTTGAGCTTATTCTCGCTGCCATGTTTATGCCAGTCTAGACACACTTGATTCCCTTACAGAGACATATCAATACATAGGTTTTAAGATTCTTACTAGTCAGATCTATTCCTCTGAGGGAAATATGGTGTTTTGAGTCCCTTTCACTGAGGAAGGTGTAGGTCTTGCCTATTCCACAGTTGGTTTTAGAAACGGTACCTGTGCTTATATCAAACTCTGGTTTTATGCATCACCCCACCTCTCCTTCCCCCTTAAACAGGCATAAGAGTGTTTTCTAAATGTGAGACTCTGTTCTCTTTCCTAACTCATTTCATGTGTAGCCATGTTTACAGGATCTTCATAAGTGATATCTTATGATAAGTTTCTTTTTCTGTGTGACTTATTTCACTTAGAATCATCGTACCTGAATCCACTCACTTTGCTGCTCCTGGTCTTATGACATTGATTTCATGGCTGAGGAATATTCCATCGTACATAAGTACCACAATTTTTTGAACCA
Source organism: Mesoplodon bidens (assembly GCF_964165515.1). NCBI lineage: Eukaryota > Metazoa > Chordata > Mammalia > Artiodactyla > Ziphiidae > Mesoplodon > Mesoplodon bidens. The sequence goes on from NW_027671149.1 coordinate 117,366, forward strand.
TTTTTATATTTCCTGGGATATTTATGGTGTACCCAAGTTGAGGTTCTTGTAAGCAGTGCAGCCCTAAATTTGGGGGTGGCTCTGTCTTATTGATTTTCAGTTTTCCCAAGGTATATTCCCTAGACTGGAAGTGCCCTTGGCTCTGTAGCTCTGTTGTTTACTTGTTTTAGGGAATGCAATGCACTCCTCCAGTGAGGCAGTTGGCAATTTACATCCCGCCCATCAGCATAACAATGCTCCCTGTTCTCCACGGCCTGTCTTGCCTCTGGTTTTTACACATTTTGTGGATGTCCCTTTTGACCGGTGGGAAGTGATACTTCTTTGTAGTGCAGATTTGCATTGCCCGATTGCTTGCTTGGCCAAAAAGGGCGTATGCGTTTTCTCCTGAATATATTCAGGAGAAAACGCATACGCCCTTTTTGGCCAAGTGCGTCATTCTTGAAGTTGTGCCCCTCTTCCTGTGCTTTAAAGGTGATTCCAACGTACCTCTTGAAATCTGTATCCTGCTATTCTGCCTCGCTTTCAAGTCCGCCTCGTTGCATTCCCTCAACAGATTTTCGGACGATAGTTGTCCTTTATTACTCTGCCAGTTTGTGAATTGCTGTGCCCCTGAGCTCCGTTTTTCAACTCGTTTTTTGTGAGCTGTACCCAAGTCCAAAACTTTGCTTCAGGACCTATACTGGTTCCCGGTGGGTGGCTGAGACTTTGGTTATTTCTTCTTACTGCCGGGAACTCAGCGTGACATGTGCCCCTCCAAGAGCCTAAGAGCTACTCTCTCTTTGGTTCTCCCTATTCCCTGTCATCCTCTGCAAATTTGGCAACCTGTGCAAACCATGATGTTAAAGGGGCTGTCTCTCCAATTTGGGAGATTGATAGTAAAGCAGTTGGAAAGTCAAACCGGAGTACCAGGAGAGAGACTATTCGTTGAGTTTTAGAAACCTTTTGTATTCACAGTGTGTCCATTCTCTAGGTTTCCCGTACATGTTATAGCTGTAGAAATATTCCCAAAACCTGAAGAGTTGGGACCCATGGAAGGGGGCCATGCATTTTTGCTTTAAAGGGTCTGCATTTGCTCACCCAATCTCACCAATCCTCTCAGTCCCAAGTGTCCAGCCTTATACCACATCCAGCTGTCATTGTAGATAGGGTCATTCCAGGTTTCACCAGAGACCCTGAAGGAAATGTAAAGAATTTCCCTGTTTTTTGGTTTTGTTTTTGAAATTCCTTTTTATAGTGGGTTTGAGCTGATTCTCGCTGCCATGTTTTTGCCAGTCTGGAGACACTTGATTCCCTTACAGAAACATATCAATACATAGGTTTTAAGTTTCTTACTAGTCAGATCTATTCCTCTGCGGGAAATATGGGGTTTTGAGTCCCTTTCACTGAGGAAGGTGTAGGTCTTGTCTATTCCAAAGTTGGTTATAGAAATGGTACCTGTGCTTATGTCAAACTCTGGTTTTATGCATCAGCCCACCTCTCCTTCCCCCTTAAGCAGGCATAAGAGTGTTTTCTAAATGTGAGACTCTTTTCTCTTTCCTAACTCAGTTCATGTGAAGCCATGTTTACAGGAACTTCATAAGTGATATCTTATGATAAGTTTGTTTTTCTGTGTGAATTATTTCACTTAGAATCATCGTACCTGAATCCACTCACTTTGCTGCTCCTGGTCTTATGACATTGATTTCATGGCTGAGGAATATTCCATCGTACATAAGTACCACAATTTTTTGAACCATTTTTATATTTCCTGGGATATTTATGGTGTACCCAAGTTGAGGTTCTTGTAAGCAGTGCAGCCCTAAATTTGGGGGTGGCTCTGTCTTATTGATTTTCAGTTTTCCCAAGGTATATTCCCTAGACTGGAAGTGCCCTTGGCTCTGTAGCTCTGTTGTTTACTTGTTTTAGGGAATGCAATGCACTCCTCCAGTGAGGCAGTTGGCAATTTACATCCCGCCCATCAGCATAACAATGCTCCCTGTTCTCCACGGCCTGTCTTGCCTCTGGTTTTTACACATTTTGTGGATGTCCCTTTTGACCGGTGGGAAGTGATACTTCTTTGTAGTGCAGATTTGCATTGCCCGATTGCTTGCTTGGCCAAAAAGGGCGTATGCGTTTTCTCCTGAATATATTCAGGAGAAAACGCATACGCCCTTTTTGGCCAAGTGCGTCATTCTTGAAGTTGTGCCCCTCTTCCTGTGCTTTAAAGGTGATTCCAACGTACCTCTTGAAATCTGTATCCTGCTATTCTGCCTCGCTTTCAAGTCCGCCTCGTTGCATTCCCTCAACAGATTTTCGGACGATAGTTGTCCTTTATTACTCTGCCAGTTTGTGAATTGCTGTGCCCCTGAGCTCCGTTTTTCAACTCGTTTTTTGTGAGCTGTACCCAAGTCCAAAACTTTGCTTCAGGACCTATACTGGTTCCCGGTGGGTGGCTGAGACTTTGGTTATTTCTTCTTACTGCCGGGAACTCAGCGTGACATGTGCCCCTCCAAGAGCCTAAGAGCTACTCTCTCTTTGGTTCTCCCTATTCCCTGTCATCCTCTGCAAATTTGGCAACCTGTGCAAACCATGATGTTAAAGGGGCTGTCTCTCCAATTTGGGAGATTGATAGTAAAGCAGTTGGAAAGTCAAACCGGAGTACCAGGAGAGAGACTATTCGTTGAGTTTTAGAAACCTTTTGTATTCACAGTGTGTCCATTCTCTAGGTTTCCCGTACATGTTATAGCTGTAGAAATATTCCCAAAACCTGGAGAGTTGGGACCCATGGAAGGGGGCCATGCATTTTTGCTTTAAAGGGTCTGCATTTGCTCACCCAATCTCACCAATCCTCTCAGTCCCAAGTGTCCAGCCTTATACCACATCCAGCTGTCATTGTAGATAGGGTCATTCCAGGTTTCACCAGAGACCCTGAAGGAAATGTAAAGAATTTCCCTGTTTTTTGGTTTTGTTTTTGAAATTCCTTTTTATAGTGGGTTTGAGCTGATTCTCGCTGCCATGTTTTTGCCAGTCTGGAGACACTTGATTCCCTTACAGAAACATATCAATACATAGGTTTTAAGTTTCTTACTAGTCAGATCTATTCCTCTGCGGGAAATATGGGGTTTTGAGTCCCTTTCACTGAGGAAGGTGTAGGTCTTGTCTATTCCAAAGTTGGTTATAGAAATGGTACCTGTGCTTATGTCAAACTCTGGTTTTATGCATCAGCCCACCTCTCCTTCCCCCTTAAGCAGGCATAAGAGTGTTTTCTAAATGTGAGACTCTTTTCTCTTTCCTAACTCAGTTCATGTGAAGCCATGTTTACAGGAACTTCATAAGTGATATCTTATGATAAGTTTGTTTTTCTGTGTGAATTATTTCACTTAGAATCATCGTACCTGAATCCACTGACTTTGCTGCTCCTGATGTTATGACATTGATTTCATGGCTGAGGGATATTTCATCGTACATAAATACCACAGTATTTTGAACCATTTTTATATTTCCTGGGATATTTAAGGTGTACCCAAGTTGAGATTCTTGTAAGCAGTGCTGCCCTAAATATGGGGGTGGCTCTGTCTTATTGATTTTCAGTTTTCCCAAGGTATATTCCCTAGACTGGAAGTGCACTTGGCTCAGTAGCTCTGTTGTTGACTTCTTTTAGGGAACAAAATGCACTCCTCCAGTGAGGCAGTTGGCAATTTACATCCCGCCCATCAGCATAACAAGGCTCCCCGTTCTCCAGGGCCTGTCTTGCCTTTCTGGTTTTTACATATTGTGGATGTCCCTTTTGACCGGTGGGAAGTGATACTTCTTTGTAGTGCAGATTTGCATTGCCCGCTTGCATGCCTGGCCAAAAAGGCCGTATGCATTTTCTCCTGAATATATTCAGGAGAAAACGCATACGGCCTTTTTGGCCAAGTCCGTCATTGTCGATATTGTACCCCTCTTCCTGTGCTTTAAAGGCGATTCCAACGTACCTCTTGAAATCTGTTTCCTGCTATTCTGCCTCGCTTTCAAGTCCGCCTCGTTGTCTTCCCTCAACAGATTTTTGGACGATAGTTGTCCTTTATTACTCAGCCAGTTTCTGAATTGCTGTGCCCCTGAGCACAATTGTTCAACTATTTTTTTGTGAGCTGTACGCAAGTCCAAAATTTTGGTTCAGGACCTATCCTGGATCCTGGTGGGTGGCTGAGACTTTGGTTAATTCTTCTTCCTGCCGGGAAATTAGAGTGACATGTGCCCGTCCAAGAGCCTAAGAGCTACTCTCTCATTGGTTCTCCCTCTTCCATTCCATCCTCTGCAAATTTGGAAACCTGTGAGAACCAGGAGGTTAAAGGGGCTGTCTCTCCAATTTGGGAGATTGATAGTAAAGCAGTTGGAAAGTCAAACCGGAGCACCAGGAGAGGGACTATTCGTTGAGTTTTAGAAACCTTTTGTATTCACCGTGTGTCCATTCTCTAGGATTCTCGTACATGTTATAGCTGTAGTAATATTCCCTTCAACATGGAGAGTTGGGACCCATGGAACGGGGACCATGCATTTTTGTTTTAAAGGGTCTGCATTTGCTCACCCAATCTCACCAATACTCTCAGTCCCAAGTGTCCAGCCTTATGCCACATCCAGCTGTCATTGTAGATAGTGTCATTCCAGATTTCATCAGAGACCCTGAAAGAATTGTAAAGAATTTCCCTGTTTTTTGGTTTTGTTTTTGAAATTCCTTTTTATAGTGGGTTTGAGCTGATTCTCGCTGCCATGTTTACGCCAGTCTACACACACATGATTCCCTTACAGAGAAGTATCAATACATAGGTTTTAAGATTCTTACTAGACAGATCTATTCCTCTGCGGGAAATATGGGGTTTTGAGTCCCTTTCACTGAGAAAGGTGTAGGTCTTGTGTATTCCACAGTTGGTTTTAGAAATGGTACCTCTACTTATATCAAACTCTTGTTTTATGCATCACCCCACCTATCCTCTCCCCTTAAGCAGGCATAAGAGTGTTTTCTAAATGTGAGACTCTGTTCTCTTTCCTAACTCAGTTCATGTGTAGCCATGTTTACAGTATCTTCATAAGTGATATCTTATGATAAGTTTCTTTTTCTGTGTGACTTTTTCACTTAGAAGCATCGTACCTGAATCCACTCACTTTGGTTCTCCTGGTCTTATGACATGGATTTCATAGCTGAGGGATATTCCATCGTACATAAATACCACAGTTTTTTGATCCATATTTATATTTTCTGGGATATTTAAGGTGTACCCAAGTTGAGGTTCTTGTAAGCAGTGCAGCCCTAAATTTAGGGGTGGCTCTATCTTATTGATTTTCAGTTTTCCCAAGGTATATTCCCTAGACTGGAAGTGCCCTTGGCTCTGTAGCTCTGTCGTTGACTTGTTTTCGGGAACAAAATGCACTCCTCCAGTGAGGCAGTTGGCAATTTACATCCCGCCCATCAGCATAACAAGGCTCCCACTTCTCCACGGCCTCTCTTGCCTCTCTGGTTTTTACACATTTTGTGGATGTCCCTTTTGACCGGTGGGAAATGATGCTACTTTGTAGTGCAGACTTGCATTGCCCACTTGCTTGCTTGGCCAAAAAGGGCGTATGCGTTTTCTCCTGAATATATTCAGGAGAATACGCATACGCCCTTTTTGGCCAATTGCGTGATTGTCGAAGTTGTGCCCCTCTTCCTGTGCTTTAAAGGCGAATTCAACGTACCTCTTGAAATATGTTTCCTACTATTCTTCCTCGCTTTCAAGTCCGCCTCGTTGCCTTCCCTCAACAGATTTTTGGACGATAGTTGTCCTTTATTTCTCTGCCAGTTTGTGAATTGCTGTGCCCCTGAGCTCCATTTTTCAACTCGTTTTAAGTGAGCTGTACGCAAGTCCAAAATTTTGGTTCAGGACCTATACTGGTTCCCGGTGGGTGGCTGAGACTATGGTTAATTCTTCTTCCTACTCGGAAATTAGAGTGATATGTGCCCGTCCAAATGTCTAACAGCTATTGTCTCATTGGTTCTCCCTCTTCCCTTCCATCCTCTGCAAAATTGTCAACCTGTGCGAAACAGGACGTTAAAGGGTTTGGCTCTCCAAGTTGGGAGATTGATAGTAAAGCAGTTAGAAAGTCAAACCGGAGCACCAGGAGAGGGACTACTCGTTGAGTTTTAGAAACCTATTGTATTCACATTGTGTCCATACTCCAGGTTTCCCGTACATGTTATAGCTGTAGTAATATTCCCTTCAACATGGAGAGTTGGGACCCATGGAATGGGGGCCATGCATTTTTGCTTTACAGGGTCTGCATTTGCTCACCCAATCTCACCAATCCTGTCAGTCCCAAGTGTCCTGCCTTATGCCACATCCAGCTGTCATTGTAGATAGGGTCATTCCAGGTTTCATCAGAGACCCTGAAGGAATTGAAAAGAATTTCCCTGTTTTTTGGTTTTGTTTTTTAAATTCCTTTTTATAGTGGGTTTGTGCTGATTCTCGCTGCCATGTTTATGCCAGTCTACACACTTGATACCATTATGGAGACATATCAATACATAGGTTTTAGGATTGTTACTAGTCAGATCTATTCCTCTGCGGGAAATATGGGGTTTTGAGTCCCTTTCACTGAGGAAGGTGTAGGTCTTGTCTATTCCAAAGTTGGTTTTACAAACGGTACCTGTGCTTATATCAAACTCTGGTTTTATGCATGACCCCACCTCTCCTCTCCCCTTAAGCAGGCATAACAGTGTTTTCTAAATGTGAGACTCTGTTCTCTTTCTTAACTCATTTCATGGGTAGCCATGTTTACAGGATCTTCATAAGTGATATCTCATGATAAGTTTCTTTTCCTGTTTGACTTCACATAGAATCATCGTCCCTGAAACCACTCAGTTTGCTGCTCCTGGTCTTATGACATTGATTTCATGGCTGAGGGATATTCCATCGTACATAAGTACCACAATATTTTGAACCATATTTATATTTCCTGGGATATTTACAGTGTACCCAAGTTGAGGTTCTTGTAAGCAGTGCAGCCCTAAATTTGGGGGTGGCACTGTCTTTTTGATTTTCAGTTTTCCCAAGGTATATTCCCTAGACTGGAAGTGCCCTTGGCTCTGTAGCTCTGTTGTTTACTTGTTTTAGGGAACACAATACACTCCTCCAGTGAGGCAGTTCACAATTTACATCCCGCCCATCAGCATAACAGGGCTCCCTGTTCTCCAGGGCCTGTCTTGCCTTTCTGGTTGTTACATATTTGTGGATGTCCCTTTTGACCAGTGGGAAGTGATATTTCTTTGTAGTGCAGATTTGCATTGCCCGCTTGCTTGCTTGGCCAAAAAGGGCGTATGCGTTTTCTCCTGAATATATTCAGGAGAAAACGCATACGCCCTTTTTGGCCAAGTGCGTCACTGTCTTTGTTATACCCCTCTTCCTGTGCTTTAAAGGCGATTCCAACGTACCTCTTGTAATCTGTTTCCTGCTATTCTGCCTCGCTTTCAAGTCCGCCTCGTTGCCTTCCCTCAACAGATTTTTGGACGATAGTTGTCCTTTATTACTCTGCCAGTTTGTGAATTGCTGTGCCCCTGAGCTCCATTTTTCAACTCGTTTTTTGTGAGCTGTACGCAAGTCCAAAATTTTCGTTCAGGACGTATACTGGTTCCTGGTGGGTGGCTGAGACATTGCTTAATTCTTCTTCCTGCCGGGAAATTAGAGTGACATGTGCCCGTCCAAATGCCTAACAGCTACTCTCTCATTGGTTCTCCCTCTTTCCTTCCATCCTCTGCCAAATTGGCAACCTGTGCGAACCAGGAGGTTAAAGGGGTTGTCTCTCCAATTTGGGAGATTGATAGTAAAGCATTTGGAAAGTCAAACCGGATCACCAGGAGAGGGACTACTCGTTTAGTTTTAGAAACCTTTTGTATTCAAAGTGTGTCCATTCTCTAGGTTTCCCGTACATGTTATAGCTGTAGTAATATTCCCTTCAACATGGAGAGTTGGGACCCATGGAATGGGGGCCATGCATTTTTGCTTTAAAGGGTCTGCATTTGCTCACCCAATCTCACCAATCCTCTTAGTCCATAGTGTCCAGCCTTATTCCACATCTAGCTGATATTGTAGATAGTGTCATTCCAGGTTTCATCAGAGACCCTGAAGGAATTGTAAAGAAATTCCCTGTTTATTGGTTTTGTTTATGAAATTCCTTTTTATAGTGGGTTTGAGCTGATTCTCGCTGCCATGTTTATGCCAGTCTAGACATTCTTGATTCCCTAATGGAGACATATCAATACATAGGTTCTAAGATTCTTACTAGTCAGATCTATTCCTGTGCGGGAAATATGGGGTTTTGAGTCCCTTTCACTGAGGAAGGTGTAGGTCTTGTCTATTCCACAGTTGGTTTTAGAAACGGTACCTGTGCTAATATCGAACTCTGGTTTTATGCATCACCCCACCTCTCCTTCCCCCTTAAAGAGGCATAAGAGTGTTTTCTAATTGTGAGACTCTGTTCTCTTTCCTAATTCTGTTCATGTGTAGCCATGTTTACAGGATCTTCATAAGTGATATCTTATGATAAGTTTGTTTATCTGTGTGACTTATTTCACTTAAAATCATCGTACCTGAATCCACTCAATTTGCTCCTCCTGGTCTTATGACATTGATTTCATGGCTGAGGGATATTCAAAAGAACCTAAGTACTACAAATTTTTGAAGCATTTTTATATTTCCTGGGATATTTAAGGTGTACACAAGTTGAGGTTCTTATAAGCAGTGCAGCCCTAAATTTGGGGGTGGCTCTGTCTTATTGATTTTCAGTTTTCCCAAGGTATATTCCCTAGACTGGAAGTGCCCTTGGCTCTGTAGCTCTGTTGTTTACTTGTTTTAGGGAACGCAATGCACTCCTCCAGTGAGGCAGTTGGCAATTTACATCCCGCCCTTCAGCATAACAAGGCTCCCTGTTCTCCAGGGCCTGTCTTGCCTTTCTGGTTTTTACATATTTGTGGATGTCCCTTTGACCGGTGGGAAGTGATACTTCTTTGTAGTGCAGATTTGCATTGCCCGCTTGCTTGCTTGGCCAAAAAGGGCGTATGCGTTTTCTCCTGAATATATTCAGGAGAAAACGCATACGCCCTTTTTGGCCAAGGGCGTCATTGTCGAAGTTGTGCCCCTCGTTCTGTGCTTTAAAGGCGATTCCAACGTACCTCTTGAAATCTGTTTCCTGCTATTCTGCCTCGCTTTCAAGTCCGCCTCGTTGCCTTCCCTCAACAGATTTTTGGACGATAGTTGTCCTTTATTACTCTGCCAGTTTGTGAATTGCTGTGCCCCTGAGCTCCATTTTTCAACTCGTTTTTTGTGAGCTGTACGCAAGTCCAAAATTTTGGTTCAGGACCTATACTGGTTCCTGGTGGGTGGCTGAGACTTTGGTTAATACTTCTTCCTGCCGGGAAATTAAAGTGACATGTGCCCATCCAAATGCCTAACAGCTAATCTCTCTTTGGTTCTCCCTCTTCCCTTCCATCCTCTGCAAAATTGGCAACCTGTGCGAACCAGGAGATTAAAGGGGCTGTCTCTCCAATTTGGGAGATTGATAGTAAAGCAGTTGGAAAGTAAAACCGGAGCACCAAGAGAGGGACTATTCGTTGAGTTTTAGAAACCTTTTGTATTCACAGTGTGTCCATTCTCTAGGTTTCCCATACATGTTATAGCTGTAGAAATATTCCCAAAACCTGGAGAGTTGGGAGCCATGGAAGGGGGCCATGCATTTTTGCTTTAAAGGGTCTGCATTTGCTCACCCAATCTCACCAATCCTCTCAGTCCCAAGTGTCCAGCCTTATACCACATCCAGCTGTCATTGTAGATAGGGTCATTCCAGGTTTCACCAGAGACCCTGAAGGAAATGTAAAGAATTTCCCTGTTTTTTGGTTTTGTTTTTGAAATTCCTTTTTATAGTGGGTTTGAGCTGATTCTCGCTGCCATGTTTATGCCAGTCTAGACACACTTGATTCCCTTACAGAAACATATCAATACATAGGTTTTAAGTTTCTTACTAGTCAGATCTATTCCTCTGCAGGAAATATGGGGTCTTGAGTCCCTTTCACTGAGGAAGGTGTAGGTCTTGTCTATTCCAAAGTTGGTTATAGAAATGGTACCTGTGCTTATGTCAAACTCTGGTTTTATGCATCAGCCCACCTCTCCTTCCCCCTTAAGCAGGCATAAGAGTGTTTTCTAAATGTGAGACTCTTTTCTCTTTCCTAACTCAGTTCATGTGTAGCCATGTTTACAGGAACTTCATAAGTGATATCTTATGATAAGTTTGTTTTTCTGTGTGAATTATTTCACTTAGAATCATCGTACCTGAATCCACTGACTTTGCTGCTCCTGGTGTTATGACATTGATTTCATGGCTGAGGGATATTCCATCGTACATAAATACCACAGTATTTTGAACCATTTTTATATTTCCTGGGATATTTAAGGTGTACCCAAGTTGAGATTCTTGTAAGCAGTGCAGCCCTAAATATGGGGGTGGCTATGTCTTATTGATTTTCAGTTTTCCCAAGGTATATTCCCTAGACTGGAAGTGCACTTGGCTCAGTAGCTCTGTTGTTGACTTCTTTTAGGGAACAAAATGCACTCCTCCAGTGAGGCAGTAGGCAATTTACATCCCGCCCATCAGCATAACAAGGCTCCCTGTTCTCCAGGGCCTGTCTTGCCTTTCTGGTTTTTACATATTGTGGATGTCCCTTTTGACCGGTGGGAAGTGATACTTCTTTGTAGTGCAGATTTGCATTGCCCGCTTGCATGCCTGGCCAAAAAGGCCATATGCGTTTTCTCCTGAATATATTCAGGAGAAAACGCATACGCCCTTTTTGGCCAAGTCCGTCATTGTCGATATTGTACCCCTCTTCCTGTGCTTTAAAGGCGATTCCAACGTACCTCTTGAAATCTGTTTCCTGCTATTCTGCCTCGCTTTCAAGTCCGCCTCGTTGTCTTCCCTCAACAGATTTTTGGACGATAGTTGTCCTTTATTACTCAGCCAGTTTGTGAATTGCTGTGCCCCTGAGCACAATTGTTCAACTATTTTTTTGTGAGCTGTACGCAAGTCCAAAATTTTGGTTCAGGACCTATCCTGGATCCTGGTGGGTGGCTGAGACTTTGGTTAATTCTTCTTCCTGCCGGGAAATTAGAGTGACATGTGCCCGTCCAAGAGCCTAAGAGCTACTCTCTCATTGGTTCTCCCTCTTCCATTCCATCCTCTGCAAATTTGGAAACCTGTGAGAACCAGGAGGTTAAAGGGGCTGTCTCTCCAATTTGGGAGATTGATAGTAAAGCAGTTGGAAAGTCAAACCGGTGCACCAGGAGAGGGACTATTCGTTGAGTTTTAGAAACCTTTTGTATTCACCGTGTGTCCATTCTCTAGGATTCTCGTACATGTTATAGCTGTAGTAATATTCCCTTCAACATGGAGAGTTGGGACCCATGGAACGGGGACCATGCATTTTTGTTTTAAAGGGTCTGCATTTGCTCACCCAATCTCACCAATCCTCTCAGTCCCAAGTGTCCAGCCTTATGACACATCCAGCTGTCATTGTAGATATGGTCATTCCAGGTTTCATCAGAGACCCTGAAGGAATTGAAAAGAATTTCCCTGTTTTTTGGTTTTGTTTTTTAAATTCCTTTTTATAGTGGGTTTGAGCTGATTCTCGCTGCCATGTTTATGCCAGTCTACACACTTGATTCCATTATGGAGACATATCAATACATAAGTTTTAGGATTGTTACTAGTCAGATCTTTTCCTCTGCGGGAAATATGGGGTTTTGAGTCCCTTTCACTGAGGAAGGTGTAGGTATTGTCTATTCCAAAGTTGGTTTTACAAACGGTACCTGTGCTTATATCAAACTCTGGTTTTATGCATGACCCCACCTCTCCTCTCCCCTTAAGCAGGCATAACAGTGTTTTCTAAATGTGAGACTCTGTTCTCTTTCTTAACTCATTTCATGTGTAGCCATGTTTACAGGATCTTCATAAGTGATATCTCATGATAAGTTTCTTTTCCTGTTTGACTTCACATAGAATCATCGTCCCTGAAACCACTCAGTTTGCTGCTCCTGGTCTTATGACATTGATTTCATGGCTGAGGGATATTCCATCGTACATAAGTACCACAATATTTTGAACCATATTTATATTTCCTGGGATATTTACGGTGTACCCAAGTTGAGGTTCTTGTAAGCAGTGCAGCCCTAAATTTGGGGGTGGCACTGTCTTTTTGATTTTCAGTTTTCCCAAGGTATATTCCCTAGACTGGAAGTGCCCTTGGCTCTGTAGCTCTGTTGTTTACTTGTTTTAGGGAACACAATACACTCCTCCAGTGAGGCAGTTCGCAATTTACATCCCGCCCATCAGCATAACAGGGCTCCCTGTTCTCCAGGGCCTGTCTTGCCTTTCTGGTTGTTACATATTTTGTGGATGTCCCTTTTGACCGGTGGGAAGTGATATTTCTTTGTAGTGCAGATTTGCATTGCCCGCTTGCTTGCTTGGCCAAAAAGGGAGTATGCGTTTTTTCCTGAATATATTCAGGAGGAAACGCATACGCCCTTTGTGGCCAAGAGCGTCATTGTTGAAGTTGTGCCTCTCTTCCTGTGCTTTAAAGGCGATTCCAACGTACCTCTTGAAATCTGTTTCCTGCTATTCTGCCTCGCTTTCAAGTCCTCCTCATTGCCTTCCGTCAACAGATTTTTGGACGATAGTTGTCCTTTATTACTCTGCCAGTTTGTGAATTGCTGTGCCCCTGAGCTCCAGTTTTCAACTCGTTTTTTGTGAGCTGTACGCAAGTCCAAAATTTTGGTTCAGGACCTATACTGGTTCCCGGTGGTGGCTGAGACTCTGGATAATTCTTCTTACTGCCGGGAAATTAGAGTGACATGTGCCCGTCCAAATGCCTAACAGCTACTCTCTCATTGGTTCTCCCTCTTCCCTTCCATCCTCTGCAAAATTGGCAACGTGTGCGAACCAGGAGGTTAAAGGGGTTGTCTCTCCAAGTTGGGAGATTAATAGTAAAGCAGTTGGAAAGTCAAACCAGAGAACCAGGAGAGGGACTACTCGTTGAGTTTTAGAAACCTTTTGTATTCACTGTGTTTCCATTCTCTAGGTTTCCCGTACATGTTATAGCTGTAGTAATATTCCCTTCAACATGGAGAGTTGGGACCCATGGAATGGGGGCCATGCATTTTTGCTTTAAACGGTCTGCATTTGCTCACCCAATCTCACCAAACCTCTCAGTCCCAGTGTCCAGCCTTATGCCACATCCAGCTGTCATTGTAGATAGGGTCATTCCAGGTTTCATCAGAGACCCTGAAGGAAATGTAAAGAATTTCCCTGTTTTTTAGTTTTGTTTTTGAAATTCCTTTTTATAGTGGGTTTGAGCTGATTCTCGCTGCCATGTTTATGCCATTCTAGACACACTTGATTCCCTTACAGAGAAATATCAATACATATATTTTAAGATTCTTACTAGTCAGATCTATTCCTCTGCGGGAAATATGGGGTTTTGAGTCCCTTTCACTGAGGAAGGTGTAGGTCTTGTCTAATCCACAGTTGGTTATAGAAATGGTACCTGTGCTTATATCAAACTCTGGTTTTATGCATCACCCCACCTCTCCTTTCCCCTTAAGCAGGCATAAGAGTGTTTTCTAAATGTGAGACTCTGCTCTCTTTCCTAACTCATTTCATGTGTAGCCATGTTTACAGGATCTTCATAAGTGATATCTTATGATAAGTTTCTTTTTCTGTGTGACTTATTTCACTTAGAATCATCGTACCTGAGTCCACTCACTTTGCTGCTCCTGGTCTTATGACATTGATTTCATGGCTGAGGGATATTCCATCGTACATAAGTACCACAATTTTTTGAACCATTTTTATATTCCCTGGGATATTTAAGGTGTACCCAAGTTGTGGTTCTTGTAAGCAGGGCAGCCCTAAATTTGGGGGTGGCTCTGTCTTATTGATTTTCAGTTTTCCCAAGGTATATTCCCTAGACTGGAAGTGCCCTTGGCTCTGTAGCTCTGTTGTTTACTTGTTTTAGGAAACGCAATGCACTCCTCCAGTGAGGCAGATGTCAATTTACATCCCGGTCATCAGCAAAACAAGGCTCCCTGTTCGCCAGGGCCTCTCTTGCCTTTCTGGTTTTTACACATTTTGTGGCTGACCCCTTTGACCGGTGGGAAGTGATACTTCTTTGTAGTGCAGATTTGCATTGCCCGCTTGCTTTCTTCGCCAAAAATTGTTTATGCGTTTTCTCCTGTATATATTCAGGAGAAAACGCATACTCCCTTTTTGAACAAGTGCGTCATTTTCGAAGTTGTGCCTCTCTTCCTGTGCTTTAAAGGCGATTCCAACGTACCTCTTGAAATCTGTTTCCTCTTATTCTGCCTCGCTTTCAAGTCCGCCTCGTTGCCTTCCCTCAACAGATTTTTGGACGATAGTTGTCCTTTATTACTCTGCCAGTTTGTGAATTGCTGTGCCCCTGAGCTCCATTTTTCAAGTCGTTTTTTGTGAGCTGTACGCAAGTCCAAAATTTTGGTTCAGGACCTATACTGGTTCCCAGTGGGTGGCTGAGACTTTGGTTAATTCTTCTTCCTGCCGGGAAATTAGAGTGACATGTGCCCGTCCAAATGCCTAACAGCTACTCTCTCATTGGTTTTCCCTCTTCCCTTCCATTTTCTGCCAAATTGGCAACCTGTGCGAACCAGGAGGTTAAAGGGGTTGTGTCTCCAAGTTGGGAGATTGATAGTAAAGCAGTTGGAAAGTCAAACCGGAGCACCAGGAGAGGGACTACTCGTTGAGTTTTAGAAACCTTTTGTATTCTCAGTGTGTCCGTCCTTTGGTTTCCCATACATGTTATAGCTGTAGTAATATTCCCTTCAACATGGAGAGTTGGGACCCATGGAATGTGGGCCATGCATTTTTGCTTTAAAGGGTCTGCATTTGCTCACCCAATCTCACCAATCCTCTCAGTCCGAAGTGTCCAGCCTTATGCCATATCCAGCTGTCATTGTAGATAGGGTCATTCCAGGTTTCATCAGAGACCCTGAAGTTATTGTAAAGAATTTCCCTGTTTTTGGTTTTGTTTTTGTAATTCCTTTTTATAGTGGGTTTGAGCTGATTCTCGCTGCCATGTTTATGCCAGTCTACACACTTAATTCCCTTACGGAGACATAGCAATACATAGGTTTTAGGATTGTTTCTAGTCAGATCTATTCCTTTGCGGGAAATATGTGGTTTTGAGTCCCTTTCACTGAGGAAGGTGTAGGTCTTGTCTATTCCACAGTTGGTTATAGAAATTGTACCTGTGCTTATATCAAACTCTGGTTTTATGCATCACCCAACCTCTCCTCCCCCCTTAAGCAGGCATAACAGTGTTTTCTAAATGTGAGACTCTGTTCTCTTTCTTAACTCTGTTCAAGTGTAGTCATGTTTACAGGATCTTCATAAGTGATATCTTATGATAAGTTTCTTTTTCTGTGTGACTTAACTTAGAATCATCGTACCTGAATCCACTCACTTTGCTGCTCCTGGTCTTATGACATTGATTTCATGGCTGAGGGATATTCCATCGTACATAAGTACCACAATTTATTGAACCATTTTTATATATCCTGGGATAATTAAGGTGTACCCAAGTTCAGTTTCTTGTAAGCAGTGCAGCCCTAAATATGGCGGTGGCTCTGTCTTATTGATTTTCAGTTTTCCCAAGGTATATTCCCTAGACTGGAAGTTCCCTTGGCTCTGTAGCTCTGTTGTTTACTTGTTTTAGGGAACGCAATGCACTCCTCCAGTGAGGCAGTTTGCAATTTACATCCCGTCCATCAGCATAACAAGGCTCCCTGTTCTCCAGGGCCTGTCTTGCCTTTCTGGTTTTTACACATTTGTGGATGTCCCTTTTGACCGGTGGGAAGTGATACTTCTTTGCAGTGCAGATTTGCATTGCCCGCTTGCTTGCATGGCCAAAAATGTCGTATGCGTTTTCTCCTGAATATAATCAGGAGAAAACGCATACGCCCTTTTTGGCCAAGTGCATCATTGTCGAAGTTGGGCCCCTCTTCCTATGCTTTAAAGGCGATTCCAACGTACCACTTGAAATATGTTTCCTACTATTCTGCCTCGCTTTCAAGTCCGCCTCGTTGCCTTCCCTCAACAGATTTTTGGACGATAGTTGTCCTTTATTACTCTGCCAGTTTGTGAATTGCTGTGCCCCTGAGCTCCATTTTTCAACTCGTTTTTTGTGAGCTGTACGCAAGTCCAAAATTTTGGTTCAGAACCTATACTGGTTCCCGGTGGGTGGCTGAGACTCTGGTTAATTCTACTTACTGCCGGGAAATTAGTGTGACATGTGCACGTCCAAATGTCTAACAGCTACTGTCTCATTGTTTCTCCCTCTTCCCTTCCATCCTCTGCCACATTGGCACCCTGTGTGAACCAGAAGTATAAAGGGGCTGTCTCTCCAATTTGGGAGATTGATAGTAAATCAGTTGGAAAGTCAAACCGGAGCACCAGGAGAGGGACTATTCTTTGAGTTTTAGAAACCTTTTGTATTAACAGTGTGTCCATTCTCTAGGTTTCCCGTATATGTTATAGCTGTAGTAATATTCCCTTCAACATGGAGAGTTGGGACCCATGGAATGGGGGCCATGCATTTTTGCTTTAAAGGGTCTGCATTTGCTCACCCAATCTCACCAATCCTCTCAGTCCCAAGTGTCCAGCCTTATGCCACATCTAGCTGTCATTGTAGATAGTGTCATTCCAGGTTTCATCAGAGAACCTGAAGGAATTGTAAAGAATTTCCCTGTTTATTGGTTTTGTTTTTGAAATTTCTTTTTATAGTGGGTTTGAGCTGATTCTCGCTGCCATGTTTATGCCAGTCTAGACGCACCTGTTTCCCTTACGGAGACATATCAATACATAGGTTTTAATATTCTTACTAGTCAGATCTATTCCTCTGCGGAAAATATGGGGTTTTGAGTCCCTTTCACTGAGGAAGGTATAGGTCTTGTCTATTCCACAGTTGGTTTTATAAATGGTAGCTGTGCTTATATCAAACTCTGGGTTTATGCATCACCCATCCTCTCCTTTCCCCTTAAGCAGGCATTAGAGTGTTTTCTAAATGTGAGACTCTGTTCTCTTTCCTAACTCAGTTCATGTGTAGCCATGTTTATAGTATCTTCATAAGTGATTTCTTATGATAAGTTTCTTTTTCTGTGTGACTTATTTCACTTAGAATCATCGTACCTGAATCCACTCACTTTGGTGCTCCTGGTCTTATGACATTGATTTCATAGCTGAGGGATATGCCATCGTACAAATATACCACAGATTTTTAAACCATATTAATATTTCCTGGGATATTTAAGGTGTACCCAAGTTGAGGTTCTTGTAAGCAGGGCAGCCCTAAATTTGGGGGTGGCTCTGTCTTATTGATTTTCACTTTTCCCAAGGTATATTCCCTAGACTGGAAGTGCCCTTGGCTCTGTTGCTTTGTTGTTTACTTGTTTTAGGGAAGGCAATGCACTCCTCCAGTGAGGCAGTTGGCAATTTACATCCCGCCCATCAGCATAACAAGGCTCCCTGTTCTCCAGGGCCTGTCTTGCCTTTCTGGTTTTTACATATTTGTGGATGTCTCTTTTGACCGGTGGGACGTGATACTTCTTTATAGTAGGATTTACATTGCCCGCTTGCTTGCTTGGCCAAAAAGGGCGTATGTGTTTTCTCCTGAATATATTCAGGAGAAAATGCATACGCCCTTTTTGGCCAAGTGCGTCATTGTCGAAGTTGTGCCCCTCTTCCTGTGCTTTAAAGGCGAATCCAACGTACCTCTTGAAATCTGTTTCCTACTATTCTGCCTCGCTTTCAAGTCTGCCTCGTTGCCTTCCCTCAACAGATTTTTGGACGATAGTTGTCCTTTATTACTCTGCAAGTTTGTGAATTGCTGTGCCCCTCAGCTCAATTATCCAACTCGTTTTTTGTGAGCTGTACGCAAGTCCAATATTTTGGATCAGGACCTATACTGGTTCCTGGTGGGTGGCTGAGACTCTGGTTAATTCTTCTTCCTGCCGGGAAATTAGAGTGACATGTGCCCGTCCCAATGCCTAACAGCTACTCTCTCATTGGTTCTCCCTCTTGCCTTCCATCCTCTGCAAAATTGGCAACCTGTGCGAACCAGGAGGTTAAAGGGGCTGTCTCTCCTATTTGGGAGATTGATAGTAAAGCAGTTGGAAAGTCAAACCGGAGCACCAGGAGAGGGACTACTCGTTGAGTTTTAGAAACCTTTTGTATTCACAGTGTGTCCATTCTCTAGGTTTCCCGTACATGTTATAGCTGAAGTAATATTCCCTTCAACATGGAGAGTTGGGACCCATGGAATGGGGGCCATGCATTTTTGCTTTAAAGGGTGTGCATTTGCTCACCCAATCTCACCAAACCTCTCAGTCCCAAGTGTCCAGCCTTATGCCACATCCAGCTGTCATTGTAGATAGGGTCATTCCAGGTTTCATCAGAGACCCTGAAGGAAATGTAAAGAATTTCCCTGTTTTTTGGTTTTGTTTTTGAAATTCCTTTTTATAGTGGGTTTGAGCTGATTCTCGCTACCATGTTTATGCCAGTCTAGACACACCTGATTCCCTTACAGAGACATATCAATACATAGGTTTTAAGATTCTTACTAGTCAGATCTATTCCTCTGAGGGAAATATTGGGTTTTGAGTCCCTTTCACTGAGGAAGGTGTAGGTCTTGTCTATTCCAAAGTTGGTTTTAGAAATGGTACCTGTGCTTATGTCAAACTCTTGTTTTATGCATCACCCCACCTCTCCTTCCCCCTTAAGCAGGCATAAGAGTGTTTTCTAAATGTGAGACTCTGTTCTCTTTCCTAACTCAGTTCATGTGTAGCCATGTTTACAGGATCTTCATAAGTGATATCTGATGATAAGTTTCTTTTTCTGTGTGACTTATTTCACTTAGAATCATCGTACCTGAATCCACTCAATTTGCTGCTCCTGGTCTTATGACATTGATTTCATGGCTGAGGGATATTCCATCGTTCAAAAGTACCAAAATTTTTCGAACCATTTTTATATTTCATGGGATATTTAAGGTGTACCCAAGTTGAGGTTCTTGTAAGCAGTGCAGCCCTAAATTTGGGGGTTGCCCTGTCTTATTGATTTTCAGTTTTCCCAAGGTATATTCCCTAGACTGGAAGTGCCCTTGGCTCTGTAGCTCTGTTGTTTACTTGTTTTAGGGAGCGCAATGCACTCTTCCAGTGAGGCCGTTTGCAATTTACATCCAGCCCATCAGCATAACAAGGCTCCCTGTTCTCCAGGACCTGTCTTGCCTTTCTGTTTTTTTTTTATTTTTTTTTATTTTTTTTAATTTTTTATTTAGTTTCTGCTTTATAACAAAGTGAATCAGTCATACATATTCATCTGTTCCCACATCCCTTCCCTCATGCATCTCCCTCCCTCCCACCCTCCCCATCCCACCCCTCCAGGCGGTCACAAAGCACCGAGCTGATCTCCCTGTGCTCTGTGGCTCCTTCCCACTATCCATCTACCTTACGTTTGGTAGTGTATATATGTCCATGCCTCTCTTTCGCTTTGTCACAGCTTACCCTTCCCCCTCCCCATAGCCTCAAGTCCATTCTCAAGTAGGTCTGTGTTTTTATTCCTGTTTTGCCCCTAGGTCCTTCATGACTTTTTTTTTTTTTAAATTCCGTATATATGTGTTAGCATACGGTATTTGTCTTTCTCTTTCTGACTTACTTCACTCTGTATGACAGCCTCTAGGTCTATCTACCTCATTACAAATAGCTTAGTTTCGTTTCTTTTTATGGCTGAGTAATATTCCATTATATATATGTGCCACATCTTCTTTATCCATTCATCCGATGATGGACACTTAGGTTGTTTCCAGCTCCGGGCTATTGTGAATAGAGCTGCAATGAACATTTTGGTACATGTCTATTTTGGAATTATGGTTTTCTCAGGGTATATGCCTAGTAGTGGGATTGCTGGGTCATATGGTAGTTCTATTTTTAGTTTTTTAAGGAACCTCCATACCGTTCTCCATAGTGGCTGTACCAATTCACATTCCCACCAGCAGTGCAAGAGTGTTCCCTTTTCTTCACACCCTCTCCAGCATTTATTGTTTCTAGATTTCTTGATGATGGCCATTCTGACTGGTGTGAGATGATATATCATTGTAGTTTTGATTTGCATTTCTCTGATGAGTAAAGATGTTGAGCATCCTTTCATGTGTTTGTTGGCAGTCTGTATATCTTCTGTGGAGAAATGTCTATTTAGGTCTTCTGCCCATTTTTGGATTGGGTTGTTTGTTTTTTTCTTATTGAGCTGCCTGAGCTGCTTATAAATTTTGGAGATTAATCCTGTGTCAGTTGCTTAATTTGCAAATATGTTCTCCCATTCTGAGGGTTGTCTTTTCGTCTTGATTATGTATTACTTTGCTGTGCAAAAGCTTTTAAGTTTCATTAGGTCCCATGTGTTTATTTTTGTCTTTATTTCCATTTCTCTAGGAGGTGGGTCAAAAAGAATCTTGCTGTGATTTATGTCATAGAGTGTTCTGCCTATGTTTTCCTCTAAGAGTTTGATAGTTTCTGGCCTTACATTTAGGTCTTTAATCCATTTTGAGCTTATTTTTGTGTATGGTGTTACGGAGTGATCTAATCTCATATTTTTACATGTCCCTATCCAGTTTTCCCAGCACCACTTATTGAAGAGACTGTCTTTTCTCCACTGTACATTCCTGCCTCCTTTATCAAAAATAAGGTGAACATATGTCCACGGGTTTATCTCTGGGCTTTCTATCCTGTTCCATTGAACTATCTTTCTGTTTTTGTGCCAGTACCATACTGTCTTGATTACTGTAGCTTTGTAGTATAGTCTGAAGTCAGGGAGCCTGATTCCTCCAGCTCCGTTTTTCATTCTCAAGATTGCTTTGGCTATTCGGGGTCTTTTGTTTTTCCAAACAAATTTTGAAATTTTTTGTTCTAGTTCTGTGAAAAATGCCAGTGGTAGTTTGATAGGGATTGCATTGAATCTGTAGATTGCTTTGGGTAGTAGAGTCATTTTCACAATATTGATTCTTCCAATCCAGGAGCATGGTATATCTCTCCATCTATTTGTATCATCTTTAATTTCTTTCATCAGTGTCTTATAATTTTCTGCATACAGGTCTTTTGTCTCCTTAGGTAGGTTTATTCCTAGATATTTTATTCTTTTTGTTGCAATGGTAAATGGGAGTGTTTTCTTGATTTCATTTTCAGATTTTTCATCATTAGTGTACAGGAATGCCAGAGATTTCTGTACATTAATTTTGTATCCTGCTACTTTACCAAATTCATTGATTAGTTCTAGTAGTTTTTCGGTAGCATCTTTAGGATTCTCTATGTATAGTATCATGTCATCTGCAAACAGTGACAGCTTTACTTCTTCTTTTCCAATTTGGATTCCTTTTATTTCCTTTTCTTCTCTGATTGCCGTGGCTAAAACTTCCAAAACTATGTTGAATAAGAGTGGTGAGAGTGGGCAGCCTTGTCTTGTTCCTGATCTTAGTGGAAATGGTTTCAGTTTTTCACCATTGAGGACAATGTTGGCTGTGGGTTTGTCATATATGGCCTTTATGATGTTGAGGAAAGTTCCCTCTATGCCTACTTTCTGCAGGGTTTTTATCATAAATGGGTGTTGAATTTTGTCGAAAGCTTTCTCTGCATCTATTGAGATGATCATATGGTTTTTCTCCTTCAACTTGTTAATATGGTGTATCACATTGATTGATTTGCGTATATTGAAGAATCCTTGCATTCCTGGAATAAACTCCACTTGATCATGGTGTATGATCCTTTTAATGTGCTGTTGGATTCTGTTTGCTAGTATTTTGTTGAGGATTTTTGCATCTATGTTCATCAGTGATATTGGCCTGTAGTTTTCTTTCTTTGTGACATCCTTGCCTGGTTTTGGTATCAAGGTGATGGCGGCCTCGTAGAATGAGTTTGGGAGTGTTCCTTCCTCTGATATTGTTTGGAAGAGTTTGAGAAGTATGGGTGTTAGCTCTTCTCTAAATGTTTGATAGAATTCGCCTGTGAAGCCATCTGGTCCTGGGCTTTTGTTTGATGGAAGATTTTTAATCACAGTTTCAATTTCAGTGCTTGTGATTGGTCTATTCATATTTTCTATTTCTTCCTGAGTCAGTCTTGGCAGGTTGTGCATTTCTAAGAATTTGTCCATCTCTTCCAGGTTGTCCATTTTATGGGCATAGAGTTGCTTGTAGTAATCTCTCATGATCTTTTGTATTTCTGCAGTGTCAGTTGTTACTTCTCCTTTTTCATTTCTAATTCTATTGATTTGAGTCTTCTCCCTTCTTTTCTTGATGAGTCTGGCTAATGGTTCATCAATTTTGTTTATCTTCTCAAAGAACCAGCTTTTAGTTTTATTGATCTTTGCTATCGTTTCCTTCATTTCTTTTTCATTTATTTCTGATCTGATTTTTATGATTTCTTTCCTTCTGCTAACTTTGGGGTGTTTTTGTTCTTCTTTCTCTAATTGCTTTAGGTGCAAGGTTAGGTTGTTTATTCGAGATGTTTCCTGTTTCTTAAGGTGGGATTGTATTGCTATAAACTTCCCTCTTAGAACTGCTTTTGCTGCATCCCATAGGTTTTGGGTCGTCGTGTCTCCATTGTCATTTGTTTCTAGGTATTTTTTAATTTCCTCTTTGATTTCTTCAGTGATCACTTCGTTATTAAGTAGTGTATTGTTTAGCCTCCATGTGTTTGTATTTTTTACAGCTCTTTTCCTGTAATTGATATCTAGTCTCATAGCATTGTGGTCAGAAAAGACACTTGATACAATTTCAATTTTCTTAAATTTACCAAGGCTTGATTTGTGACCCAAGGTATGATCTATCCTGGAGAATGTTCCATGAGCACTTGAGAAAAATGTGTATTCTGTTGTTTTTGGATGGAATGTCCTATAAATATCAATTAAGTCCATCTTGTTTAATGTATCATTTAAAGCTTGTGTTTCCTTATTTATTTTCATTTTGGAAGATCTGTCCATTGGTGAAAGGGGGTGTTAAAGTCCCCTACTATGATTGTGTTACTGTCGATTTCTCCTTTTATGGCTGTTAGTATTTGCCTTATGTATTGAGGTGCTCCTATGTTGGGTGCATAAATATTTACAATTGTTATATCTTCTTCTTGGATCGATCCCTTGATCATTATGTAGTGTCCTTCTTTGTCTCTTCTAGTAGACTTTATTTTAAAGTCTATTTTGTCTGATATGAGAATTGCTACTCCAGCTTTCCTTTGGTTTCCATTTGCATGGAATATCTTTTTCCATCCCCTTACTTTCAGTCTGTATGTGTCTCTAGGTCTGAAGTGGGTCTCTTGTAGACAGCATATATATGGGTCTTGTTTTTGTATCCATTCAGCCAATCTGTGTCTTTTGGTGGGAGCATTTAGTCCATTTACTTTTAAGGTAATTATCGATATGTATGTTCCTATTCCCATTTTCTTAATTGTTTTGGGTTCGTTATTGTAGGTCTTTTCCTTCTGTTGTGTTTCTTGCCTAGAGAAGTTCCTTTAGCATTTGTTGTAAAGCTGGTTTGGTGGTGCTGAACTCTCTCAGCTTTTGCTTGTCTGTAAACGTTTTAATTTCTCCATCAAATCTGAATGAGATCCTTGCTGGGTAGAGTAATCTTGGTTGCAGGTTTTTCTCCTTCATCACTTTAATTATGTCCTGCCACTCCCTTCTGGCTTGTAGAGTTTCTGCTGAGAGATCAGCTGTTATCCTGATGGGGATTCCCTTGTGTGTTATTTGTTGTTTTTGCCTTGCTGCTTTTAATATGATTTCTTTGTGTTTAATTTTTGACAGTTTGATTAATACGTGTCTTGGCGTATTTCTCCTTGGATTTATTCTGTATGGGACTCTCTGTGCTTCCTGGACTTGATTAACTATTTCCTTTCCCATATTAGGGAAGTTTTCAATTATAATCCCTTCAAATATTTTCTCAGTCCCTTTCTTTTTCTCTTCTTCTTCTGGAACCCCTATAATTCGAATGTTGGTGCGTTTAATGTTGTCCCAGAGGTCTCTGAGACTGTCCTCTGTTCTTTTCATTCTTTTTTTTTATTTTGCTCTGCAGCAGTTTTTTCCACTATTTTATCTTCCACCCCACTTATCCGTTCTTCTGCCACAGTTATTCTGCTATTGATCCCATCTAGAGTATTTTTTATTTCATGTATTGTGTTTTTAATCGATGCTTGATTCATCTTTAGTTCTTCTAGGTCCTTGTTAACTGTTTCTTGCATTTTGTCTATTCTATTTCCAAGATTTTGGATCTGGGAAATAGAATCTTGGATCATCTTTACCATCATTATTCTGAATTCTTTTTCAGGTAGACTGCCTATTACCTCTTCATTTGTTAGGTCTGGTGGGTTTTTATCTTGCTCCTTCTCCTGTGTGTTTTTCTGTCTTCTCATTTTGCTTATGTTACTGTGTTTGGGGTCTCCTTTTTGCAGGCTGCAGGTTCGTAGTTCCCGTTGATTTTGGTGTCTGTCCCCAGTGGCTAAGGTTGGTTTAGTGGGTTGTGTAGGATTCCTGGTGGAGGGGACTAGTGCCTGTGTTCTGGTGGATGAGGCTGGATCTTGTCTTTCTGGTGGGCAGGTCCACGTCTGGTGGTGTGTTTTGGGGTGTCTGCGGACTTTTTATGATTTTAGGCCACCTCTCTGCTAATGGGTGGCATTGTGTTCCTGTCTTGCTAGTTGTTTGGCATAGGGTGTCCAGCACTGTAGCTTGCCGGTCGTTGAGTGAAGCTGGGTGCTGGTGTTGAGATGGAGATCTCTGGAAGATTTTCGCCATTTGATATTATGTGGAGCTGGGAGGTCTCTTGTGGACCAGTGTCCTGAAGTTGGCTCTCCCACCTCAGAGGCACAGCACTGACTCCTGGCTCCTCAATTTGGGATGATTTGTTGTCTATTCATGTATTCCACAGATGCAGGGTACATCAAGTTGATTGTGGAGCTTTAATCCGCTGCTTCTGAGGCTGCTGGGAGAGGTTTCCCTTTCTCTTCTTTGTTCTCACAGCTCCTGGGTCTCAGCTTTGGATTTGGCCCCGCCTCTGCGTGTAGGTCACCGGAGGGCGTCTGTTCTTCGCTCAGACAGGACAGGGTTAAAGGAGCAGCCTCTTCGGGGACTCTGGCTCACTCAGGCCGGGCAGGAGGGAGGGGCACGGAGTGCGGGGCGAGCCTGCAGCGGCAGAGGTCGGCGTGACGTTGCACCAGCCCGAGGCGCGCCGTGCGTTCTCCCAGGGAAGCCGCCCCTGGATCCCGGGACCCCAGCAGTGGCGGGCTGCACAGGCTCCCGGAAGGGCGTTGTGGACAGTGACCTGCGCTCGCACACAGGCTTCTTGGCGGCGGCAGCAGCAGCCCCAGCATCCCACGCCCGTCACAGGGCTCCGCGCTTTCAGTCGTGACTCGCGCCCGTCTGTGGAGCCACTTTAAGCAGCGCTCTTAATCCCCTCTCCTCGCGCACCAGGAAACCAAGAGGGAAGGAAAAGTCTCTTGCCTCTTCGGCAGCTCCAGAGTTTTCCCGGATTCCCTGCTGGCTAGCTGTGGCACATTAGCCCCCTTCAGGCTGAGTTCTCGCCGCCAGCCCCAGTCCTTTCCCTGCACTCTGACCGAAGCCAGAGCCTCAGCTTCCAGCGCCGCCCACCCTGGCGGGCGAGCAGACAAGCCTCTCGGGCGGGTGAGTGCCGCTCGGCACCGATCCTCTGTGCGGGAATCTCTCCGCTTTGCCCTACCCAGGTATGTGGGGAGTTTCTTGCCTTTTGGGAGGTATGGGGTCTTCTGCCAGCATTCAGTAGGTGTTCTTTAGGAGTTATTCCACGTGTAGCTGTATTTCTGGTGTATCCGTGGGGAGGAAGGTGATCTCCGCGTCTTACTCTTCCTCCACCTTACCCGGAAGTCCTGCCTTTCTGGTTTTTACACATTTGTGGATGTCCCTTTTGACCGGTGGGAAGTGATACTTCTTTGTAGTGCAGACTTGCATTGCCCGCTTGCTTGCTTGGCCAAAAAGGGCGTATGCGTTTTCTCCTGAATATATTCAGGAGAAAACGCATACGGTCTTTTTGGCCCAGTGCATCATTGTCGAAGTTGTGCCCCTCTTCCTGTGCTTTAAAGGCGATTCCAACGTACCTCTTGAAATCTGTTTCCTGCTATTCTGCCTCGCTTTCAAGTCCGCCTCGTTGCCTTCCCTCAACAGATTTTTGGACGATAGTTGTCCTTTATTATTTTGACAGTTTGTGAATTGCTGTGCCCCTGAGCTCCATTTTACAACTCGTTTTTTGTGAGCTGTACGCAAGTCCAAAATTTTGGTTCAGGACCTATACTGGTTCCCGGTGGGTGGCTGAGACTCTGGTTAATTCTTCTTCCTGCCGGGAAATTAGAGTGACATGTGCCCGTCCAAATGCCTAACAGCTAGTGTCTCATTGGTTCTCCCTCTTCCCTTCCATCCTCTGCCAAGTTGGCAACCTGGGCGAACTAGGAGGTTAAACGGGTTGTCTCACAAGTTGGAAGATTGATAGTAAAGCAGTTGGAAAGTAAAACCGGAGCACCAGGAGAGGGACTACTCGTTGAGTTTTAGAAACCTTTTGTATTCACAGTGTGTCCATTCTCTAGGTTTCCCGTACATGTTATAGCTGTAGTAATATTCCCTTCAACATGGAGAGATGGGACCCATGGAATGGGGGCCATGCATTTTTGCTTTAAATGGTCTGCATTTGCTCACCCAAACTCACCAAACCTCTCAGTCCTAAGTGTCCAGCCTTATGCCACATCCAGCTGTCATTGTAGATAGGGTCATTCCAGGTTTCATCAGAGACCCTGAAGGAAATGTAAAGAATTTCCCTGTTTTTTGGTTTTGTTTTTGAAATTCCTTTTTATAGTGGGTTTGAGCTGATTCTCGCTACCATGTTTATGCCAGTCTAGACACACTTGATTCCCTTACAGAGACATATCAATACATAGGTTTTAAGATTCTTACTAGTCAGGTCTATTCCTCTGTGGGAAATATGGGGTTTTGAGTCCCTTTCACTGTGGAAGGTGTAGGTCTTGTCTATTCCACAGTTGGTTATAGAAATGGTACCTGTGCTTATATCAAACTCTGGTTTTATGCATCACCCCACCTCTCCTTTCCCCTTAAGCAGGCATAAGAGTGTTTTCTAAATGTGAGACGCTGTTCTCTTTCCTAACTCAGTTCATGTGTAGCCATGTTTACAGGATCTTCATAAATGATATCTTATGATAAGTTTCTTTTTCTGTGTGACTTATTTCACTTAGAATCATCGAACCTGAATCCACTCACTTTGATGCTCCTGGTCTTATGACATTGATTTCATGACTGAGGGATATTCCATCGTACATAAATACCACAGTTTTTGTAATCATTTTTATATTTCCTGGGATATTTAAGATGTACCCAAGTTCAGGTTCTTGTAAGCAGTGCAGCCCTAAATTTAGGGGTGGCTCTGTCTTATTGATTTTCAGATTTCCCAAGGTATATTCCCAGACTGGAAGTGCCCTTGGCTCTGTAGCTCTGTTGCTTACTTGTTTTAGGGAACGCAATGCACTCCTCCAGTGAGGCAGTTGGCAATTTACATCCCGCCCATCAGCATAACAAGGCTCCCTGTTCTCCAGGGCCTGTCTTGCTTTCTGGTTTTTACATATTTTGTGGATGTCCCTTTTGACCGGTGGGAAGTGATACTTCTTTGTATTGCAGATTTCCATTGCCTGCTTGCTTGCTTGGCCAAAAAGGGCGTATGCGTTTTCTCATGAATATATTCAGGAGAAAACGCATACGCCCTTTTTGGACAAGTGCATCATTGTCGAAGTTGTGCCCCTCTTCCTGTGCTTTAAAGGTGATTCCAACGTACCTCTTGAAATCGGTTTCCTGCTATTCTGCCTCGCTTTCAAGTCTGCCTCGTTGCATTCCCTCAACAGATTTTTGGACGATAGTTGTCCTTTATTACTCTGCCAGTTTGTGAATTGCTGTGCCCCTGAGCTCCATTTTTCAACTCGTTTTTTGTGAGCTGTACGCAAGTCCAAAATTTTGGTTCAGGGCCTATACTGGTCACCGGTGGGTGGCTGAGACTCAGGTTATTTCTTCTTCCTTCCGGGAAATTAGAGTGACATGTGCCCGTCCAAATGCCTAACAGCTACTCTCTCATTGGTTCTCCCTCTTCCCTTCCATCATCTGCCAAATTGGCAACCGGTGCGAACCATGAGGTTAAACGGGTTGTCTCACAAGTTAGGAGATTGATAGTAAAGCAGTTGGAAAGTCAAAGCGGAGCACCAGGAGAGGGACTATTCGTTGAGTTTTAGAAACCTTTTGTTTTCACAGAGTGTCCATTCTCTAGGTTTCCCGTACATGTTATAGCTGTAGTAATATTACCTTCAAAATGGAGAGTGGGGACCCATGGAATGGGGGCCATGCATTTTTGCTTTAAAGGGTCTGCATTTGCTCACCCAATCTCACCAATCCTCTCAGTCCAAAGTGTCCAGCCTTATGACACATCCAGCTGTCATTGTATATAGGGTCATTTCAGGTTTCATCAGAGACCCTGAAGGAAATGTAAAGAATTTCCCTGTTTTTTGGTTTTGTTTTTGAAATTCCCTTTTATAGTGGGTTTGAGCTGATTCTCGCTGCCATGTTTATGCCAGTCTAGACACACTTGATTCCCTTACAGAGAAATATCAATACATAGGTTTTAAGATTCTTACTAGTCAGATCAATTCCTCTGCGGGAAATATGGGGTTTTGAGTCCCTTTCACTGAGGAAGGTGTAGGTCTTGCCTATTCCAAAGTTGGTTTTAGAAATGGTACCTGTGCTTATGTCAAACTCTGGTTTTATGCATCACCCCACCTCTCCTTCCCCCTTAAACAGGCATAAGAGTGTTTTCTAAATGTGAGACTCTGTTCTCTTTCCTAACACATTTCATGTGTAGCCATGTTTACAGGATCTTCATAAGTGATATCTTATGATAAGTTTCTTTTTCTGTTTGACTTATTTCACTTAGAATCATCGTACCTGAATCCACTCACTTTGCTGCTCCTGGTTTTATGACATTGATTTCATGGCTGAGGGATATTCCATCGTATGTAAGTACCACAATTTTTTGAACCATTTTTATATTTCCTGGGATATTTAAGTTGTACCTAAGTTGAGGTTGTTGTAAGCAGTGCAGCCATAAATATGGGGGTGGCTCTGTCTTATTGATTTTCAGTTTTCCCAAGGTATATTCCCTAGACTGGAAGTGCCCTTGGCTCTGTAGCTCTGTTGTTTACTTCTTTTAGGGAACGCAATTCACCCCTCCAGTGAGGCAGTTGGCAATTTACATCCCGCCCATCAGCATAACAAGGCTCCCTGTTCTCCAGGGCCTGTCTTGCCTTTCTGGTTTTTACACATTTTGTGGATGTCCCTTTAGACCGGTGGGAAGTGATACTTCTTTATAGTGCAGATTTGCATTGCCCGCTTGCTTGCTTGGCCAAAAAGGGTGTATGCGTATTCAGGAGAAAACGCATACACCCTTTTTGGCCAAGTGCCTCATTGTCGAATTTGTGCCCCACTTCTTATGCTTTAAACGCGATTCCAACGTACCTCTAGAAATATGTTTCCTGCTATTCTGCCTCACTTTCAAGTCCGCCTCGTTGCCTTCCCTCAACAGATTTTTGGACGATAGTTGTCCTTTATTACTCTGCCAATTTGTGAATTGCTGTGCCCCTGAGCTCCATTTTTCAACTCCTTTTTTGTGAGCTGTACGCAAGTCCAAAATTTTGGTTCAGGATCTATACTGGTTCCCCGTGTGTTTCTGAGACTTTGGTTAATTCTTCTTCCTGCCTGGAAATTAGAGTGACATGTGCCCTTCCAAATGCGTAACAGCTACTCTCTCATTGGGTCTCCCTCTTCCCTTCCATCCTCTGCCAAATTGGCAACCTGTGCGAACCAGGAGTTTAAAGGGGCTGTCTCTCCAAGTTGGGAGATTGATAGTAAAGCAGTTGGAAAGTCAAACCAGAGCACCAGGAGAGGGACTATTCGTTGAGTTTTAGAAACCTATTGTATTCACAGTGTGTCCATTCTCTAGGTTTCCCATACATGCTATATCGGTAGTAATATTCCCTTCAACATGGAGAGTTGGGACCCATGGAATGGGGGCCATGCATTTTTGCCTTAAATGGTCTGCATTTGCTCACCCAAACTCACCAATCCTCTCAGTCCCAAGTGTCCAGCCTTATGCCACATCCAGCTGTCATTGTAGATAGGGTCATTCCAGGTTTCAACAGAGACCCTGAAGGAATTGTAAAGAATTTCACTGTTTTTTGGTTTTGTTTTTGAAATTCCTTTTTGTAGTGGGTTTGAGCTGATTGTTGCTGCCATGTTTATGCCAGTCTAGACACACTTGATTCCCTTACGGAGACTTATCAATACATAGGTTTTAAGTTTCTTACTAGTCAGATCTATTCCTCTGCGGGAAATATGGGGTTATGAGTCCCTTTCACTGAGGAAGTTGTATGTATTGTCTATTCCAAAGTTTGTTTTAGAAATGGTACCTGTGCTTATATGAATCTCTGGTTTTATGCATCACCCCACTTCTCCTTCCCCCTTAAGCAGGCATAAGAGTGTTTTCTAACTGTGAGACTCTATTCTCTTTCCTAACTCAGTTCAATTGTAGAAATGTTTACAGGATCTTCATAAGTGATATCTTATGATAAGTTTCTTTTTCTGTGTGACTTATTTCACTTAGAATCCTCGTACCTGAATCCACTCATTTGCTGCTCCTGGTCTTATGTCATTGATTTTATGGCTGAGGGATATTCCATCCTACATAATTACCACAATTTTTTGAACCATTTTTATATTTCCTGGGATATTTAATGTGTACCCAAGTTGAGGTTCTTGTAAGCAGTGCAGCACTAAATTTGGGGGTGGCTCTGTCATTGATTTTCTGTTTTCCCAAGGTATATTCCCTAGACTGGAAGTGCCCTTGGCTCTGTTGCTCTGTTGTTTACTTGTTTTTGGGAACGCAATGCACTCCTCCAGTGAGGCAGTTGGCAATTTACATCCCGCCCATCAGCATAACAGGTTTCCCGGTTCTCCAGGACCAGCCTTGCCTTTCTGGTTTTTACACATTTTTTTGATGTCCCTTTTGATCGGTGGAAAGTGATACTTCTTTGTAGTGCAGATTTGCATTTCCCTCTTGCTTGCTTGGCCAAAAAGGGCGTATGCGTTTTCTCCTGAATATATTCAGGAGAAAACGCATACGCCCTTTTTGGCCAAGTGTGTCATTGTCGAAGTTGTGCCCCTCTTCCTATGCTTTAAAGGCAATTCCAACGTACCTCTTGAAATCTGTTTCCTGCTATTCTGCCTTGCTTTCAAGTCCGCCTCGTTGCCTTCCCTCAACAGATTTTTGGACGATAGTTGTCCTTTATTTCTCTGCCAGTTTGTGAATTGGTATGCCCTTGAGCTCCATTTTTCAACTCGTTTTTTGTGAGCTGTACGCAAGTCCAAAATTTCGGTTCAGGACCTATACTGGTTCCCAGTGGGTGGCTGAGACTCTGGTTAATTCCTCTTCCTGCCGGGAAATTAGAGTGACATATCCCCGTCCAAATGCCTAACAGCTACTCTCTCATTGGTTCTCCCTCTTCCCTTCCATCCTCTTGCAAATTGGCAACCTGTGCGAACCAGGAGGTTAAAGGGTTTGTCTCTCCAAGTTGGGAGATTGATAGTAAAGCAGTTGGAAAGAAAAACCGCGGCACCAAGAGAGGGACTACACATTGAGTTTTAGAAACCTTTTGTATTCACAGTGTGTCCATTCTCTTGGTTTCCCGTACATGTTATAGCTGTACTAATATTCCCTTCAACATGGAGAGTTGGGACCCATGGAATGGGGTCCATGCATTTTTGCTTTAAATGGTCTGCATTTGCTCGCCCAATCTCACCAATCCTCTCAGTCCCAAGTGTCCAGCCTTATGCCACATCCAGCTGTCATTGTAGATAGGGTCATTCCAGGTTTCATCAGGGACCCTGAAGGAATTGTAAAGAATTTCGCTGTTTTTTGGTTTGTTTTTGAAATTCCATTTTATAGTGGGTTTGTGCTGATTCTCGCTGCCGTGTTTATGCCAGTCTACACACTTGATTCCCTTACGGAGACATATGAATACATACGTCTTAGGATTGTTACTAGTCAGATCTATTCCTCTGCGGGAAATATGGCGTTTTGAGTCCCTTTCACTGAGGAAGGTGTAAGTCTTGTCTATTCCACAGTTTGTTTTTGATATGGTACCTGTACTTATATAAAACTCTGGTTTTATGCATCACCCCACCTCTCCTTTCCCCATAAGCAGGCATAAGAGTGTTTTCTAAATGTGAGACTCTGTTCTCTTTCCTAACTCAGTTCACATGTAGCCATGTTTACAGGATCTTCATAAGTGATATCTTATGATAAGTTTCTTTTTCTGTGTGACTTATTTCACTTAGAATCATCGTACCTGAATCCACTCACTTTGCTGCTCCTGGTCTTATGACATTGATTTCATGGCTGAGGGATATTCCATCGTACATAAATACCACAGTTTTTTGAACCATTTTTATATTTCCTGGGATATTTAAGGTGTACCCAAGTTGAGGTTCTTGTAAGCAGTGCAGCCCTAAATATGGGGGTGGCTCTGTCTTATTGATTTTCAGATTTCCCAAGGTATATTCCCAGACTGGAAGTGCCCTTGGCTCTGTAGCTCTGTTGCTTACTTGTTTTAGGGAACGCAATGCACTCCTCCAGTGAGGCAGTTGGCAATTTACATCCCGCCCATCAGCATAACAAGGCTCCCTGTTCTCCAGGGCCTGTCTTGCTTTCTGGTTTTTACATATTTTGTGGATGTCCCTTTTGACCGGTGGGAAGTGATACTTCTTTGTATTGCAGATTTCCATTGCCTGCTTGCTTGCTTGGCCAAAAAGGGCGTATGCGTTTTCTCATGAATATATTCAGGAGAAAACGCATACGCCCTTTTTGGACAAGTGCATCATTGTCGAAGTTGTGCCCCTCTTCCTGTGCTTTAAAGGTGATTCCAACGTACCTCTTGAAATCGGTTTCCTGCTATTCTGCCTCGCTTTCAAGTCTGCCTCGTTGCATTCCCTCAACAGATTTTTGGACGATAGTTGTCCTTTATTACTCTGCCAGTTTGTGAATTGCTGTGCCCCTGAGCTCCATTTTTCAACTCGTTTTTTGTGAGCTGTACGCAAGTCCAAAATTTTGGTTCAGGGCCTATACTGGTCACCGGTGGGTGGCTGAGACTCAGGTTATTTCTTCTTCCTTCCGGGAAATTAGAGTGACATGTGCCCGTCCAAATGCCTAACAGCTACTCTCTCATTGGTTCTCCCTCTTCCCTTCCATCATCTGCCAAATTGGCAACCGGTGCGAACCATGAGGTTAAACGGGTTGTCTCACAAGTTAGGAGATTGATAGTAAAGCAGTTGGAAAGTCAAAGCGGAGCACCAGGAGAGGGACTATTCGTTGAGTTTTAGAAACCTTTTGTTTTCACAGAGTGTCCATTCTCTAGGTTTCCCGTACATGTTATAGCTGTAGTAATATTACCTTCAAAATGGAGAGTGGGGACCCATGGAATGGGGGCCATGCATTTTTGCTTTAAAGGGTCTGCATTTGCTCACCCAATCTCACCAATCCTCTCAGTCCAAAGTGTCCAGCCTTATGACACATCCAGCTGTCATTGTATATAGGGTCATTTCAGGTTTCATCAGAGACCCTGAAGGAAATGTAAAGAATTTCCCTGTTTTTTGGTTTTGTTTTTGAAATTCCCTTTTATAGTGGGTTTGAGCTGATTCTCGCTGCCATGTTTATGCCAGTCTAGACACACTTGATTCCCTTACAGAGAAATATCAATACATAGGTTTTAAGATTCTTACTAGTCAGATCAATTCCTCTGCGGGAAATATGGGGTTTTGAGTCCCTTTCACTGAGGAAGGTGTAGGTCTTGCCTATTCCAAAGTTGGTTTTAGAAATGGTACCTGTGCTTATGTCAAACTCTGGTTTTATGCATCACCCCACCTCTCCTTCCCCCTTAAACAGGCATAAGAGTGTTTTCTAAATGTGAGACTCTGTTCTCTTTCCTAACTCATTTCATGTGTAGCCATGTTTACAGGATCTTCATAAGTGATATCTTATGATAAGTTTCTTTTTCTGTTTGACTTATTTCACTTAGAATCATCGTACCTGAATCCACTCACTTTGCTGCTCCTGGTTTTATGACATTGATTTCATGGCTGAGGGATATTCCATCGTATGTAAGTACCACAATTTTTTGAACCATTTTTATATTTCCTGGGATATTTAAGTTGTACCTAAGTTGAGGTTGTTGTAAGCAGTGCAGCCATAAATATGGGGGTGGCTCTGTCTTATTGATTTTCAGTTTTCCCAAGGTATATTCCCTAGACTGGAAGTGCCCTTGGCTCTGTAGCTCTGTTGTTTACTTCTTTTAGGGAACGCAATTCACCCCTCCAGTGAGGCAGTTGGCAATTTACATCCCGCCCATCAGCATAACAAGGCTCCCTGTTCTCCAGGGCCTGTCTTGCCTTTCTGGTTTTTACACATTTTGTGGATGTCCCTTTAGACCGGTGGGAAGTGATACTTCTTTATAGTGCAGATTTGCATTGCCCGCTTGCTTGCTTGGCCAAAAAGGGTGTATGCGTATTCAGGAGAAAACGCATACACCCTTTTTGGCCAAGTGCCTCATTGTCGAATTTGTGCCCCACTTCTTATGCTTTAAACGCGATTCCAACGTACCTCTAGAAATATGTTTCCTGCTATTCTGCCTCACTTTCAAGTCCGCCTCGTTGCCTTCCCTCAACAGATTTTTGGACGATAGTTGTCCTTTATTACTCTGCCAATTTGTGAATTGCTGTGCCCCTGAGCTCCATTTTTCAACTCCTTTTTTGTGAGCTGTACGCAAGTCCAAAATTTTGGTTCAGGATCTATACTGGTTCCCCGTGTGTTTCTGAGACTTTGGTTAATTCTTCTTCCTGCCTGGAAATTAGAGTGACATGTGCCCTTCCAAATGCGTAACAGCTACTCTCTCATTGGGTCTCCCTCTTCCCTTCCATCCTCTGCCAAATTGGCAACCTGTGCGAACCAGGAGTTTAAAGGGGCTGTCTCTCCAAGTTGGGAGATTGATAGTAAAGCAGTTGGAAAGTCAAACCAGAGCACCAGGAGAGGGACTATTCGTTGAGTTTTAGAAACCTATTGTATTCACAGTGTGTCCATTCTCTAGGTTTCCCATACATGCTATATCGGTAGTAATATTCCCTTCAACATGGAGAGTTGGGACCCATGGAATGGGGGCCATGCATTTTTGCCTTAAATGGTCTGCATTTGCTCACCCAAACTCACCAATCCTCTCAGTCCCAAGTGTCCAGCCTTATGCCACATCCAGCTGTCATTGTAGATAGGGTCATTCCAGGTTTCAACAGAGACCCTGAAGGAATTGTAAAGAATTTCACTGTTTTTTGGTTTTGTTTTTGAAATTCCTTTTTGTAGTGGGTTTGAGCTGATTGTTGCTGCCATGTTTATGCCAGTCTAGACACACTTGATTCCCTTACGGAGACTTATCAATACATAGGTTTTAAGTTTCTTACTAGTCAGATCTATTCCTCTGCGGGAAATATGGGGTTATGAGTCCCTTTCACTGAGGAAGTTGTATGTATTGTCTATTCCAAAGTTTGTTTTAGAAATGGTACCTGTGCTTATATGAATCTCTGGTTTTATGCATCACCCCACTTCTCCTTCCCCCTTAAGCAGGCATAAGAGTGTTTTCTAACTGTGAGACTCTATTCTCTTTCCTAACTCAGTTCAATTGTAGAAATGTTTACAGGATCTTCATAAGTGATATCTTATGATAAGTTTCTTTTTCTGTGTGACTTATTTCACTTAGAATCCTCGTACCTGAATCCACTCATTTGCTGCTCCTGGTCTTATGTCATTGATTTTATGGCTGAGGGATATTCCATCCTACATAATTACCACAATTTTTTGAACCATTTTTATATTTCCTGGGATATTTAATGTGTACCCAAGTTGAGGTTCTTGTAAGCAGTGCAGCACTAAATTTGGGGGTGGCTCTGTCATTGATTTTCTGTTTTCCCAAGGTATATTCCCTAGACTGGAAGTGCCCTTGGCTCTGTTGCTCTGTTGTTTACTTGTTTTTGGGAACGCAATGCACTCCTCCAGTGAGGCAGTTGGCAATTTACATCCCGCCCATCAGCATAACAGGTTTCCCGGTTCTCCAGGACCAGCCTTGCCTTTCTGGTTTTTACACATTTTTTTGATGTCCCTTTTGATCGGTGGAAAGTGATACTTCTTTGTAGTGCAGATTTGCATTTCCCTCTTGCTTGCTTGGCCAAAAAGGGCGTATGCGTTTTCTCCTGAATATATTCAGGAGAAAACGCATACGCCCTTTTTGGCCAAGTGTGTAATTGTCGAAGTTGTGCCCCTCTTCCTATGCTTTAAAGGCAATTCCAACGTACCTCTTGAAATCTGTTTCCTGCTATTCTGCCTTGCTTTCAAGTCCGCCTCGTTGCCTTCCCTGAACAGATTTTTGGACGATAGTTGTCCTTTATTTCTCTGCCAGTTTGTGAATTGGTATGCCCTTGAGCTCCATTTTTCAACTCGTTTTTTGTGAGCTGTACGCAAGTCCAAAATTTCGGTTCAGGACCTATACTGGTTCCCAGTGGGTGGCTGAGACTCTGGTTAATTCCTCTTCCTGCCGGGAAATTAGAGTGACATATCCCCGTCCAAATGCCTAACAGCTACTCTCTCATTGGTTCTCCCTCTTCCCTTCCATCCTCTTGCAAATTGGCAACCTGTGCGAACCAGGAGGTTAAAGGGTTTGTCTCTCCAAGTTGGGAGATTGATAGTAAAGCAGTTGGAAAGAAAAACCGCGGCACCAAGAGAGGGACTACACATTGAGTTTTAGAAACCTTTTGTATTCACAGTGTGTCCATTCTCTTGGTTTCCCGTACATGTTATAGCTGTACTAATATTCCCTTCAACATGGAGAGTTGGGACCCATGGAATGGGGTCCATGCATTTTTGCTTTAAATGGTCTGCATTTGCTCGCCCAATCTCACCAATCCTCTCAGTCCCAAGTGTCCAGCCTTATGCCACATCCAGCTGTCATTGTAGATAGGGTCATTCCAGGTTTCATCAGGGACCCTGAAGGAATTGTAAAGAATTTCGCTGTTTTTTGGTTTGTTTTTGAAATTCCATTTTATAGTGGGTTTGTGCTGATTCTCGCTGCCGTGTTTATGCCAGTCTACACACTTGATTCCCTTACGGAGACATATGAATACATACGTCTTAGGATTGTTACTAGTCAGATCTATTCCTCTGCGGGAAATATGGCGTTTTGAGTCCCTTTCACTGAGGAAGGTGTAAGTCTTGTCTATTCCACAGTTTGTTTTTGATATGGTACCTGTACTTATATAAAACTCTGGTTTTATGCATCACCCCACCTCTCCTTTCCCCATAAGCAGGCATAAGAGTGTTTTCTAAATGTGAGACTCTGTTCTCTTTCCTAACTCATTTCACATGTAGCCATGTTTACAGGATCTTCATAAGTGATATCTTATGATAAGTTTCTTTTTCTGTGTGACTTATTTCACTTAGAATCATCGTACCTGAATCCACTCACTTTGCTGCTCCTGGTCTTATGACATTGATTTCATGGCTGAGGGATATTCCATCGTACATAAATACCACAGTTTTTTGAACCATTTTTATATTTCCTGGGATATTTAAGGTGTACCCAAGTTGAGGTTCTTGTAAGCAGTGCAGCCCTAAATATGGGGGTGGCTCTGTCTTATTGATTTTCAGATTTCCCAAGGTATATTCCCAGACTGGAAGTGCCCTTGGCTCTGTAGCTCTGTTGCTTACTTGTTTTAGGGAACGCAATGCACTCCTCCAGTGAGGCAGTTGGCAATTTACATCCCGCCCATCAGCATAACAAGGCTCCCTGTTCTCCAGGGCCTGTCTTGCTTTCTGGTTTTTACATATTTTGTGGATGTCCCTTTTGACCGGTGGGAAGTGATACTTCTTTGTATTGCAGATTTCCATTGCCTGCTTGCTTGCTTGGCCAAAAAGGGCGTATGCGTTTTCTCATGAATATATTCAGGAGAAAACGCATACGCCCTTTTTGGACAAGTGCATCATTGTCGAAGTTGTGCCCCTCTTCCTGTGCTTTAAAGGTGATTCCAACGTACCTCTTGAAATCGGTTTCCTGCTATTCTGCCTCGCTTTCAAGTCTGCCTCGTTGCATTCCCTCAACAGATTTTTGGACGATAGTTGTCCTTTATTACTCTGCCAGTTTGTGAATTGCTGTGCCCCTGAGCTCCATTTTTCAACTCGTTTTTTGTGAGCTGTACGCAAGTCCAAAATTTTGGTTCAGGGCCTATACTGGTCACCGGTGGGTGGCTGAGACTCAGGTTATTTCTTCTTCCTTCCGGGAAATTAGAGTGACATGTGCCCGTCCAAATGCCTAACAGCTACTCTCTCATTGGTTCTCCCTCTTCCCTTCCATCATCTGCCAAATTGGCAACCGGTGCGAACCATGAGGTTAAACGGGTTGTCTCACAAGTTAGGAGATTGATAGTAAAGCAGTTGGAAAGTCAAAGCGGAGCACCAGGAGAGGGACTATTCGTTGAGTTTTAGAAACCTTTTGTTTTCACAGAGTGTCCATTCTCTAGGTTTCCCGTACATGTTATAGCTGTAGTAATATTACCTTCAAAATGGAGAGTGGGGACCCATGGAATGGGGGCCATGCATTTTTGCTTTAAAGGGTCTGCATTTGCTCACCCAATCTCACCAATCCTCTCAGTCCAAAGTGTCCAGCCTTATGACACATCCAGCTGTCATTGTATATAGGGTCATTTCAGGTTTCATCAGAGACCCTGAAGGAAATGTAAAGAATTTCCCTGTTTTTTGGTTTTGTTTTTGAAATTCCCTTTTATAGTGGGTTTGAGCTGATTCTCGCTGCCATGTTTATGCCAGTCTAGACACACTTGATTCCCTTACAGAGAAATATCAATACATAGGTTTTAAGATTCTTACTAGTCAGATCAATTCCTCTGCGGGAAATATGGGGTTTTGAGTCCCTTTCACTGAGGAAGGTGTAGGTCTTGCCTATTCCAAAGTTGGTTTTAGAAATGGTACCTGTGCTTATGTCAAACTCTGGTTTTATGCATCACCCCACCTCTCCTTCCCCCTTAAACAGGCATAAGAGTGTTTTCTAAATGTGAGACTCTGTTCTCTTTCCTAACTCATTTCATGTGTAGCCATGTTTACAGGATCTTCATAAGTGATATCTTATGATAAGTTTCTTTTTCTGTTTGACTTATTTCACTTAGAATCATCGTACCTGAATCCACTCACTTTGCTGCTCCTGGTTTTATGACATTGATTTCATGGCTGAGGGATATTCCATCGTATGTAAGTACCACAATTTTTTGAACCATTTTTATATTTCCTGGGATATTTAAGTTGTACCTAAGTTGAGGTTGTTGTAAGCAGTGCAGCCATAAATATGGGGGTGGCTCTGTCTTATTGATTTTCAGTTTTCCCAAGGTATATTCCCTAGACTGGAAGTGCCCTTGGCTCTGTAGCACTGTTGTTTACTTCTTTTAGGGAACGCAATTCACCCCTCCAGTGAGGCAGTTGGCAATTTACATCCCGCCCATCAGCATAACAAGGCTCCCTGTTCTCCAGGGCCTGTCTTGCCTTTCTGGTTTTTACACATTTTGTGGATGTCCCTTTAGACCGGTGGGAAGTGATACTTCTTTATAGTGCAGATTTGCATTGCCCGCTTGCTTGCTTGGCCAAAAAGGGTGTATGCGTATTCAGGAGAAAACGCATACACCCTTTTTGGCCAAGTGCCTCATTGTCGAATTTGTGCCCCACTTCTTATGCTTTAAACGCGATTCCCACGTACCTCTAGAAATATGTTTCCTGCTATTCTGCCTCACTTTCAAGTCCGCCTCGTTGCCTTCCCTCAACAGATTTTTGGACGATAGTTGTCCTTTATTACTCTGCCAATTTGTGAATTGCTGTGCCCCTGAGCTCCATTTTTCAACTCCTTTTTTGTGAGCTGTACGCAAGTCCAAAATTTTGGTTCAGGATCTATACTGGTTCCCCGTGTGTTTCTGAGACTTTGGTTAATTCTTCTTCCTGCCTGGAAATTAGAGTGACATGTGCCCTTCCAAATGCGTAACAGCTACTCTCTCATTGGGTCTCCCTCTTCCCTTCCATCCTCTGCCAAATTGGCAACCTGTGCGAACCAGGAGTTTAAAGGGGCTGTCTCTCCAAGTTGGGAGATTGATAGTAAAGCAGTTGGAAAGTCAAACCAGAGCACCAGGAGAGGGACTATTCGTTGAGTTTTAGAAACCTATTGTATTCACAGTGTGTCCATTCTCTAGGTTTCCCATACATGCTATATCGGTAGTAATATTCCCTTCAACATGGAGAGTTGGGACCCATGGAATGGGGGCCATGCATTTTTGCCTTAAATGGTCTGCATTTGCTCACCCAAACTCACCAATCCTCTCAGTCCCAAGTGTCCAGCCTTATGCCACATCCAGCTGTCATTGTAGATAGGGTCATTCCAGGTTTCAACAGAGACCCTGAAGGAATTGTAAAGAATTTCACTGTTTTTTGGTTTTGTTTTTGAAATTCCTTTTTGTAGTGGGTTTGAGCTGATTGTTGCTGCCATGTTTATGCCAGTCTAGACACACTTGATTCCCTTACGGAGACTTATCAATACATAGGTTTTAAGTTTCTTACTAGTCAGATCTATTCCTCTGCGGGAAATATGGGGTTATGAGTCCCTTTCACTGAGGAAGTTGTATGTATTGTCTATTCCAAAGTTTGTTTTAGAAATGGTACCTGTGCTTATATGAATCTCTGGTTTTATGCATCACCCCACTTCTCCTTCCCCCTTAAGCAGGCATAAGAGTGTTTTCTAACTGTGAGACTCTATTCTCTTTCCTAACTCAGTTCAATTGTAGAAATGTTTACAGGATCTTCATAAGTGATATCTTATGATAAGTTTCTTTTTCTGTGTGACTTATTTCACTTAGAATCCTCGTACCTGAATCCACTCATTTGCTGCTCCTGGTCTTATGTCATTGATTTTATGGCTGAGGGATATTCCATCCTACATAATTACCACAATTTTTTGAACCATTTTTATATTTCCTGGGATATTTAATGTGTACCCAAGTTGAGGTTCTTGTAAGCAGTGCAGCACTAAATTTGGGGGTGGCTCTGTCATTGATTTTCTGTTTTCCCAAGGTATATTCCCTA
This sequence comes from Mesoplodon bidens, assembly GCF_964165515.1. Classification (NCBI taxonomy): domain Eukaryota; kingdom Metazoa; phylum Chordata; class Mammalia; order Artiodactyla; family Ziphiidae; genus Mesoplodon; species Mesoplodon bidens. Next base: position 158,803 of record NW_027671149.1, read on the forward strand.
GACTGGAAGTGCCCTTGGCTCTGTTGCTCTGTTGTTTACTTGTTTTTGAGAACGCAATGCACTCCTCCAGTGAGGCAGTTGGCAATTTACATCCCGCCCATCAGCATAACAGGTTTCCCGGTTCTCCAGGACCAGCCTTGCCTTTCTGGTTTTTACACATTTTTTTGATGTCCCTTTTGATCGGTGGAAAGTGATACTTCTTTGTAGTGCAGATTTGCATTTCCCTCTTGCTTGCTTGGCCAAAAAGGGCGTATGCGTTTTCTCCTGAATATATTCAGGAGAAAACGCATACGCCCTTTTTGGCCAAGTGTGTCATTGTCGAAGTTGTGCCCCTCTTCCTATGCTTTAAAGGCAATTCCAACGTACCTCTTGAAATCTGTTTCCTGCTATTCTGCCTTGCTTTCAAGTCCGCCTCGTTGCCTTCCCTCAACAGATTTTTGGACGATAGTTGTCCTTTATTTCTCTGCCAGTTTGTGAATTGGTATGCCCTTGAGCTCCATTTTTCAACTCGTTTTTTGTGAGCTGTACGCAAGTCCAAAATTTCGGTTCAGGACCTATACTGGTTCCCAGTGGGTGGCTGAGACTCTGGTTAATTCCTCTTCCTGCCGGGAAATTAGAGTGACATATCCCCGTCCAAATGCCTAACAGCTACTCTCTCATTGGTTCTCCCTCTTCCCTTCCATCCTCTTGCAAATTGGCAACCTGTGCGAACCAGGAGGTTAAAGGGTTTGTCTCTCCAAGTTGGGAGATTGATAGTAAAGCAGTTGGAAAGAAAAACCGTGGCACCAAGAGAGGGACTACACATTGAGTTTTAGAAACCTTTTGTATTCACAGTGTGTCCATTCTCTTGGTTTCCCGTACATGTTATAGCTGTACTAATATTCCCTTCAACATGGAGAGTTGGGACCCATGGAATGGGGTCCATGCATTTTTGCTTTAAATGGTCTGCATTTGCTCGCCCAATCTCACCAATCCTCTCAGTCCCAAGTGTCCAGCCTTATGCCACATCCAGCTGTCATTGTAGATAGGGTCATTCCAGGTTTCATCAGGGACCCTGAAGGAATTGTAAAGAATTTCGCTGTTTTTTGGTTTGTTTTTGAAATTCCATTTTATAGTGGGTTTGTGCTGATTCTCGCTGCCGTGTTTATGCCAGTCTACACACTTGATTCCCTTACGGAGACATATGAATACATACGTCTTAGGATTGTTACTAGTCAGATCTATTCCTCTGCGGGAAATATGGCGTTTTGAGTCCCTTTCACTGAGGAAGGTGTAAGTCTTGTCTATTCCACAGTTTGTTTTTGATATGGTACCTGTACTTATATAAAACTCTGGTTTTATGCATCACCCCACCTCTCCTTTCCCCATAAGCAGGCATAAGAGTGTTTTCTAAATGTGAGACTCTGTTCTCTTTCCTAACTCAGTTCACATGTAGCCATGTTTACAGGATCTTCATAAGTGATATCTTATGATAAGTTTCTTTTTCTGTGTGACTTATTTCACTTAGAATCATCGTACCTGAATCCACTCACTTTGCTGCTCCTGGTCTTATGACATTGATTTCATGGCTGAGGGATATTCCATCGTACATAAATACCACAGTTTTTTGAACCATTCTTATATTTCCTGGGATATTTAAGGTGTACCCAAGTTGAGGTTCTTGTAAACAGTGCAGCCCTAAATATGGGGGTGGCTCTGTCTTATTGATTTTCAGATTTCCCAAGGTATATTCCCAGACTGGAAGTGCCCTTGGCTCTGTAGCTCTGTTGCTTACTTGTTTTAGGGAACGCAATGCACTCCTCCAGTGAGGCAGTTGGCAATTTACATCCCGCCCATCAGCATAACAAGGCTCCCTGTTCTCCAGGGCCTGTCTTGCTTTCTGGTTTTTACATATTTTGTGGATGTCCCTTTTGACCGGTGGGAAGTGATACTTCTTTGTATTGCAGATTTCCATTGCCTGCTTGCTTGCTTGGCCAAAAAGGGCGTATGCGTTTTCTCATGAATATATTCAGGAGAAAACGCATACGCCCTTTTTGGACAAGTGCATCATTGTCGAAGTTGTGCCCCTCTTCCTGTGCTTTAAAGGTGATTCCAACGTACCTCTTGAAATCGGTTTCCTGCTATTCTGCCTCGCTTTCAAGTCTGCCTCGTTGCATTCCCTCAACAGATTTTTGGACGATAGTTGTCCTTTATTACTCTGCCAGTTTGTGAATTGCTGTGCCCCTGAGCTCCATTTTTCAACTCGTTTTTTGTGAGCTGTACGCAAGTCCAAAATTTTGGTTCAGGGCCTATACTGGTCACCGGTGGGTGGCTGAGACTCAGGTTATTTCTTCTTCCTTCCAGGAAATTAGAGTGACATGTGCCCGTCCAAATGCCTAACAGCTACTCTCTCATTGGTTCTCCCTCTTCCCTTCCATCATCTGCCAAATTGGCAACCGGTGCGAACCATGAGGTTAAACGGGTTGTCTCACAAGTTAGGAGATTGATAGTAAAGCAGTTGGAAAGTCAAAGCGGAGCACCAGGAGAGGGACTGTTCGTTGAGTTTTAGAAACCTTTTGTTTTCACAGAGTGTCCATTCTCTAGGTTTCCCGTACATGTTATAGCTGTAGTAATATTACCTTCAAAATGGAGAGTGGGGACCCATGGAATGGGGGCCATGCATTTTTGCTTTAAAGGGTCTGCATTTGCTCACCCAATCTCACCAATCCTCTCAGTCCAAAGTGTCCAGCCTTATGACACATCCAGCTGTCATTGTATATAGGGTCATTTCAGGTTTCATCAGAGACCCTGAAGGAAATGTAAAGAATTTCCCTGTTTTTTGGTTTTGTTTTTGAAATTCCCTTTTATAGTGGGTTTGAGCTGATTCTCGCTGCCATGTTTATGCCAGTCTAGACACACTTGATTCCCTTACAGAGAAATATCAATACATAGGTTTTAAGATTCTTACTAGTCAGATCAATTCCTCTGCGGGAAATATGGGGTTTTGAGTCCCTTTCACTGAGGAAGGTGTAGGTCTTGCCTATTCCAAAGTTGGTTTTAGAAATGGTACCTGTGCTTATGTCAAACTCTGGTTTTATGCATCACCCCACCTCTCCTTCCCCCTTAAACAGGCATAAGAGTGTTTTCTAAATGTGAGACTCTGTTCTCTTTCCTAACTCATTTCATGTGTAGCCATGTTTACAGGATCTTCATAAGTGATATCTTATGATAAGTTTCTTTTTCTGTTTGACTTATTTCACTTAGAATCATCGTACCTGAATCCACTCACTTTGCTGCTCCTGGTTTTATGACATTGATTTCATGGCTGAGGGATATTCCATCGTATGTAAGTACCACAATTTTTTGAACCATTTTTATATTTCCTGGGATATTTAAGTTGTACCTAAGTTGAGGTTGTTGTAAGCAGTGCAGCCATAAATATGGGGGTGGCTCTGTCTTATTGATTTTCAGTTTTCCCAAGGTATATTCCCTAGACTGGAAGTGCCCTTGGCTCTGTAGCTCTGTTGTTTACTTCTTTTAGGGAACGCAATTCACCCCTCTAGTGAGGCAGTTGGCAATTTACATCCCGCCCATCAGCATAACAAGGCTCCCTGTTCTCCAGGGCCTGTCTTGCCTTTCTGGTTTTTACACATTTTGTGGATGTCCCTTTAGACCGGTGGGAAGTGATACTTCTTTATAGTGCAGATTTGCATTGCCCGCTTGCTTGCTTGGCCAAAAAGGGTGTATGCGTATTCAGGAGAAAACGCATACACCCTTTTTGGCCAAGTGCCTCATTGTCGAATTTGTGCCCCAATTCTTATGCTTTAAACGCGATTCCAACGTACCTCTAGAAATATGTTTCCTGCTATTCTGCCTCACTTTCAAGTCCGCCTCGTTGCCTTCCCTCAACAGATTTTTGGACGATAGTTGTCCTTTATTACTCTGCCAATTTGTGAATTGCTGTGCCCCTGAGCTCCATTTTTCAACTCCTTTTTTGTGAGCTGTACGCAAGTCCAAAATTTTGGTTCAGGATCTATACTGGTTCCCCGTGTGTTTCTGAGACTTTGGTTAATTCTTCTTCCTGCCTGGAAATTAGAGTGACATGTGCCCTTCCAAATGCGTAACAGCTACTCTCTCATTGGGTCTCCCTCTTCCCTTCCATCCTCTGCCAAATTGGCAACCTGTGCGAACCAGGAGTTTAAAGGGGCTGTCTCTCCAAGTTGGGAGATTGATAGTAAAGCAGTTGGAAAGTCAAACCAGAGCACCAGGAGAGGGACTATTCGTTGAGTTTTAGAAACCTATTGTATTCACAGTGTGTCCATTCTCTAGGTTTCCCATACATGCTATATCGGTAGTAATATTCCCTTCAACATGGAGAGTTGGGACCCATGGAATGGGGGCCATGCATTTTTGCCTTAAATGGTCTGCATTTGCTCACCCAAACTCACCAATCCTCTCAGTCCCAAGTGTCCAGCCTTATGCCACATCCAGCTGTCATTGTAGATAGGGTCATTCCAGGTTTCAACAGAGACCCTGAAGGAATTGTAAAGAATTTCACTGTTTTTTGGTTTTGTTTTTGAAATTCCTTTTTGTAGTGGGTTTGAGCTGATTGTTGCTGCCATGTTTATGCCAGTCTAGACACACTTGATTCCCTTACGGAGACTTATCAATACATAGGTTTTAAGATTCTTACTAGTCAGATCTATTCCTCTGCGGGAAATATGTGGTTTTGAGTCCCTTTCATTGAGGAAGGTGTAGGTCTTGTCTATTCCACAGTTGGTTTTAGAAATGGTACCTGTGCTTATGTCAAACTCTGGTTGTATGCATCACCCCACCTCTCCTTCCCCCTTAAGCAGGCATAAGAGTGTTTTCTAAATGTTAGACTCTGTTCTCTTTCCTAACTCAGTTCATGTGTAGCCATGTTTACAGGAACTTCATAAGGGATATTTTATGATAAGTTTCTTTTTCTGTGTGACTTATTTCACTTAGAATCATCGTACCTGAATCCACTCATTTTGCTGCTCCTGGTCTTATGACATTGATTTCATGGCTGAGGGATATTCCATCGTACATAAATACCACAGTATTTTGAACCATTTTTATATTTCCTGGGATATTTAAGGTGTACCCAAGTTGAGGTTCTTGTAAGCAGTGCAGACCTAAATATGGGGGTGGCTCTGTCTTATTGATTTTCATTTTTCCCAAGGTATATTCCCTAGACTGGAAGTGCACTTGGCTCAGTAGCTCTGTTGTTTACTTCTTTTAGGGAACACAATGCACTCCTCCAATGAGGCAGTTGGCAATTTACATCCCGCCCATCAGCATAACAAGGCTCCCTGTTCTCCAGGGCCTGTCTTGCCTTTCTGTTTTTTACACATTTGTGGATGTCTCTTTGGACCGGTGGGACGTGACACTACTTTGTAGTGCAGAATTGCATTGCCCGCTTGCTTGCCCGGCCAAAAAGGGCGTATGCGTTTTCTCCTGAATATATTCAGGAGAAAACGCATACGCCCTTTTGGGCCAAGTGCATCATTGTCGATGTTGTACCACTCTTCCTGTGCTTTAAAGGCGATTCCAACGTACCTCTTGGAATCTGTTTCCTGCTGTTCTGCCTCATTTCAAGTCCGCCTCGTTGCATTCCCTCAACAGATTTTTAGACTATAGTTGTCCTTTATTACTCTGCCAGTTTGTGAATTGCTGTGCCCCTGAGCTCCATTTTTCAACTCGTTTCTTGTGAGCTGTACGCAAGTCCAAAATTTTGGTTCAGGACCTATACTGGTTCCGGGTGGGTGGCTGAGACTTTGGTTAATTCTTCTTCCTGCCGGCTAATTAGAGTGACATGTGCCCGTCCAAATGCCTAACAGCTACTCTCTCATTTGTTCTGCCTCTTCCCTTCCATCCTCTGCCAAATTGGCAACCTGTGCGAACCAGGAGGTTAAAGGGGTTGTCTCTCCAAGTTGGGAGATTGATAGTAAAGCAGTTGGAAAGTCAAACCGGAGCACCAGGAGAGGGACTACTCGTTGAGTTTTAGAAACCTTTTGTATTCACAGTGTGTCCATTCTCTAGGTTTCCCGTACATGTTATAGCTGTAGTAATATTCCCTTCAACATGGAGAGTTGGGAACCATGGAATGGGGGCCATGCATTTTTGCTATAAAGGGTCTGCATTTGCTCACCCAATCTCACCAAACCTCTCAATCCCAAGTGTCCAGCATTATGCCACATCCAGCTGTCATTGTAGACAGGGTCATTCCAGGTTTCATCACAGACCCTGAAGGATATGTAAAGAATTTCCCTGTTTTTTGGTTTTGTTTTTGAAATTCCTTTTTATAGTGTGTTTGAGCTGATTCTCGCTGCCATGTTTTGCCAGTCTAGACACACTTGATTCCCTTTCAGAGACATATCAATACATAGGTTTTAAGATTCTTACTAGTCTGATCTATTCCTCAGTGGGAAATATGGTGTTTTGAGTCCCTTTCACTGAGGAAGGTGTAGGTCTTGTCTGTTCCCCAGTTGGTTTTAGAAATGGTACTTGTACTTATATCAAACTCTGGTTTTATGCATCACCCCACCTCTCCTTTCCCCTTAAGCAGGCATAAGAGTGTTTTCTAAATGTGAGACTCTGTTCTCTTTCCTAACTCAGTTCATGTGTAGCCATGTTTACAGGATCTTCATAAGTGATATCTTATGATAAGTTTCTTTTTCTGTGTGACTTATTTCACTTAGAATCATCGTACCTGAATCCACTCACTTTGCTGCTCCTGGTCTTATGAAATTGATTTCATGGCTGAGGGATATTCCACCGTACATAAATACCCCAGTTTTTTGATCCATTATTTTATTTCCTGGGATATTTAAGTTGTACCCAAGTTCAGGTTCTTGTAAGCAGTGCAGCCCTTAATTTGGGGGTGGCACTGTCTTTTTGATTTTCAGTTTTCCCAAGGTATATTCCCTAGACTGGAAGTGCCCTTGGCTCTGTAGCTCTGTTGTTTTCTTGTTTTATGGAACGCAATGAACTCCTCCAGTGAGGAGGTTGGCAATTTACATCCCGCCCATCAGCATAACAAGGCTCCCTGTTCTCCAGGGCCTGTCTTGCCTTTCTCGTTTTTACACATTTTCTGGATGTCACTTTTGACCGGTGGGAAGTGATTCTTTTTTGTAGTGCAGATTTGCATTGCCCGCTTGCTTGCTTGGCCAAAAACGGCGTATGCGTTGTCTCCTGAATATATTCAGGAAAAAACGCATTCGCCCTTTTTGGCCAAGTGCATCATTGTCGAAGTTGATAACCTCTTCCTGTGTTTTAAAGGCGATTCCAACATACCTCTTGAAATCAGTTTCCTGCTATTCTGCCTCGCTTTCAAGTCCGCTCGTTGCCTTCCCTCAACAGATTTTTGGACGATAGTTGTCCTTTATTACTCTGCCAGTTTGTGAATTGCTGTGCCCCTGAGCCCCATTTTTCAACTTGTTTTTTGTGAGCTGAAGGCAAGTCCAAAATTTTGGTTCAGGAACTCTACTGGTTCCCGGTGGATGGCTGAGACTTTGGTTAATTCTTCTTCCTGCCGGGTAATAAGAGTGACATGTGCCCGTCCAAATGCCTAACAGCTAGTCTCTCATTGGTTCTCCCTCTTCCCTTACATCCTCTGCCAAATTGGCAACCTGTGGGAACTAGGAGCTTAAAGGGGCTGTCTCTCCAAGTTGGAAGATTGATAGTAAAGCAGTTGGAAAGTCAAACCAGAGCACCAGGAGAGGGACTACTCGTTGAGTTTTAGAAATCTTTTGTATTCGCAGTGTGTCCATTCTCTAGGTTTCCTGTACATTTTATAGCTGTAGTAATATTCCCTTCAACCTGGAGAGTTGGGACCCATGGAATGGGGGCCATGCATTATTGCTTTAAAGGGTCTGCATTGGCTCACCCAATCTCACCAATCCTCTCAGTCCCAAGTGTCCAGCCTTATGCCACATCGAGCTGTCATTGTAGATAGGGTCATTCCAGGTTTCATCAGAGACCCTGAAGGAATTGTAAAGAATTTCCCGGTTTTTTGGTTTTGTTTTTGAAATTCCTTTTTATAGTGGGTTTGAGCTGATTCTCGCTGCCATGTTTATGCCAGTCTAGACACACTTGATTCCCTAACGGAGACCTATCAATACATAGGTTTTAAGATTCTTACTAGTCAGATCTATTCCTCTGCGGGAAATATGGGGTTTTGAGTCCCTTTCACTGAGGAAGGTGTAGGTCTTTTCTATTCCACAGGTGGTTTTAGAAACGGTACCTCTGCTTATATCAAACTCTGGTTTTATGCATCACCCCACATCTCCTTCCCCATTAAACAGGCATAGGAGTGTTTTCTAAATGTGATACTCTGTTCTCTTTCCTAACTCTGTTCATATGTAGCCATGTGTACAGGATCTTCATAAGTGATATCTTATGATAAGTTTCTTTTTCTGTGTGACTTATTTCACTTAGTATCATCGTACCTGAATCCACTCACTTTGCTGCTCCTGGTCCTATGACATTTATTTCATGGCTGAGGGATATTCCATCGTACATAAGTACCACAATTATTTGAAACATTTTTATATTTCCTGGGATATTTAAGGTGTACCCAAGTTGAGGTTCTTGTAAGCAATGCAGCCCTAAATTTGGTGGTGGCTCTGTCTTATTGATTTTCAGTTTTCCCAAGGTATATTCCCTAGACGGGAAGTGCCCTTGGCTCTGTAGCTCTGTTGTTTACTTGTTTTAGGGAACACAATGCACTCCTCCAGTGAGGCAGTTGGCAATTTACATCCTGCCCATCAGCATAACAAGGCTCCCTGTTCTCCAGGGCCTGTCTTGCCTTTCTGGTTTTTACACATTTTGTGGATGTCCCTACTGACCGGTTGGAAGTGATACTTCTTTGTAGAGCAGATTTGCATTGCCCGCTTCCTTGCCTGGCCAAAAAGGACGTATGTGTTTTCTCCTGAATATAATCAGGAGAAAACGCATACGCACTTTTTGGCCAAGTGCATCATTGTCGAAGTTGTGCCCCTCTTCCTGTGCTTTAAAGGCGATTCCAACGTGCCTCTTGAAATCTTTTTCCTTCTATTCTGCCTCGCTTTCAAGTCCACCTCGTTGCCTTCCCTCAACAGATTTTTGGACGATAGTTGTCCTTTATTACTCTGCCAGTTTGTGAATTGCTGTGCCCCTGAGCTCCATTTTTCAACTCGTTTTTGTGAGCTGAACGCAAGTCCAAAATTTTGGTTCAGGACCTATACTGGTTCCCGGTGGGGGGCTTTGACTTTGGTTGATTATTCTTCCTGCAGGGAAATTAGAGTGACATGTGCCCGTCCAAATGCCTAACAGCTACTCTCTCATTGGTTCTCCCTCTTCCCTTCCATCCTCTGCCAAATTGGCAACCTGTGTGAACCAGGAGCTTAAAGGGGCTGTCTCTCCAAGATGGAAGATTGATAGTAAAGCAGTTGGAAAGTCAAACCGGAGCACCAGGGGAGGGACTATTCGTTGAGTTTTAGATACATTTTGTATTCGCAGTGTGTCCATTCTCTAGGTTTCCCGTACATGTTATAGCTGTAGTGATATTCCCTTCAACCTGGAGAGTTGGGACCCATGGAATGGGGGCCATGCATTATTGCTTTAAAGGGTCTGCATTTGCTCACCCAATCTCACCAATCCTCTCAGGCCCAAGTGTCCAGCCTTATGCCACGTCCAGCTGTCATTGTAGATAGGGTCATTCGAGGTTTCATCAGAGACCCTGAAGGAATTGTAAAGAATTTCCCTGTTTTTTGGTTTTGTTTGTGAAAATCCTTTTTATAGTGGGTTTGAGATGATTCTCGCTGCCATGTTTATGCCAGTCTAGACACACTTGATACCCTTATGGACACATATCAATACATAGGTTTTAAGATTTTTACTAGTCAGATAATTTCCTCTGCAGGAAATATGGGGTTTTGGGTCCCTTTCACTGAGGAAGGTGTAGGTCTTGTCTATTCCAAAGTTGGTTTTAGAAACGTTACACTTGCTTATATCAAACTCTGATTTTATGCATCACCCCACCTCTACTTCCCCCTTAAGCAGGCATACCAGTGTTTTCTAAATGTGAGACTCTGTTCTCTATCTTAAATCAGTTCATGTGTAGCCATGTTTACAGGATCTTCATAAGTGATATCTTATGATAAGGTTCTTTTTTCTGTGTGACTTATTTCACTTAGAATCATCGTACCTGAATCCACTCACTTTGCTGCTCCTGGTCTTATGACATTGATTTCATGGCTGAACGATATTCCATCGTACAAAAGTACCACAATTTTTTGAACCATTTTTATATTTCCTGGGATATTTAAGATATACCCAAGTTGAGGTTATTGTAAGCAGTGCAGCCCTAAGTTGGGGTGGTTCTGACTTATTGATTTTCAGTTTTCCCAAGGTATATTCCCTAGACTGGAAGTGCCCTTGGCTCTGTAGCTCTGTTGTTTACTTGTTTTAGGGAACACAATGCACTCCTCCAGTGAGGCAGTTGGCAATTTACATGCCGCCCATCAGCATAACAAGGCTCCCTGTTCTCCAGGGCCTGTCTTGCCTTTCTGGTTCTTACATATTTTGTGGATGTCCCTTTTGTCCGGTGGGAAGTGGTACTTCTTTGTAGTGCAGATTTGCATTGCCCGCATGCTTGCTTCGCCAAAAAGGGCATATGATTTTTCTCATGAATATATTCAGGAGAAAACGCCTACGCCCTTTTTGGCCAAGTGCGTCATTGTCGAATTTGTGCCCCTCTTCCTGTGCTTTAAAGGTGATTCGAACATACCTCTTGAAATCTGTTTCCTGCTATTCTGCCTCGCTTTCAAGACTGCCTCGTTGCCTTCACTCAACAGATATTTGGACGTTAGATGTCCTTTATTACTCTGCCAGTGTGTGAATTGCTGTGCCCCTGAGCTCCATTTTTCAACTCGTTTTTTGTGAGCTGAACGCAAGTCCAAAATTTTGGTTCAGGACCTATACTGGTTCCCGGTGGGTGGCTGAGACTTTGGTTAATTCTTCTTCCTACCGGGAAATTAGAGTGACATGTGCCCGTCCAAATGCCTAACAGCTACTCTCTCATTGGTTCTCCCTCATCCCTTCCATCCTCTGCCAATTTGCAACCTGTGCGAACCAGGAGCTTATAGGGGCTGTCTCTCGAAGTTGGGAGATTGATAGTAAAGCAGTTGGAATGTCAAACTAGAGCACCAGGAGAGGGACTATACGTTGAGTTTTAGAAACATTTTGTATTCACAGTGTGTCCATTGTCTAGGTTTCCTGTACATGTTATAGCTGTAGTAATATTGCCTTCAACATGGAGAGTTGGGACCCATGGAATGGGGGCCATGCATTATTGCTTTATAGGGTCTGCATTTGCTCACCCAATCTCACCAATCCTCTCAGTCCCAAGTGTCCAGCCTTATGCCACATCCAGCTGTCATTCTAGATAGGGTCATTACATGTTTCATCAGAGACCCTGAAGGAATTGTAAAGAAATTCCTGCTTTTTTGGTTTTGTTTTTGTAATTCCTTTTTATAGTTGGTTTGAGCTGATTCTCGCTGCCATGTTTATGCCAGTCTAGACACCCTTGATTCCCTTATGGAGACATATCAATACATAGGTTTTAAGATTCTTACTAGTCAGACCTATTCATCTGCGGGAAATATGGGGTTTTGAGTCCCATTCACTGAGGAAGGTGTAGGTCTTTTCTATTCCACAGGTGGTTTTAGAAACGGTACCTGTGCTTATATCAAACTCTGGTTTTATGCATCACCCCACCTCTCCTTCCCCATTAAGCAGGCATAAGAGTGTTTTCTAAATGTGAGACTCTGTTCTCTTTCCTAACTCAGTTCATGTGTAGCCATGTTTACAGGATCTTCATAAGTGATATATTATGATAAGTTTCTTTTTCTGTGTGACTTATTTCACTTAGAATCATCGTACCTTAATCCACTCACTTTGCTGCTCCTGGGCTTATGACATTGATTTCATGGCTGAGGGATATTCCATCGTATATAAATACCACAGTTTTTTGAACCATTTTTATATTTCCTGGGATATTTAAGGTGTACCCAAGTTGAGGTTCTTGTAAGCAGTGCAGCCCTAAATTTGGGGGTGGCTCTGTCTTATTGATTTTCAGTTTTCCCAAGGTATATTCCCTAGACTGGAAGTGCCTTTGGCTCTGTAGCTCTGTTGTTTACTTGTATTAGGGAACACAATGCACTCCTCCAGTGAGGCAGTTGGCAATTTACATCCCGCCCATCAGCATAACAAGGCTCCCTGTTCTCCAGGGCCTGTCTTGCCTTTCTGGTTTTTACACATTTTGGGGATGACCCTTTTGACCGGTGGTAAGGGATACTTCTTTGTAGTGCAGATTTGCATTGCCCGCTTGCTTGCTTGGCCAAAAAGTGCGTATGCGTTTTCTCCTGAATATATTCAGCAGAAAACGCATACGCCCTTTTTGGCCAAGTGCGTCATTGTCGAAGTTGTGCCGCTCTTCATGTGCTATAAAGGCGATTCCAACGTACCACTTGAAATCTGTTTCCTGCTATTCTGTCTCGCTTTGAAGTCCGCCTCGCTGCCTTCCCTCAACAGATTTTTGGACGATAGTTGTCCTTTATTACTCTGCCAGTTTGTGAATTGCTGTGCCCCTGAGCTCCATTTTTCAACTCGTTTTTTGTGAGCTGAACGCAAGTCCAAAGTTTTGTTTCAGGACCTATACTGGTTCCCGGTGGGTGGCTGAGACTTTGGTTGATTATTCTTCCTGCCGGGAAATTAGAGTGACATGTGCCTGTCCAAATGCCTAACAGCTACTCTCTCATTGGTTCTCCCTCTTCCCTTCCATCTTCTGCCAAATTGGCAACCTGTGTGAACTAGGAGCTTAAAGGGGCTGTCTCTCCAAGTTGGAAGATTTATAGTAAAGCAGTTGGAAAGTCAAACCGGAGCACCAGGGGAGGGACTATTCGTTGAGTTTTAGAAACCTTTTGTATTTCAGTGTGTCCATTCTCTAGGTTTCCCGTACATGTTATAGCTGTAGTAATATTCCCTTCAACCTGGAGAGTTGGGACCCATGGAATGGAGGCCATGCATTTTTGCTTTAAAGGGTCTGCATTTGCTCACCCAATATCACCAATCCTCTCAGTCCAAAGTGTCCAGCCTTATGCCACATCCAGCTGTCATTGTAGATAGGGTCATTCCAGGTTTCATCAGAGACCCTGAAGGAATTGTAAAGAATTTCCCTGTTTTTTGTTTTGTTTTTGAAATTCCTTTTTATAGTGGGTTTGAGATGATTCTCGCTGCCATGTTTATGCCAGTCTAGACACACTTGATTCCCTTACGGAGACATATCAATACATAGGTTTTAAGATTTTTACTAGTCAGATCTATTCCTCTGCGGGAACTATGGGATTTTGAGTCCCTTTCACTGCGGAAGGTGTAGGTCTTGTCTATTCCAAAGTTGGTTTTAGAAACGTTACACGTGCTTATATCAAACTCTGGTTTTATGCATCACCCCACCTCTCCTTCCCCCTTAAGCAGGCATAACAGTGTTTTCTAAATGTGAGACTCTGTTCTCTTTCTTAAATCAGTTCATGTGTAGCCATGTTTACAGGATCTTCATAAGTGATATCTTATGATAAGTTTCTTTTTTCTGTGTGACTTATTTCACTTAGAATCATCGTACCTGAATCCACTCACTTTGCTGCTCCTGGTCTTATGACATTGATTTCATGGCTGAGGGATATACCATCGTACATAAGTACCACAATTTTTTGAACCATTTTTATATTTCCTGGGATATATAAGTTGTACCCAAGTTGCGGTACTTGTAAGCAGGGCAGCCCTAAGTTGGGGTGGCCCTGTCTTATTGATTTTCATTTTTCCCAAGGTATATTCCCTAAACTGGAAGTGTCCTTGGCTCTGTAGCTCTGTTGTTTACTTGTTTTAGGGAACACAATGCACTCCTCCTGTGAGGCAGTTGGCAATTTACATCCCGCCCATCAGCATAACAAGGCTCCCTGTTCTCCAGGGCCTGTCTTGCCTTTCTGGTTCTTACACATTTTGTGGATGTCCCTTTTGTCCGGTGGGAAGTGATACTATTTGTAGTGCAGATTTGCATTGCCCGCTTGCTTGCTTGGCCAAAAAGGGCGTATGCGTTTTCTCCTGGATATATTCAGGAGAAAACGCATACGCCCTTTTTGGCCAAGTGCGTCATTGTCGAAGTTGTGCCCCGCTTCCTGTGCTTTAGAGGCGATTCCAACGAACCTCTTGAAATCTGTTTCCTGCTATTCGGTCTCTCTTTCAAGTCTGCCTCGCTGCCTTCCCTCAACAGATTTTTTGGACGATAGTTCTCCTTTATTACTCTGCCAGTTTGTGAATTGCTGTACCCCTGAGCTCCATTTTTCAACTCGTTTTTTGTGAACTGTACGCAAGTCCAAAATTTTGGTTCAGGACCTATACTGGTTCCCGGTGGGTGGCTAAGACTCTGGTTAATTCTTCTTCCTGCCGGGAAATTAGAGTGACATGTGCCCGTCCAAATGCCTAAGAGCTACTCTCTCACTGGTTCTCCCTCGTCCCTTCCATCCTCTGCCAAATTGGCAACCTGTGCGAACCAGGAGGTTAAAGGGGATGTCTCTCCAAGTTGGGAGATTGATAGTAAAGCAGTTGGAAAGTAAAACCGGAGCAACAGGAGAGGGACTACTCGTTGAGTTTTAGAAACCTTTTGTATTCACAGTGTGTCCATTCTCTAGGTTTCCCGTACATGTTATAGCTGTAGTAATATTCCCTTCAACATGGAGAGTTGGGACCCATGTAATGGGGGCCATGCATTTTTGCTTTAAAGGGTCTGCATTTGCTCACCCAATCTCAGCAATCCTCTCAGTCTCAGGTGTCCAGCCTTATTCCTCATCCAGCTGTCATTGTAGATAGGGTCATTCCAGGTTTCATCAGAGACCCTGAAGGAAATGTAATGAATTTCCCTGTTTTTTGATTTTGTATTTGAAATTCTTTTTATAGTGGGTTTCAGCTGATTCTCGCTGCCATGTTTATGCCAGTCTAGACTCACTTGATTCCCTTACAGAGACATATCAATACATAGGTTTTAAGATTCTTACTAGTCAGATCTATTCCTTTCCGGGAAATATGGGGATTTGAGTCCCTTTCACTGAGGAAGGTGTAGGTCTTGTCTATTCCACAGTTGGTTATAGAAATGGTACCTGTGCTTATATGAAACTCTGGTTTTATGCATCACCCCACCTCTCATTTCCCCTTAAGCAGGCATAAGAGTGTTTTCTAAATGTGAGACTCTGTTCTCTTTCCTAACTCAGTTCATGTATAGCCATGTTTACAGGATCTCCATAAGTGATATCTTATGATAAGTTTCTTTTTCTGTGTGACTTATTTCACTTAGAATCATCGTACCTGAATCCACTCACTTTGCTGCTCCTGGTCTTCTGACATTGATTTCATGGCTGAGGAATATTCCATAGTACATAAATACCACAGTATTTTGAACCATTTTTATATTTCCTGGGATATTTAAGGTGTACCCAAGTTGAGGTTCTTGTAAGCAGTGCAGCCCTAAATATGGGGGTGGCTCTGTCTTATTGATTTTCAGTTTTCCCTAGGTATATTCCCTACACTGGAAGTGCCCTTGGCTCTGTAGCTCTGTTTTTTACTTGTTTTAGGGAACGCAATGCACTCCTCCAGTGAGCCACTTGGCAATTTACATCACGCCCATCAGCATAACAAGGCTCCCTCTTCTCCAGGGCCTGTCTTGCCTTTCTGGTTTTTACACATTTGTGGATGTCCCTTTTGACCGGTGGGAAGTGATACTTCTTTGTAGTGCAGATTTGCATCGCCCGCTTGCTTGCCTTGCCAAAAAGGGCGTATGCGTTTTGTCCTGAATATATTCAGGAGAAAACGCATACGCCCTTTTTGGCCAAGAGCGTCATTGTCGAAGTTGTGCCCCTCTTCCTGTGCTTTAAAGGCCATTCCAACGTACCTCTTGAAATCTGTTTCCTGCTATTCTGTCTCTCTTTCAAGTCTGCCTCGCTGCCTTCCCTCAACAGATTTTTTGGACGATAGTTGTCCTTTATTACTCTGCCAGTTTGTGAATTGCTGTGCCCCTGAGCTCCATTTTTCAACTCGTGTTTTGTGAAATGTACGCAAGTCCAAAATTTTGTTAAGGACCTCTACTGGTTCCCGGTGGGTGGCTGAGACTCTGGTTAATTCTTCTTCCTTCCGGGAAATTAGAGAGACATGTGCCCGTCCAAATGCCTAACAGCTACTCTCTCATTGGTTCTCCCTCTTCCCTTCCATCGTCTGCCAAATTGGCAACCTGTGCGAACCAGGAGGTTAAAGGGGTTGTCTCTTCAAGTTGGGAGATTGATAGTAAAGCAGTTGCAAAGTCAAAGCGGAGCACCAGGAGAGGGACTACTCATTGAGTTTTAGAAACCCTTTGTATTCACAGTGTGTCCATTCTCTAGGTTTCGCGTACATGTTATAGCTGTAGTAATATTCCCTTCAACATGGAGAGTTGGGACCCATGGATTGGGGGCCATGCATTTTTGCTTTAAAGGGTCTGCATTTGCTCACCCAATCTCACCAGTCCTCTCAGTCCCAAGTGTCCAGCCTTATGCCACATCCAGCTGTCATTGTAGATAGGGTCATTCCAGGTTTCATCAGAGAGCCTGAAGGAAATGTAAAGAATTTCCCTGTTTTTTGGTTTTGTTTTTGAAATTCATTTTTAGAGTGGGTTTCAGCTGATTCTTGCTGCCATGTTTATGCCAGTCTAGACACACTTGATTCCCTTACAGATACATATCAATACATAGGTTTTAAGATTCTTACTAGTCAGATCTATTCCTCTGCGGGAAATTTGGGGTTTTGAGCCCCTTTCACTGAGGAAGGTGTAGGTCTTGTCTATTCCAAAGTTGGTTTTAGAAATGGTATCTGAGCTTATGTCAAACTCTGGTTTTATGCATCACCCCACCTCTCCTTTCCCCTTAAGCAGGCATAAGAGTGTTTTCTAAATGTGAGACTCTGTTCTCTTTCCTAACTCAGTTTATGTGTAGCCATGTTTACAGGAAATTCATAAGTGATATCTTATGATAAGTTTCTTTTTCTGTATGAATTATTTCACTTAGAATCATCGTACCTGAATCCACTCACTTTGCTGTTCCTGGTCTTATGACATTGATTTCATGGCTGAGGAATATTCCATAGTACATAAATACCACAGTATTTTGAACCATTTTTATATTTCCTGGGATATTTAAGGTGTACCCAAGTTGAGGTTCTTGTAAGCAGTGCAGCCCTAAATATGGGGGTGGCTCTGTCTTATTGATTTTCAGTTTTCCCAAGGTATATTCCCTAGACTGGAAGTGCACTTGGCTCAGTAGCTCTGTTGTTTACTTGTTTTAGGGAACGCAATACACTCCTCCAGTGAGGCAGTTGGCAATTAACATCCCGCCCATCAGCATAACAAGGCTCCCTCTTCCCCAGGGCCTGTCTTGCCTTTCTGGTTTTTACACATTTTGGATGTCCCTTTTGACCGGTGGGAAGTGATACTTCTTTGTAGTGCAGATTTGCATTGCCCGCTTGCTTGCTTGGCCAAAAAGGGCTTATGCGTTTTCTCCTGAATATATTCAGGAGAAAACGCATATACCCTTTTTGGCCAAGTGCGTCATTGTCGAAGTTGTGCCCCTCTTCCTGTGCTTTATAGGCGATTCCAACGTACCTCTTTAAATCTGTTTCCTGCTATTCTGTCTCTCTTTCAAGTATGCCTCGCTGCCTTCCCTCAACACATTTTTTGGACGATAGTTGTCCTTTATTACTCTGCCAGTTTGTGAATTGCTGTGCCCCTGAGCTCCATTTTTCAACTCGTTTTTTGTGAACTGTACGCAAGTCCAAAATTTTGGTTCAGGACCTATACTGGTTCCCGGTGGGTGGCTGAGACTCTGGTTAATTCTTCTTCCAGCTGGGAAATTAGAGTGACATGTGCCCGTCCAAATGCCTAACAGCTACTCTCTCATTGGTTCTCCCTCTTCCCTTCCATCCTCTGCGAAATTGGCAACCTGTGCGAACCAGGAGGTTAAAATGGTTGTCTCTCCAAGTTGGGAGATTGATAGTAAAGCAGTTGGAAAGTCAAAGCGGAGCACCAGGAGAGGGACTACTCGTTGAGTTTTAGAAACCATTTGTATTCACAGTGTGTCCATTCTCTAGGTTTCCCGTACATGTTATAGCGGTAGTAATATTCCCTTCAACATGGAGAGTTGGGACCCATTGAATGGGGGCCATGCATGTTTGTTTTAAAGGGTCTGAATTTGCTCACCCAAACTCACCAATCCTCTCAGTCCCAGGTGTCCAGCCTTATGCCACATCCTGCTGTCATTGTAGATAGGGTCATTCCAGGTTTCATCAGAGACCCTGAAGGAAATGTAAAGAATTTCCCTGTTTTTTGGTTTTGTTTTTGAAATTCCTTTTTATAGTGGGTTTGAGCTGATTCTCGCTGCCATGTTTATGCCAGTCTAGACACACTTGATTCCCTTACAGAGACATATCAATACATAGGTTTTAAGTTTCTTACTAGTCAGATCTATTCCTCTGCGGGAAATATGGGGTTTTCAGTCCCTTTCACTGAGGAAGGTGTAGGTCTTGTCTATTCCAAAGTTCGTTATAGAAATGTTACCTGTGCTTATATCATACTCTGGTTTTATGCATCACCCCACCTCTCCTTTCCCCTTAAGCAGGCATAAGAGTGTTTTCTAAATGTGAGACTCTGTTCTCTTTCCTAACTCAGTTCATGTGTAGCCATGTTTACAGGATCTTCATAAGTGATAACTTATGATATGTTTCTTTTTCTGTGTGACTTATTTCACTTAGAATCATCGTACGTGAACCCACTCACTTTGATGCTCCTGGTCTTATGACATTGATTTCATGGCTGAGGGATATTCTATCGTACATAAATACCACAGATTTTTGAACCAATTTTATATTTCCTGGGATATTTAAGGTGTACCCAAGTTGAGGTTCTTGTAAGCAGTGCAGCCCTAAATTTGGGGGTGGCTCTGTCTTATTGATTTTCAGTTTTCCCAAGGTATATTCCCTAGACTGGAAGTGCCCTTGGCTCTGTAGCTCTGTTGTTTACTTGCTTTAGGGAACACAATGCACTCCTCCAGTGAGGCAATTGGCAATTTACATCCCGCCCATCAGCATAAAAAGGCTCCCTGTTCTCCAGGGCCTGTCTTGCCTTTCTGGTTTTTACACATTTGTGAATGTCCCTTTTGACCGGTGGGAAGTGGTACTTCTTTTTAGTGCAGATTTGCATTGCCCGCATGCTTGCTTCGCCAAAAAGGGCATATGATTTTTCTCATGAATATATTCAGGAGAAAACGCCTACGCCCTTTTTGGCCAAGTGCGTCATTGTCGAATTTGTGCCCCTCTTCCTGTGCTTTAGAGGCGATTCCAACGAACCTCTTGAAATCTGTTTCCTGCTATTCTGCCTCGCTTTCAAGACTGCCTCGTTGCCTTCACTCAACAGATATTTGGACGTTAGATGTCCTTTATTACTCTGCCAGTGTGTGAATTGCTGTGCCCCTGAGCTCCATTTTTCAACTCGTTTTTTGTGAGCTGAACGCAAGTCCAAAATTTTGGTTCAGGACCTATACTGGTTCCCGGTGGGTGGCTGAGACTTTGGTTAATTCTTCTTCCTACCGGGAAATTAGAGTGACATGTGCCCGTCCAAATGCCTAACAGCTACTCTCTCATTGGTTCTCCCTCATCCCTTCCATCCTCTGCCAATTTGCAACCTGTGCGAACCAGGAGCTTATAGGGGCTGTCTCTCGAAGTTGGGAGATTGATAGTAAAGCAGTTGGAATGTCAAACTAGAGCACCAGGAGAGGGACTATACGTTGAGTTTTAGAAACATTTTGTATTCACAGTGTGTCCATTGTCTAGGTTTCCTGTACATGTTATAGCTGTAGTAATATTGCCTTCAACATGGAGAGTTGGGACCCATGGAATGGGTGCCATGCATTTTTGCTTTAAAGGGTCTGCATTTGCTCACCCAATCTCACCAGTCCTCTCAGTCCCAAGTGTCCAGCCTTATGCCACATCCAGCTGTCATTGTAGATAGGGTCATTCCAGGTTTCATCAGAGAGCCTGAAGGAAATGTAAAGAATTTCCCTGTTTTTTGGTTTTGTTTTTGTAATTCCTTTTTATAGTTGGTTTGAGCTGATTCTCGCTGCCATGTTTATGCCAGTCTAGACACCCTTGATTCCCTTATGGAGACATATCAATACATAGGTTTTAAGATTCTTACTAGTCAGACCTATTCATCTGCGGGAAATATGGGGTTTTGAGTCCCATTCACTGAGGAAGGTGTAGGTCTTTTCTATTCCACAGGTGGTTTTAGAAACGGTACCTGTGCTTATATCAAACTCTGGTTTTATGCATCACCCCACCTCTCCTTCCCCATTAAGCAGGCATAAGAGTGTTTTCTAAATGTGAGACTCTGTTCTCTTTCCTAACTCAGTTCATGTGTAGCCATGTTTACAGGATCTTCATAAGTGATATATTATGATAAGTTTCTTTTTCTGTGTGACTTATTTCACTTAGAATCATCGTACCTTAATCCACTCACTTTGCTGCTCCTGGGCTTATGACATTGATTTCATGGCTGAGGGATATTCCATCGTATATAAATACCACAGTTTTTTGAACCATTTTTATATTTCCTGGGATATTTAAGGTGTACCCAAGTTGAGGTTCTTGTAAGCAGTGCAGCCCTAAATTTGGGGGTGGCTCTGTCTTATTGATTTTCAGTTTTCCCAAGGTATATTCCCTAGACTGGAAGTGCCTTTGGCTCTGTAGCTCTGTTGTTTACTTGTATTAGGGAACACAATGCACTCCTCCAGTGAGGCAGTTGGCAATTTACATCCCGCCCATCAGCATAACAAGGCTCCCTGTTCTCCAGGGCCTGTCTTGCCTTTCTGGTTTTTACACATTTTGGGGATGACCCTTTTGACCGGTGGTAAGGGATACTTCTTTGTAGTGCAGATTTGCATTGCCCGCTTGCTTGCTTGGCCAAAAAGTGCGTATGCGTTTTCTCCTGAATATATTCAGCAGAAAACGCATACGCCCTTTTTGGCCAAGTGCGTCATTGTCGAAGTTGTGCCGCTCTTCATGTGCTATAAAGGCGATTCCAACGTACCACTTGAAATCTGTTTCCTGCTATTCTGTCTCGCTTTGAAGTCCGCCTCGCTGCCTTCCCTCAACAGATTTTTGGACGATAGTTGTCCTTTATTACTCTGCCAGTTTGTGAATTGCTGTGCCCCTGAGCTCCATTTTTCAACTCGTTTTTTGTGAGCTGAACGCAAGTCCAAAGTTTTGTTTCAGGACCTATACTGGTTCCCGGTGGGTGGCTGAGACTTTGGTTGATTATTCTTCCTGCCGGGAAATTAGAGTGACATGTGCCTGTCCAAATGCCTAACAGCTACTCTCTCATTGGTTCTCCCTCTTCCCTTCCATCTTCTGCCAAATTGGCAACCTGTGTGAACTAGGAGCTTAAAGGGGCTGTCTCTCCAAGTTGGAAGATTTATAGTAAAGCAGTTGGAAAGTCAAACCGGAGCACCAGGGGAGGGACTATTCGTTGAGTTTTAGAAACCTTTTGTATTTCAGTGTGTCCATTCTCTAGGTTTCCCGTACATGTTATAGCTGTAGTAATATTCCCTTCAACCTGGAGAGTTGGGACCCATGGAATGGAGGCCATGCATTTTTGCTTTAAAGGGTCTGCATTTGCTCACCCAATATCACCAATCCTCTCAGTCCAAAGTGTCCAGCCTTATGCCACATCCAGCTGTCATTGTAGATAGGGTCATTCCAGGTTTCATCAGAGACCCTGAAGGAATTGTAAAGAATTTCCCTGTTTTTTGTTTTGTTTTTGAAATTCCTTTTTATAGTGGGTTTGAGATGATTCTCGCTGCCATGTTTATGCCAGTCTAGACACACTTGATTCCCTTACGGAGACATATCAATACATAGGTTTTAAGATTTTTACTAGTCAGATCTATCCCTCTGCGGGAACTATGGGATTTTGAGTCCCTTTCACTGCGGAAGGTGTAGGTCTTGTCTATTCCAAAGTTGGTTTTAGAAACGTTACACGTGCTTATATCAAACTCTGGTTTTATGCATCACCCCACCTCTCCTTCCCCCTTAAGCAGGCATAACAGTGTTTTCTAAATGTGAGACTCTGTTCTCTTTCTTAAATCAGTTCATGTGTAGCCATGTTTACAGGATCTTCATAAGTGATATCTTATGATAAGTTTCTTTTTTCTGTGTGACTTATTTCACTTAGAATCATCGTACCTGAATCCACTCACTTTGCTGCTCCTGGTCTTATGACATTGATTTCATGGCTGAGGGATATACCATCGTACATAAGTACCACAATTTTTTGAACCATTTTTATATTTCCTGGGATATATAAGTTGTACCCAAGTTGCGGTACTTGTAAGCAGGGCAGCCCTAAGTTGGGGTGGCCCTGTCTTATTGATTTTCATTTTTCCCAAGGTATATTCCCTAAACTGGAAGTGTCCTTGGCTCTGTAGCTCTGTTGTTTACTTGTTTTAGGGAACACAATGCACTCCTCCTGTGAGGCAGTTGGCAATTTACATCCCGCCCATCAGCATAACAAGGCTCCCTGTTCTCCAGGGCCTGTCTTGCCTTTCTGGTTCTTACACATTTTGTGGATGTCCCTTTTGTCCGGTGGGAAGTGATACTATTTGTAGTGCAGATTTGCATTGCCCGCTTGCTTGCTTGGCCAAAAAGGGCGTATGCGTTTTCTCCTGGATATATTCAGGAGAAAACGCATACGCCCTTTTTGGCCAAGTGCGTCATTGTCGAAGTTGTGCCCCGCTTCCTGTGCTTTAGAGGCGATTCCAACGAACCTCTTGAAATCTGTTTCCTGCTATTCTGTCTCTCTTTCAAGTCTGCCTCGCTGCCTTCCCTCAACAGATTTTTTGGACGATAGTTCTCCTTTATTACTCTGCCAGTTTGTGAATTGCTGTACCCCTGAGCTCCATTTTTCAACTCGTTTTTTGTGAACTGTACGCAAGTCCAAAATTTTGGTTCAGGACCTATACTGGTTCCCGGTGGGTGGCTAAGACTCTGGTTAATTCTTCTTCCTGCCGGGAAATTAGAGTGACATGTGCCCGTCCAAATGCCTAAGAGCTACTCTCTCACTGGTTCTCCCTCGTCCCTTCCATCCTCTGCCAAATTGGCAACCTGTGCGAACCAGGAGGTTAAAGGGGATGTCTCTCCAAGTTGGGAGATTGATAGTAAAGCAGTTGGAAAGTAAAACCGGAGCAACAGGAGAGGGACTACTCGTTGAGTTTTAGAAACCTTTTGTATTCACAGTGTGTCCATTCTCTAGGTTTCCCGTACATGTTATAGCTGTAGTAATATTCCCTTCAACATGGAGAGTTGGGACCCATGTAATGGGGGCCATGCATTTTTGCTTTAAAGGGTCTGCATTTGCTCACCCAATCTCAGCAATCCTCTCAGTCTCAGGTGTCCAGCCTTATTCCTCATCCAGCTGTCATTGTAGATAGGGTCATTCCATGTTTCATCAGAGACCCTGAAGGAAATGTAATGAATTTCCCTGTTTTTTGATTTTGTATTTGAAATTCTTTTTATAGTGGGTTTCAGCTGATTCTCGCTGCCATGTTTATGCCAGTCTAGACTCACTTGATTCCCTTACAGAGACATATCAATACATAGGTTTTAAGATTCTTACTAGTCAGATCTATTCCTTTCCGGGAAATATGGGGATTTGAGTCCCTTTCACTGAGGAAGGTGTAGGTCTTGTCTATTCCACAGTTGGTTATAGAAATGGTACCTGTGCTTATATGAAACTCTGGTTTTATGCATCACCCCACCTCTCATTTCCCCTTAAGCAGGCATAAGAGTGTTTTCTAAATGTGAGACTCTGTTCTCTTTCCTAACTCAGTTCATGTATAGCCATGTTTACAGGATCTCCATAAGTGATATCTTATGATAAGTTTCTTTTTCTGTGTGACTTATTTCACTTAGAATCATCGTACCTGAATCCACTCACTTTGCTGCTCCTGGTCTTCTGACATTGATTTCATGGCTGAGGAATATTCCATAGTACATAAATACCACAGTATTTTGAACCATTTTTATATTTCCTGGGATATTTAAGGTGTACCCAAGTTGAGGTTCTTGTAAGCAGTGCAGCCCTAAATATGGGGGTGGCTCTGTCTTATTGATTTTCAGTTTTCCCTAGGTATATTCCCTACACTGGAAGTGCCCTTGGCTCTGTAGCTCTGTTTTTTACTTGTTTTAGGGAACGCAATGCACTCCTCCAGTGAGCCACTTGGCAATTTACATCCCGCCCATCAGCATAACAAGGCTCCCTCTTCTCCAGGGCCTGTCTTGCCTTTCTGGTTTTTACACATTTGTGGATGTCCCTTTTGACCGGTGGGAAGTGATACTTCTTTGTAGTGCAGATTTGCATCGCCCGCTTGCTTGCCTTGCCAAAAAGGGCGTATGCGTTTTGTCCTGAATATATTCAGGAGAAAACGCATACGCCCTTTTTGGCCAAGAGCGTCATTGTCGAAGTTGTGCCCCTCTTCCTGTGCTTTAAAGGCCATTCCAACGTACCTCTTGAAATCTGTTTCCTGCTATTCTGTCTCTCTTTCAAGTCTGCCTCGCTGCCTTCCCTCAACAGATTTTTTGGACGATAGTTGTCCTTTATTACTCTGCCAGTTTGTGAATTGCTGTGCCCCTGAGCTCCATTTTTCAACTCGTGTTTTGTGAAATGTACGCAAGTCCAAAATTTTGTTAAGGACCTCTACTGGTTCCCGGTGGGTGGCTGAGACTCTGGTTAATTCTTCTTCCTTCCGGGAAATTAGAGAGACATGTGCCCGTCCAAATGCCTAACAGCTACTCTCTCATTGGTTCTCCCTCTTCCCTTCCATCGTCTGCCAAATTGGCAACCTGTGCGAACCAGGAGGTTAAAGGGGTTGTCTCTACAAGTTGGGAGATTGATAGTAAAGCAGTTGCAAAGTCAAAGCGGAGCACCAGGAGAGGGACTACTCATTGAGTTTTAGAAACCCTTTGTATTCACAGTGTGTCCATTCTCTAGGTTTCGCGTACATGTTATAGCTGTAGTAATATTCCCTTCAACATGGAGAGTTGGGACCCATGGATTGGGGGCCATGCATTTTTGCTTTAAAGGGTCTGCATTTGCTCACCCAATCTCACCAGTCCTCTCAGTCCCAAGTGTCCAGCCTTATGCCACATCCAGCTGTCATTGTAGATAGGGTCATTCCAGGTTTCATCAGAGAGCCTGAAGGAAATGTAAAGAATTTCCCTGTTTTTTGGTTTTGTTTTTGAAATTCATTTTTAGAGTGGGTTTCAGCTGATTCTTGCTGCCATGTTTATGCCAGTCTAGACACACTTGATTCCCTTACAGATACATATCAATACATAGGTTTTAAGATTCTTACTAGTCAGATCTATTCCTCTGCGGGAAATTTGGGGTTTTGAGCCCCTTTCACTGAGGAAGGTGTAGGTCTTGTCTATTCCAAAGTTGGTTTTAGAAATGGTATCTGAGCTTATGTCAAACTCTGGTTTTATGCATCACCCCACCTCTCCTTTCCCCTTAAGCAGGCATAAGAGTGTTTTCTAAATGTGAGACTCTGTTCTCTTTCCTAACTCAGTTTATGTGTAGCCATGTTTACAGGAAATTCATAAGTGATATCTTATGATAAGTTTCTTTTTCTGTATGACTTATTTCACTTAGAATCATCGTACCTGAATCCACTCACTTTGCTGTTCCTGGTCTTATGACATTGATTTCATGGCTGAGGAATATTCCATAGTACATAAATACCACAGTATTTTGAACCATTTTTATATTTCCTGGGATATTTAAGGTGTACCCAAGTTGAGGTTCTTGTAAGCAGTGCAGCCCTAAATATGGGGGTGGCTCTGTCTTATTGATTTTCAGTTTTCCCAAGGTATATTCCCTAGACTGGAAGTGCACTTGGCTCAGTAGCTCTGTTGTTTACTTGTTTTAGGGAACGCAATACACTCCTCCAGTGAGGCAGTTGGCAATTAACATCCCGCCCATCAGCATAACAAGGCTCCCTCTTCCCCAGGGCCTGTCTTGCCTTTCTGGTTTTTACACATTTTGGATGTCCCTTTTGACCGGTGGGAAGTGATACTTCTTTGTAGTGCAGATTTGCATTGCCCGCTTGCTTGCTTGGCCAAAAAGGGCTTATGCGTTTTCTCCTGAATATATTCAGGAGAAAACGCATATACCCTTTTTGGCCAAGTGCGTCATTGTCGAAGTTGTGCCCCTCTTCCTGTGCTTTATAGGCGATTCCAACGTACCTCTTTAAATCTGTTTCCTGCTATTCTGTCTCTCTTTCAAGTATGCCTCGCTGCCTTCCCTCAACACATTTTTTGGACGATAGTTGTCCTTTATTACTCTGCCAGTTTGTGAATTGCTGTGCCCCTGAGCTCCATTTTTCAACTCGTTTTTTGTGAACTGTACGCAAGTCCAAAATTTTGGTTCAGGACCTATACTGGTTCCCGGTGGGTGGCTGAGACTCTGGTTAATTCTTCTTCCAGCTGGGAAATTAGAGTGACATGTGCCCGTCCAAATGCCTAACAGCTACTCTCTCATTGGTTCTCCCTCTTCCCTTCCATCCTCTGCGAAATTGGCAACCTGTGCGAACCAGGAGGTTAAAATGGTTGTCTCTCCAAGTTGGGAGATTGATAGTAAAGCAGTTGGAAAGTCAAAGCGGAGCACCAGGAGAGGGACTACTCGTTGAGTTTTAGAAACCATTTGTATTCACAGTGTGTCCATTCTCTAGGTTTCCCGTACATGTTATAGCGGTAGTAATATTCCCTTCAACATGGAGAGTTGGGACCCATTGAATGGGGGCCATGCATGTTTGTTTTAAAGGGTCTGAATTTGCTCACCCAAACTCACCAATCCTCTCAGTCCCAGGTGTCCAGCCTTATGCCACATCCAGCTGTCATTGTAGATAGGGTCATTCCAGGTTTCATCAGAGACCCTGAAGGAAATGTAAAGAATTTCCCTGTTTTTTGGTTTTGTTTTTGAAATTCCTTTTTATAGTGGGTTTGAGCTGATTCTCGCTGCCATGTTTATGCCAGTCTAGACACACTTGATTCCCTTACAGAGACATATCAATACATAGGTTTTAAGTTTCTTACTAGTCAGATCTATTCCTCTGCGGGAAATATGGGGTTTTCAGTCCCTTTCACTGAGGAAGGTGTAGGTCTTGTCTATTCCAAAGTTCGTTATAGAAATGTTACCTGTGCTTATATCATACTCTGGTTTTATGCATCACCCCACCTCTCCTTTCCCCTTAAGCAGGCATAAGAGTGTTTTCTAAATGTGAGACTCTGTTCTCTTTCCTAACTCAGTTCATGTGTAGCCATGTTTACAGGATCTTCATAAGTGATAACTTATGATATGTTTCTTTTTCTGTGTGACTTATTTCACTTAGAATCATCGTACGTGAACCCACTCACTTTGATGCTCCTGGTCTTATGACATTGATTTCATGGCTGAGGGATATTCTATCGTACATAAATACCACAGATTTTTGAACCAATTTTATATTTCCTGGGATATTTAAGGTGTACCCAAGTTGAGGTTCTTGTAAGCAGTGCAGCCCTAAATTTGGGGGTGGCTCTGTCTTATTGATTTTCAGTTTTCCCAAGGTATATTCCCTAGACTGGAAGTGCCCTTGGCTCTGTAGCTCTGTTGTTTACTTGCTTTAGGGAACACAATGCACTCCTCCAGTGAGGCAATTGGCAATTTACATCCCGCCCATCAGCATAAAAAGGCTCCCTGTTCTCCAGGGCCTGTCTTGCCTTTCTGGTTTTTACACATTTGTGAATGTCCCTTTTGACCGGTGGGAAGGGATACTTCTTTGTAGTGCAGATTTGCATTGCCCGCTTGCTTGCTTGGCCAAAAAGGGCGTATGCGTTTTCTCCTGAATATATTCAGGAGAAAACGCATACGCCCTTTTTGGCCAAGTGCGTCATTGTCGATGTTGCACCTCTCTTCCTGTGCTTTAAAGGCGATTCCAACGTACCTCTTGGAATCTGTTTCCTGCTATTCTGCCTCGCTTTCAAGTCCGCCTCGTTGCCTTCCCTCAACAGATTTATGGACGATAGTTGACCTTTATTACTCTGCCAGTTTGTGAATTGCTGTGCCCCTGAGCTCCATTTTTCAACTCGTTTTTTGTGAGCTTTACGCAAGTCCAAAATTTTGGTTCAGGACCTATACTGGTTCCCGGGGGGTGGCTGAGACTCTGGTTAATTCTTCTTCCTGCCGGGAAATTAGAGTGACATGTGCCCGTCCAAATGCCTAACAGCTACTCTCTCATTGGTTCTCCCTCTTCCCTTCCATCCTCTGCCAAATTGGCAACCTGTGCGAACCAGGAGGTTAAAGGGGTTGTCTCTCCAAGTTGGGAGATTGATAGTAAAGCAGTTGGAAAGTCAAACCGGAGCACCAGGAGAGGGAATACTCGTTGAGTTTTAGAAACCTTTTGTATTCACAGTGTGTCCATTCTCTAGGTTTCCCGTACATGTTATAGCTGTAGTAATATTCACTTCAACATGGAGAGTTGGGACCCATGGAATGGGGTCCATGCATTTTTGCTTTAAAGGGTCTGCATTTGCTCACCCAATCTCACCAATCCTCTCAGTCCCAGGTGTTCAGCCTTATGCCACATCCAGCTGTCATTGTAGATAGGGTCATTCCAGGTTTCATCAGAGACCCTGAAGGAAATGTAAAGAATTTCCCTGTTTTTTGGTTTTGTTTTTGAAATTGCTTTTTATAGTGGGTTTGTGCTGATTCTCGCTGCCATGTTTATGCCAGTCTAGACACACTTGATTCCCTTACAGAGACATATCAATACATAGGTTTTAAGATTCTTACTAGTCAGATCTATTCCTCTGAGGGAAATAAGGGTTTTTGAGTCCCTTTCACTGAGGAAGGTGTAGGACTTGTCTATTCCACAGTTGGTTTCAGAAATGGTA
Source organism: Mesoplodon bidens (assembly GCF_964165515.1). Lineage (NCBI taxonomy): Eukaryota > Metazoa > Chordata > Mammalia > Artiodactyla > Ziphiidae > Mesoplodon > Mesoplodon bidens. The sequence continues at coordinate 187,900 of NW_027671149.1, forward strand.
CCTGTGCTTATATCAAACTCTGGTTTTATGCATCACCCCACGTCTCCTTTCCCCTTAAGCAGGCATAAGAGTGTTTTCTAAATGTGAGACTCTGTTCTCTTTCCTAACTCAGTTCATGTGTAGCCATGTTTACAGGATCTTCATAAGTGATATCTTATGATAAGTTTCTTTTTCTATGTGACTTATTTCACTTAGAATCATCGTACCTGAATCCACTCACTGTGCTGCTCCTGGTCTTATGACATTGATTTCATGGCTGAGGGATATTCCATAGTACATAAATACCACAGTTTTTTGAACCATTTTTATATTTCCTGTGATATTTAAGGTGTACCCAAGTTGAGGTTCTTGTAAGCAGTGCAGCCCTAAATTTGGGGGTGGCTCTGTCTTATTGATTTTCAGTTTTCCCAAGGTATATTCCCTAGACTGGAAGTGCCCTTGGCTCTGTAGCTCTGTCGTTTACTTGTTTTAGGGAACGCAATGAACTCCTCCAGTGAGGCAGTTGGCAATTTACATCCCGCCCATCAGCATAACATGGCTCCCTCTTCTCCAGGGCCTGTCTTGCCTTTCTGGTTTTTACACATTTGTGGATGTCCCTTTTGACCGGTGGGAAGTGATACTTCTTTGTAGTGCAGATTTGCATTGCCCGCTTGCTTGCTTGGCCAAAAAGGGCGTATGCGTTTTCTCCTGAATATATTCAGGAGAAAACGCATACGCCCTTTTTGGCCAAGTGCGTCATTGTCGAAGTTGTGCCCCTCTTCCTGTGCTTTAAAGGCGATTCCAACGTACCTCTTGAAATCTGTTTCCTTCTATTCTGCCTCGCTTTCAAGTCGGCCTCGATGCCTTCCCTCAACAGATTTTTGGACGATAGTTGTCCTTTATTACTCTGCCAGTTTGTGAATTGCTGTGCCCCTGAGCTCCATTTTTCAACTCGTTTTTTGTGAGCTGTACGCAAGTCCAAAATTTTGGTTCAGGACCTATTCTGCTTCCGGGTGGGTGGCTGAGACTCTGGTTAATTCTTCTTCCTGCCAGGAAATTAGAGTGACATGTGCCCGTCCAAATGCCTAAGACCTACTCTCTCATTGGTTCTCCCTCTTCACTTCCATCCTCTGCCAAATTGGCAACCTGTGCGAACCAGGAGGTTAAAGGGTTTGTCTCTCCAAGTTGGGAGATTGATAGTAAAGCAGTTGGAAAGTCACAGCGGAGCACCAGGAGAGGGACTACTCGTTGAGATTTAGATACCTTTTGTATTCACAGTGTGTCCATTCTCTAGGTTTCCCGTATATGTTATAGATGTAGTAATATTCCCTTCAACCTGGAGAGTTGGGACCCATGGAATCGGGGCCATGCATTTTTGCTTTAAAGGGTTTGCATTTGCTCACCCAATCTCACCAATCCTCTCAGTCCCAAGTGTCCAGCCTTATGCCACATCCAGGTGTCATTGTAGATAGGGTCATTCCAGGTTTCATCAGAGACCCTGAGGGAATTGTAAAGAATTTCCCTGTTTTTTGGTTTTGTTTTTGAAATTCCTTTTTATAGTGGGTTTGAGCTGATTCTCGCTGCCATGTTTATGCCAGTCTAGACACACTTGATTCCCTAACGGAGACATATCAATGCATAGGTTTTAAGATTCTTACTAGTCTGATCTATTCCTCTGCGGGAAATATGGGGTTTTGAGTCCCTTTCACTGAGGAAGGTGTAGGTATTTTCTATTCCACAGGTGGTTTTAGAAACGGTACCTTGGCTTATATCAAACTCTGGTTTTATGCATCACCCCACATCTCCTTCCCCATTAAACAGGCATAACAGTGTTTTCTAAATGTGAGACTCTCTTCTCTTTCCTAACTCAGTTCATGTGTAGCCATGTGTACAGGATCTTCCTAAGGGATATCATATGATAAGTTTCTTTTTCTGTGTAAATTATTTCACTTAGTATCATCGTACCTGAATCCACTCACTTTGCTGCTCCTGGTCTTATGACATTGATTTCATGGCTGAGGGATATTCCATCGTACATAAGTACCACAATTTTTTGAACCATTTTTGTATTTCCTGCGATATTTAAGGTGTACTCAAGTTGAGGTTCTTGTAAGCAGTGCAGCCCTAAATTTGGGGGTGGCTCTGTCTTATTGATTTTCAGTTTTCCCAAGGTATATTCCCTAGAAGGGAAGTGCCCTTGGCTCTGTAGCTCTGCTGTTTACTTGTTTTAGGGAACACAATGCACTCCGCAAGTGAGGCAGTTGGCAATTTACATCCCGCCCATCAGCATAACAAGGCTCCCTGTTCTCCAGGGCCTTTCTTGCCTTTCTGGTTTTTACACATTTTGTGGATGTCCCTTTTGACCAGTGGGAAGTGATACTTCTTTGTAGTGCAGATTTGCATTGCCCGCTTGCTTGCTTGGCCAAAAAGGGCGTATGCGTTGTCTCCTGAATATATTCAGGAAAAAACGCATTCGCCCTTTTTGGCCAAGTGCATCATTGTCGAAGTTGTTCCCCTCTTCCTGTGCATTAAAGGCGATTCCAACGTACCTCTTCAAATCAGTTTCCTGCTATTCTGCCACGCTTTCAAGTCCGCTCGTTGCCTTCCCTCAACAGATTTTTGGACGATAGTTGGCCTTTACTACTCTGCCAGTTTGTGAATTGCTGTGCCCCTGAGCTACATTTTTCAACTTGTTTTTTGTGAGCTGAACGCAAGTCCAAAATTTTGGTTCAGGAACTCTACTGGTTCCTGGTGGATGGCTGAGACTTTGGTTAATTCTTCTTCCTGCCGGGTAATTAGAGTGACATGTGCCCGTCCAAATGCCTAACAGCTACTCTCTCATTGGTCCTCCCTCTTCCCTTCCATCCTCTGCCAAATTGGCAACCTGTGCGAACCAGGAGCTTAAAGGGGCTGTCTCTCCAATTTGGAAGATTGATAATAAAGCAGTTGGAAAGTCAAACCAGAGCACCAGGAGAGGGACTATTCGTTGAGTTTTAGAAACCTTTTGTATTTTCAGTGTGTCCATTCTCTAGGTTTCCCGTACATGTTATAGCTGTAGTAATATTCCCTTCAACCTGGAGAGTTGGGACCCATGGAATGTGGGCCATGCATTTTTGCTTTAAAGGGTCTGCATTTGCTCATCCAATCTCAGCAATCCTCTCAGTCCCAAGTGTCCAGCCTTATGCCACATCCAGCTGTCATTGTAGATAGTGTCATTCCAGGTTTCATCAGAGACCCTGAAGGAATTGTAAAGAATTTCCCTGTTTTTTGTTTTGTATTTGAAATTCCTTTTTATAGTGGGTTTGAGATGATTCTCGCTGCCATGTTTATGCCAGTCTAGACACACTTGATTCCCTTACAGAGACATATCAATACATAGGTTTTAAGATTCTTACTAGTCAGATCTATTCCTCTGCGGGAAATATGGGGTTTTGAGTCCCTTTCACTGAGGAAGGTGTAGGTCTTGTCTATTCCAAAGTTTGTTTTAGAAACGGTACCTGTGCTTATATCAAACTCTGGTTTTATGCATCACCCCACGTCTCCTTCCACCTTAAGCAGGCATAAGAGTTTTTTCTAAATGTGAGACTCTTTTCTCTTTCCTAACTCAGTTTATGTGTAGCCATGTTTAGAGGATCATCATAAGTGATATCTTATGATAAGTTTCTTTTTCTCTGTGACTTATTTCACTTAGATTCATCGTTGCTGAATCCACTCACTTTGCTGCTCCTGGTCTTATGACATTGATTTCTTGGCTGAGGGATATTCCATCGTAGATAAGTACCACAATTTTTTGAACCATTTTTATATTTCCTGGGATATTTAAGGTGTACCCAAGTTGAGGTTCTTGTAAGCAGTGCAGCCCTAAATTTGGGGGTGGCTCTGTCTTATTGATTTTCAGTTTACCCAAGGTATATTTCCTAGAATGGAAGTGCCATTGGCTCTGTAGCTCTGTTGGTTAATTGTTTTAGGGAACTCAATGCACTCCTCCAGTGAGGCAGTTGGCAATTTACATCCCGCCCATCAGCATAACAAGGCTCCCTGTTCTCCAGGGCCTGTCTTGCCTTTCTGGTTTTTACATATTTTGTGGATGTCCCTTTTGACCGGTGGGACGTGATACTTCTTTGTAGTGCAGATTTGCATTGCCCGCTTGCTTGCTTGGCCAAAAAGGGTGTATGCGTTTTCTCCTGAATATATTCGGCATAAAACGCATACACCCTTTTTGGCCAAGTGCTTCATTGTCGAAGTTGTGCCCCTCTTACTGTGCTTTAAAGGTGATTCCAACGTACCTCTTGAAATCTGTTTCCTGCTATTCTGCCTCGCTTTCAAGTCCGCCTCGTTGCCTTCCCTCAACAGATTTTTGAACGATAGTTGTCCTTTATTACTGTGACAGTTTGTGAATTGCTGTGCCCCTGAGCTCCAGTTTTCAACTCGTTTTTTGTGAGCTGAACGCATGTTCATAATTTAGGTTCAGGACCTATACAGGTTCCTGGTGTGTGGCTGTGACTTTGGTTAATTCATCTTTCTGCCGGGAAATTAGAGTGACATGTGCCCGTCCAAATGCCTAACAGCTAGTCTCTCATTGGTTCTCCCTCTTCCCTTCCATCCTCTGCGAATTTGGCATCTTTTGCGAAGCAGGAGCTTAAAGGGGCTGTCTCTCCAAGTTGGGAGATTGATAGTAAAGCAGTTGGAAAGTAAAACCAGAGCACCAGGAGAGGGACTATACGTTGAGTTTTAGAAACCTTTTGTATTCACATTGTGTCCATTCTCTAGGTTTCCTGAACATGTTATAGCTGTAGTAATATTGTCTTCAACCTGGAGAGTTGGGACCCATGGAATGGGGGCCATGCATTTTTGCTTTAAAGGGTCTGCATTTGCTCACCCAATCTCACCAATCCTCTCAGTCCCAAGTGTCCAGCCTTATGCCACATCCAGCTGTCATTGTAGACAGGGTCATTCCTGGTTTCATCGGAGACCCTGAAGGAATTGTATAGAATTTCCCTGTTTTTTGGTTTTGTTTTTGAAATTCCTTTTTGTAGTGGGTTTGAGCTGATTTTCACTGCCATGTTTATGCCAGTCTAGACACACTTGATTCCCTTACAGAGACATATCAATACATAGGTTTTAAGATTCTTACTAGTCAGATATATTCCTCTGCGCAAAATATGGAATTTTGAGTCCCTTTCACTGAGGAAGGTGTAGGTCTTGTCTATTCCATGTTGGTTTTTGGAATGGTACCTGTGCTTATATCAAACTCTGGTTTTATGCATCACCCCACCTCTCCTTGCCACTTCAGCGGGCATAAGAGTGTTTTCTAAATGTGAGACTCTGTTCTCTTTCCTAACTCAGTTCATGTGTAGCCATGTTTACAGGATCTTCATAAGTGATATCTTATGATAAGTTTCTTTTTCTGTGTGACTTATTTCACTTAGAATCATCGTACCTGAATCCACTCACTTTGCTGCTACTGGTCTTATGACATTGATTTCATGGCTGAGGGATATTCTATCCTACGTAAGTACCACAATCTTTTAAACCATTTTTATATTTCCTGGGATATTTAAGGTGTACCCAAGTTGAGGTTCTTGTAAGCAGTGCAGCCCTAAATTAGGGGTGGCTCTGTCTTATTGATTTTCAGTTTTCCCAAGGTATATTCCCTAGACTGGAAGTGCCCTTGGCTCTGTAGCTCTGTTGTTTACTTGTTTTATGTAACTCAATGCACTCCTCCAGTGAGGCAGTTGGCAATTTACATCCCGCACATCAGCATAAAAAGGCTCCATCTTCTCCAGTGCCTGTCTTGCCTTTCTGGTTTTTACACATTTTGTGGATGTCCGTTTTGACAGGTGGGATGTGACACTTCTTTGTAGTGCAGATTTGTGTTGCACGCTTGCTTGCTTGGCCAAAAAGGGCGTAAGCATTTTCTCCAGAATATATTCAGGAGAAATCGCATACGCCCATTTTGGCCAAGTGCATCATTGTCGAAGTTGTGTCTTTCTTCCTGTGCTTTGCAGGCGATTCCAACGTACCTCTTGAAATCTGTTTCCTGCTATTCTTCCTCGCATTCATGTCCGCCTCGTTTCCTTCACTCAACAGATTTTTGGACGATTGTTGTCAATTATTTCTCTGCCGGTTTGTGAATTGCTTTGCCCCTGTTCTCCATTTTTCAACTCGTTTTTGTGAGCTGAACGCAAGTCCAAAATTTTGCTTCACGACCTATACTGGTTCCTGGTGGGTGGCTGAGAGTTTGGTTAATTCTTCTTCCTGCCGGCAAATTAGAGTGTCATATGCCTGTCCAAATGCCTAACAGCTACTCTCTCTTTGGTTCTCCCTTTTCCCTTTCATCCTTAGCCAAATTGGCAACCAGTGGGAACCAGGAGGTTAAAGGTGCTGTCTCTTCACGTTGGGAGATTTATAGTAAAGCAGTTGGAAAGTCAAAACGGAGCACCAGGAGAGGGACTGTTCGTTGAGTTTTAGAAACCTTTTGTATTCACAGGGTGTCCACTCTCTTGGTTTCCAGTTCATGTTATAGCTGTAGTAATATTACCTTCAACCAGGAGAGTTGGGACCCATCGAATTGGTGGCATGCATTATGGCTTTAAAGGGCCTGCATTTTCTCCGCCAATCTCTCCATTCCCCTCAGTCCCATGTGTCCAGCCTTATGTCTCTTCCAGCTGTCGTTGTAGATTGTGTCATTCCAGGTTGCATCAGAGCCCTTGAAGGAATTGTGTAAGAATATCGCTGTTTTTTTATTTTTATTTTTTGATATTCAGTTTTATAATGGGGTTGAGCTGATTTTCCCTTACTTGTTTTTGCCGGTCTAGACAAACTTGATTCCCTTACAGAGACATATAAATACATTGGTTTTAAGATTCTTACTAGTCAGATATATTCCTCTCCTGGAAATAGGGATTTTGAGTCCCGTTCACTACGGAAGAAGTAGTTCTTGTCTATTCTATATTTGGATTATGGAACGGTACCTGTGCTAATATCAAACTCTGGTTTTGTGCATCTCCCCACGTCTCCTTTCCCCTTAAGCATGCATAAGAGTGTTTTCTAAATCTGAGACACTGTTCTATTTCCTAATACATTTCATATGTAGCCATGTTTACATTCCCTTCGTAAGTGATATCTTATGTCAGAATGCACCATGGCCCTTGTCATAATAATGCTCCATGACACCTGTCATCACATTGGACCATGCCTAGTTATCACAATGCTCCATTTCCTTTGTCATCACAATTCTCCTCGTCCTTGTCATCACGATGCTACATGACACTTCTCATCACAACATTACATGCTCTTGTCATTACAATGCTCCATGACCCCTGTCATCACAATGCTCCCTGACACCTGTCATCACAATGCTTCATACCCCTTGTCATTACAGTGCTCCATGATGCTCGTCATCACAATTACCCAAGGTCTTCTCATCACAATGCTACACGGTTTTGCCATCACAATGCTCCATGCCCTGGTCTTCTCACAGCTCAATGTCCCTTGTCCTCACAATTCTCCTCGTCCTTGTCATCACAATGCTCCTTGGCGCTTCTCATCACAATGTTATATGCACTAGGCATCAGAATAATCCATGCACTTGTCATCGCAATGCTCCATGACCCCTGTCATAGGAAGCTCCATGTGCTTGTCATCACAATGTTTCACGACCTGGAAATAAAAATTATCAGTGGCCCTTGTCATCACAATGCTCCATGCCCTTGTCATCACAATGCTCCTTTACCTTTGTCACAACAATCCTCCATGACACTTGGCATCACAATGCTCCGTGCTATTGTCATCACAATGGAACATGAAATATGTCATCACAATGCTCCCTGACACCTGTCTTCACAATACTCCATGAACTTGTCATCACAATGCTCCATGCCCTTGTCATCACAATGTGCCATGTCCAATGTCATCACAATAATCCTTGAAACATCTCAGACCAATGCTCCATGCCCCTTTTCATCACAATGCTCCATGAACCCTGTCATCACAATGCACCATGCCCATCATCATAATGCTTCATTCTATTGTCATCACAATGAAATCAAAATGCTCCATGACCTCTGTCATCACAATGCTCCAAACCCTTGTGATCACAATGTTCCATAACACTTGTGATCACAATGCCCCCTGACGCTCGTCATCACAATTATCCATGGCCTTCTCATCACAATTCTCAATGACATTTGTCTTCACAATGCTCAATACCCTTGTCATCACAATGCTCCAAGACACCTGTAATCACAATGCTCCATTCCTCTTTTCATCAGAATGCTCCATGAGACTTGTCATCACAAGGATCCATGGACTTCTCATCAAAATACTCCAGGACATTGTCATCAAAATGCTCCATTCCCTTATCATCACAATGCTCCATGACCCCTGTCATCACAATACTCCATGTACCTTTTCAGCCCAATACTCCATGACCTTCTCACCATAATGCTCCATGCCACATATCATCACAATGCTCCATGACCACTGTCATCACAACGTCCATGACACCTGTCAACACAATGATCCGGGACTCTTGTCCTCACAATGCTCCATTCCCTAGTCATCACAATTCTCCATGCCTGTGTCAGCAAAATGCTACATCACCTTGTCATCACAATGCTCCATGCACTTGTCATCACAATACTCCATTACCATTGTCATCACAATCCTCCCTGTAACTTGGGATCATATTGCTTCATACCCTTGTCATCACAATGTTCCAAACCCTTGTGATCACAATGTTCTATAAAACTTGTCATCACAATGCTCCATGATGCCTGTCATGACAATACTCCAAGTCCTTATTGTCACAATGCTCCATGACCTTTGTCATCACAATGCTCAATACACTTGTCTTCACAATGCTCCCTGACACTTGTCGTCAGAATGCTCCTTGAACACTGTCATGAAAAGGCTCCATGCCTTTTTCATCAGAATGCTCCATGCCCTTTTCATCACAACGCTCCATGTCATTGTCATCACAATACTCCACAAGCTTGTCATCAGAATGCTCCATGGCCCCTGTCATCACAAAGCTCCATACCGTTAGACATTAGAGTGCTCCATGATGCTCGTCATCACAATTATCCATGATCTTCCCATCAAAATGCTCCACGGTCTTGCCATCACAATGCTCCATGCCTTGGTTATCACAAAGCTCCATGTCCCCAGTCATCACAAAGCTCCATGTCCCCTGTCATCACAATGCTCCATACCCCTTGTCATTAAAGTGCTCCATGACACTCGTCATCACAATTTCCCATGGTCTTCTCATCACAATCCTCCACGCACTTTTCATCAAAATGCTCCATGACCACTGACATCACAATGTTCCCTAACCCCTGTCATCAAAATGTTCCATGACCCTTTTCATCCAATTGCTCCATGACCCAGTCATCACAATGCTCCATTACCCCTGTCATAAAAATGATCCATGACCCGTGCCATCACCATGTTCCACGGCCTTGACATCACAAGGCTCCATGACCCTTGTCATCACAATGCTCCAAGACCCCTGTAATCACAATGCTCCATGCCCCTTTTCATCTCAATGCTCCATGAACCCTGTTATCACAATGCACCATGCCGATCATCATAATGCTTCATGCTATTGCCATCACAATGAAATCAAACTACTCCATGAACTCTGTCATCACAATGCTCCAAACCATTGTGATCACAATGTTCCATAACACTTGTCATCACAAGGCCCCATGACACTGGTCATCACAATTATCCATGGACTTCTCATCACAATGTTCCATGACCTTTGTCATCACAATTCTCAATACACTTGTCCTCACAATGCTCCCGGACACTTGTCGTCAGTATGCTCATTGAACCCTGTCATGACAAGTCTCCATGCCTTTTTCATCACAATGATCCATGCCCTTTTCATCACAATGCTCCATGCCATTGTCATCACAATACTCCACAAGATTGTCATCAGAAATCTGCGTGACAATTGTCATCACAATGATCCATGAACCCTGTCATCAAAATGTTCCATGACACCTGTCATCACAATGCTCCAGGCCCCTTGTCATTACAGTGCTCCATGATGCTCGTCATCACAATTATCCATGGTCTTCTCATCACAGTGCTCCACGGTCTTGCCATCACAATGCTCAATGCCTTGGTCATCACAATGCTCCATGTCCCCAGTCATCACAATTCTCCATGACCACTGTCATCACAATGCTCCATACCCCTTGTCATTAAATGGCTCCATGACACTCGTCATCAAAATTTCCCATGGTCTTCTCATCACAATAATCCACGTCTTTGTCATCAAAATGCTCCATGACCCTTGTCATCACTATGCTCCATGACCACTGTCATCACAATGCTCCATGACACCTGTCATCACAATGCTCCATACCCCTTGTCATTACAGTGCTCCGTGATGCTCGTCATCAAAATTATCCATTGTCTTCTCATAAAAATGCTCCACGTTCTTGCCATCACAATGCTCCATGCCATGGTCATCACAATGCTCCATGTCCCCTGCCATCACAATTATCCACGTTCTCGGCATCACTATGCTCCATGACACTTCTCTTCACAGTGTTACATGCTTTGTCATCACAATTCTCAATGCACTTGTCATCGCAATTTTCCATGACCCCTGTCATAGCAAGCTCCATGTGATTGTCCTCATAATGCTTCATGAACTTGTCATCAAAATTCTCAATGGCCATTGTCATCACAATGCTCCATGACTCTTGTCATCACAATGCTCCTATCCATTGTCATCACAATGGACCATGACATATGTCATCACAATGCTCCAACACCTATCTTCACAGTACTCCATGACCTTCTCATCACAATGCTTGATGCCCTTGTCATCACAATGCACCATGCCCACTGTCATCTCAATAATCCATGAAAATTGTCAGGCAAATGCTCCATGCCCCTTTCATCACAATGCTCCATGCTCTTTAATCACAATGCTCTATGACTCAGGTCATCACAATGCTCCGTGACTCCAGTCATCACAGTGCTTCATGACCTTTGTCATCACAATGATCCATGCCCTTGTCATCACAAGGCTCTGTGACAATTGTCACCACAATGCTCCATGAACATTTAATCACAATTCTCGGTGACCCTTCTCATCACAATGCTCCATGCCTTTGTCAGCACAATGCTCCACATCGTTGTCATCACAATGCTCCATAAACCTTGTCATCACAGTGCTCCATGCATTTGTCAGCACAATGCTCCACAAGTTTGTCATCACAATGCTCCATGCTCATCTCATCAAAATGCTCTCTCACCACTGATATCACAATGTTCCATCGCTAATCATCACGATACTCCCACACCCCTGTCATTACAATGTTCCATGACCCTTGTCACAACAGTGCTACATGCCCTTATCATCACAATGCTCCATGACACTTGACATCACAATGTTCCATAACCCCTGTCATCACAATGCTCCTTGACCCTTTTCATCACAATGCTCCACGACCCCTAACATCACAATGTTCCATAAACACTGTCATCAAAATATTTCATGACCATTTCATCCAATTGCTCCATGACCCTGTAATCACAATGCTCCATGCCCATGTCATCACAAAGCTCCCTGACGCATGTCATCAGAATGCTCCATGGCCTTCTCATCACAATGCTCCATGCCCTTTTCATCACAATGCTCCAAGATCCCTGTAATAACAATACTCCATGCCACTTTTCATCTCAGTGCTACATGAACCCTGTCATCACAGTGCACCATGCCCATCATCATAATGCTTCATGCTATTGTCATCACAATGAAATCAAAATTCTCCATGACCTCTGTCATCACAATGCTCCAAATCCCTGTGATCACAATGTTCAATAAAACTTGTCATCACAACACCCCATGATGCTGGTTACCACAATTATCCATGGACTTCTCATCACAATGCTCCATGACCTTTGTCATCACAATTCTCAATACACTTGTCATCACAATGCTCCCTGGAACTTGTCATCAGTATGCTCATTGAAAACTGTCATGACAAGTCTCCATGCCCTTTTCATCACAATGATCCATGCCCTTTTCATCACAATGCTCCATGCCATTGTCATCACAATACTCCACAAGCTTGTCATCAGAATGCTCCGTGACACTTGTCATCACAATGATCCATGAACCCTGTCATCAAAATGTTCCATGACACCTGTCATCACAATGCTCCATGGCCCTTGTCATTACAGTGCTCCATGATGCTCGTCATCACAATTATCCATGGTCTTCTCATCACAGTGCTCCACTGTCTTGCCATCACAATGCTCCATGACCTGGTTATTCACAATGCTCCATGTCCCCAGTCATCACAATGTTCCATGACCCCTGTCATCACAATACACCATACCCCTTTTCATTACAGTGCTCCATGACGCTCGTAATCACAATTATCCATGCTCTTCTCATCAAAATGCTCCACGCCCTTGTCATTAAAATGCTCCATGACACTTGTCATCACAATGCTCCATGACCCCTGTCATCACAATGCTCCAAAACCCTTGTCATTACAGTGCTCAATGACGCTTGTCATCACAATTTTCAATGGTCTTCTCATCACAATGCTCCACGGTCTTGCCATCACAATGCTCCATGCCCTGGTCATCACACTGCTCCATGTCCCTGACATCACAATTCTCCACGTTCTTGGCATCAGAATGCTCCATGACACTTCTCATCAAAGTCTTACACGCTTTGTCATCACAATTCTCAATGCACTTGTCATTGCAATGCTCCATGACCCCTGTCATAGAAAGCTCCATGTGCTTGTCATCACAATACTCCATGTGCTTGTCGTCACAATGCTGCATGACATTTGTCATCACAAGGCTCCCTGACACTTGTTCTCAGAATGCTCCTTGAAACCTGTCATGAAAAGGCTCCATGCCTTTTTCATCACAATGCCCCATGTCGTTTTCTTCACAATGCTCCTTGCCATTGTCATCAAAATACTCCACAAGCTTGTCATCAGAATGCTCCCTGACCCTTGTCATCACAATGCTCCATGACCCCTGTTATCACAATGCTCCATACCCCTTGTCATTACAGTGCTCCATGACGCTCGTCATCACAGTTACCCGTGGTCTTCTCATCACAATGCTCCACGATCTTGCCATCACAATGCTCCATGCCTTGGTCATCACAATGCTCCATGTCCCGTGTCATCACAATTCTCGACGTTCTTGGCATCACTATGCTCCATGACACTTCTCATCACAGTGTTACATGCTTTGTCATCACAATTCTCTATGCACTTGTCATCGCAATGCTCCATGATCCCTGTCATAGCAAGCTCCATGTGCTTGTCATCACAATGCTTCATGAACTGGTCATCAAAATTCTCAATGGCCCTTGTCATCACAATGCTCCATGCCCTTGTCATCACAAAGCTCCATGACCCTTGTCATCACAAAGCTCCATGACCCTTGTCATCAAAATGCTCCATTACCTTTGTCATCACAATCCTCCATGACACTTGGCATCACAATGCTCCATTCCATTGTCATCGCAATGACCATGACATATCTCATCACAATGCTCCCTGACACCTGTCTTCACAATACTCCATGACTTTCTCATCACAATGCTCCATGACCTTTGTCATCACAATTCTCAATACACTTGTCATCACAATGCTCCCTGGATCTTGTCATCAGTATGCTCATTGAAAACTGTCATGACAAGTCTCCATGCCCTTTTCATCACAATGATCCATGCCCTTTTCATCACAATGCTCCATGCCATTGTCATCACAATACTCCACAAGCTTGTCATCAGAATGCTCCGTGACACTTGTCATCACAATGATCCATGAACCCTGTCATCAAAATGTTCCATGACACCTGTCATCACAATGCTCCATGCCCCTTGTCATTACAGTGCTCCATGATGCTCGTCATCACAGTTATCCATGGTCTTCTCATCACAGTGCTCCACTGTCTTGCCATCACAATGCTCCATGACCTGGTTATCACAATGCTCCATGTCCCCAGTCATCACAATGCTCCATGACCCCTGTCATCACAATACTCCATACCCCTTTTCATTACAGTGCTCCATGACGCTCGTAATCACAATTATCCATGCTCTTCTCATCACAATGCTCCACGCCCTTGTCATCAAAATGCTCCATGACACTTGTCATCACAATGCTCCATGACCCCTGTCATCACAATGCTCCATGACCACTGTCATCACAATGCTCCATGACCCCTGTCATCACAATGCTCCAAACCCCTTGTCATTACAGTGCTCCATGACGCTTGTCATCACAATTATCCATGGTCTTCTCATCACAATGCTCCACGGTCTTTCCATCACAATGCTCCATGCCCTGGTCATCACACTGCTCCATGTCTCTGTCATCACAATTCTCCACGTTCTTGGCATCAGAATGCTCCATGACACTTCTCATCAAAGTGTTACATGCTTTGTCATCACAATTCTCAATGCACTTGTCATCGCAATGCTCCATGACCCCTGTCATAGAAAGCTCCATGTGCTTGTCATCACAATACTCCATGTGCTTGTCGTCACAATGCTCCATGACCTTTGTCATCACAAGGCTCCCTGACACTTGTTCTCAGAATGCTCCTTGAAACCTGTCATGAAAAGGCTCCATGCCTTTTTCATGACAATGCCCCATGTCGTTTTCTTCACAATGCTCCATGCCGTTGTCATCAAAATACTCCACAAGCTTGTCATCAGAATGCTCCCTGACCCTTGTCATCACAATGCTCCATGACCCCTGTTATCACAATGCTCCATAGCCCTTGTCATTACAGTGCTCCATGACGCTCGTCATCACAGTTACCCGTCGTCTTCTCATCACAATGTTCCACTGTCTTGCCATCACAATGCTCCATGCCTTGGTCATCACAATGCTCCATGTCCTGTGTCATCACAATTCTCCACGTTCTTGGCATCACTATGCTCCATGACACTTCTCATCACAGTGTTATATGCTGTGTCATCACAATTCTCTAGGCACTTGTCATCGCAATGCTCCATGATCCCTGTCATAGCAAGCTCCATGTGCGTGTCATCACAATGCTTCATGAACTGGTCATCAAAATTCTCAATGCCCCTTGTCATCACAATGCTCCATGCCCTTGTCATCACAAAGCTCCATGACCCTTGTCATCACAATGCTCCAAGCCCTTGTCATCAAAATGCTCCATTACCTGTGTCATCACAATCCTCCATGACACTTGGCATCACTATGCTCCATTCCATTGTCATCGCCAAGACCATGACATATCTCATCACAATGCTCCCTGACACCTGTCTTCACAATACTCCATGACCTTCTCATCACAATGCTCCATGCCCTTGTCATCACAATGTGCCGTGCCCACTCTCATCACAATAGTCCATGAAATTTGTCAGACCAATGCAACATGCCCCTGTCATCACAATGCTCCATGCACTTTCATCACAATGCTCTATGACCCCTGTCATCACAATGATCCGTGGCTCTAGTCATCACAATGCTTCATGACCATTGTCACCACAATGCTCCATGAACATATCATCACAATGCTCCGTGACCCTAGTCATCACAATGCTCCATGCCTTTGCCAGCACAATACTCCATGACCCATGACATCACAATGCGCCATGCGCTTGTCATCACAATGCTCCACATCGTTGTCATCACAATGCTCCATAAACATTGTCATCACAATGATCCATGCGTTTGTCAGCACAATTCTCCATGACCCATATCATCACAATGTGCCATGCGTTTGTCATCACAGTGCTCCACAACCTTGTTATCACAATGCTCCATGCACTTCTCATCAAAATGCTCTCTCACCAATGATATCACAATGTTCCTTAACTAATCATCTCAATACTCCCTCACACCTGTCATCACAATGTTCCATAACCCTTGTCACAACAATGCTACATGCACTTATCATCACAATGCTCCATGCCCCTGACATCACAATGTTCCATAACCCCTGTCATCACAATGCTCCATGACCCTTTTCATCACAATGCTCCATTACCCCTGACATCACAATGTTCCATAAACACTGTCATCAAAATGTTCCATGACCATTTCGTCCAATTGCTCCATAACCCTGTCATCACAATGCTCCCTGCCCTTCTCATCACAATGCACCACACCCTTGTCATCAAAATGCTCCATGGCCTATGTCATCACAAAGCTCCATGACCCTTGGCATCACAATGCTGCATGCCATTGTCATCACAAAGCTCCATGAAACCTCTCATCACATTGCTCCATGACGTTGTCATCACAAAGCTCCATGACGCTTGTCATCACAATGCTCGATGCCCTTCTCATCACAATGCACCATGCCTTTGTCATTGCAATCCTCCAAGACACATGTATCACTGTGTTCCGTGCACTTGTCATCACAATGCTCCATGCCCACTCTCATCACAATAATCCATGAAACTTTTCAGACCAATGCTCCATGCCCTTGTCATCATAATGCTCCATTACCACAGTCATAACAATGCTCCATGACCCCTGCCATCACAATGTTCCACGGCTTTGTCATCGCAAGACTCCATGACCCTTGTCATCACAATGCTCCAAGACCCCTGTAATCACAATGCTCCATGCCCATGTTATCACAAAGCTCCCTGACGCATGTCATCAGAATGCTCCATGGCCTTCTCATCACAATGCTCCATGCCCTTCTCATCAGAATGCACCATGACTTTGTCATTGCAATCCTCCAAGACACATGTATCACTGTGTTCCGTGCCCTGGTCATCACAATGCCCCATGCCCACTCTCATCACAATAATCCATGAAATTTTTCAGACCAATGCTCCATGCCCTTGTCATCACAATGCTCCAAGACCCCTGTAATCACAATGCTCCATGCCCATATCATCACAAAGCTCCATGACGCATGTCATCAGAATGCTCCATGGCCTTCTCATCACAATGCTCCATGCCCTTTTCATCACAATGCTCCAAGACCCCTGTAATAACAATACTCAATGCAACTTTTCATCTCAGTGCTCCATGAACCCTGTCATCACAATGCACCATGCCCATCATCATAATGCTTCATGCTATTGTCATCACAATGAAATCAAAATTCTCCATGACCTCTGTCATCACAATGCTCCAAACCCCTGTGATCACAATGTTCCATAAAACTTGTCATCACAACGACCCATGATGATGGTTACCACAATTATCCATGGACTTCTCATCACAATGCTCCCTGGAACTTGTCATCAGTATGCTCATTGAAAACTGTCATGACAAGTCTCCATGCCCTTTTCATCACAATGATCCATGCCCTTTTCATCACAATGCTCCATGCCATTGTCATCACAATACTCCACAAGCTTGTCATCAGAATGCTCCGTGACACTTGTCATCACAATGATCCATGAACCCTGTCATCAAAATGTTCCATGACACCTGTCATCACAATGCTCCATGGCCCTTGTCATTACAGTGCTCCATGATGCTCGTCATCACAATTATCCATGGTCTTCTCATCACAGTGCTCCACTGTCTAGCCATCACAATGCTCCATGACCTGGTTATCACAATGCTCCATGTCCCCAGTCATCACAATGCTCCATGACCCCTGTCATCACAATACTCCATACCCCTTTTCATTACAGTGCTCCATGACGCTCGTAATCACAATTATCCATGCTCTTCTCATCACAATGCTCCACGCCCTTGTCATCAAAATGCTCCATGACACTTGTCATCACAATGCTCCATGACCACTGTCATCACAATGCTCCATGAACCCTGTCATCACAATGCTCCAAACCCCTTGTCATTACAGTGCTCCATGACGCTTGTCATCACAATTATCCATGGTCTTCTCATCACAATGCTCCACGGTCTTGCCATCACAATGCTCCATGCCCTGGTCATCACACTGCTCCATGTCCCTGACATCACAATTCTCCACGTTCTTGGCATCAGAATGCTCATGACACTTCTCATCAAAGTGTTACATGCTTTGTCATCACAATTCTCAATGCACTTGTCATCGCAATGCTCCATGACCCCTGTCATAGAAAGCTCCATGTGCTTGTCATCACAATACTCCATGTGCTTGTCGTCACAATGCTCCATGACCTTTGTCATCACAAGGCTCCCTGACACTTGTTCTCAGAATGCTCCTTGAAACCTGTCATGAAAAGGCTCCATGCCTTTTTAATGACAATGCCCCATGCCGTTTTCTTCACAATGCTCCATGCCGTTGTCATCAAAATACTCCACAAGTTTGTCATCAGAATGCTCCCTGACCCTTGTCATCACAATGCTCCATGACCCCTGTTATCACAATACTCCATACCCCTTGTCATTACAGTGCTCCATGACGCTCGTCATCACAGTTACCCGTGGTCTTCTCATCACAGTGCTCCACGGTCTTGCCATCACAATGCTCCATGCCCTGGTCATCACAATGCTCCATGTCCCGTGTCATCACAATTCTCCACGTTCTTGGCATCACTATGCTCCATGACACTTCTCATCACAATGTTACATGCTTTGTCATCACAATTCTCTATGCACTTGTCTTCACAATGCTCCATGATCCCTGTCATAGCAAGCTCCGTGTGCTTGTCATCACAATGCTCCATGAACGGGTCATCAAAATTCTCAATGGCCCTTGTCATCACAATGCTCCATGCCCTTGTCATCACAAAGCTCCATGACCCTTGTCATCACAATGCTCCAAGCCCTTGTCATCAAAATGCTCCATTACCTTTGTCATCACAATCCTCCATGACACTTGGCATCACAATGCTCCATTCCATTGTCATCGCAATGACCATGACATATGTCATCACAACGCTCCCTGACACCTGTCTTCACAATACTCCATGACCTTCTCATCACAATGCTCCATGCCCTTGTCATCACAATGCGCCATGCCCACTCTCATCACAATAGTCCATGAAATTTGTCAGACCAATGCAACATGCCCCTGTCATCACAATGCTCCATGCACTTTCATCACAATGCTCTATGACCCCTGTCATCACAAAATGCTCCGTGACCCCAGTCATCACAATGCTTCATGACCATTGTCACCACAATGCTCCATGAACATATCATCACTATGCTCCGTGACCCTAGTCATCACAATGCTCCATGCCTTTGCCATCACAATACTCCATGACCCATGGCATCACAATGCACCATGTGCTTGTCATCACAATGCTCCACATCGTTGTCATCACAATGCTCCATAAACCTTGTCATCACAATGATCCATGCGTTTGTCAGCACAATGCTCCATGACCCATATCATAACAATGTCCATGCGTTTGTCATCACAATGCTCCACAACCTTGTTATCACAATGCTCCATGCACTTGTCATCAAAATGCTCTCTCACCAATGATATCACAATGTTCCTTAACTAATCATCTCAATACTCACTCACACCAGTCATCAGAATGTTCCATAACCCTTGTCACAACAATGCTACATGCACTTATCATCACAATGCTCCATGCCCCTGACATCACAATGTTCCATAAACACTGTCATCAAAATGTTCCATGACCATTTCATCCAATTGCTCCATGACCCTGTCATCACAATGCTCCCTGCCCTTCTCATCACAATGCACCACACCCTTGTCATCAAAATGCTCCATGGCCTATGTCATCACAAAGCTCCATGACCCTTGGCATCACAATGCTGCATTCCATTGACATCACAAAGCTCCATGAAACCTCTCATCACATTGCTCCATGACGTTGTCATCACAAAGCTCCATGACGCTTGTCATCACAATGCTCGATGCCCTTCTCATAACAATGCACCATGCCTTTGTCATTGCAATCCTCCAAGACACATGTATCACTGTGTTCCGTGCACTTGTCATCACAATGCTCCATGCCCACTCTCATCACAATAATCCATGAAACTTTTCAGACCAATGCTCCATGCCCATGTCATCACAATGCTCCATTACCACAGTCATAACAATGCTCCATGACCCCTGCCATCACAATGTTCCACGGCTTTGTCATCGCAAGACTCCATGACCCTTGTCATCACAATGCTCCAAGACCCCTGTAATCACAATGCTCCATGCCCATGTTATCACAAAGCTCCCTGACGCATGTCATCAGAATGCTCCATGGCCTTCTCATCACAATGCTCCATGCCCTTCTCATCAGAATGCACCATGCCTTTGTCATTGCAATCCTCAAAGACACATGTATCACTGTGTTCCGTGCCCTTGTCATCACAATGCTCCATGCCCACTCTCATCACAATAATCCATGAAATTTTTCAGACCAATGCTCCATGCTCTTGTCACCACAATGCTCCAAGACCCCTGTAATCACAATGCTCCATGCCCATGTCATCACAAAGCTCCATGATGCATGTCATCAGAATGCTCCATGGCCTTCTCATCACAATGCTCCATGCCCTTTTCATCACAATGCTCCAAGACCCCTGTAATAACAATACTCAATGCCACTTTTCATCTCAGTGCTCCATGAACCCTGTCATCACAATGCACCATGCCCATCATCATAATGCTTCATGCTATTGTCATCACAATGAAATCAAAATTCTCCATGACCTCTGTCATCACAATGCTCCAAACCCCTGTGATCACAATGTTCCATAAAACTTGTCATCACAACGCCCCATGATGATGGTTACCACAATTATCCATGGACTTCTCATCACAATGCTCCCTGGAACTTGTCATCAGTATGCTCATTGAAAACTGTCATGACAAGTCTCCATGCCCTTTTCATCACAATGATCCATGCCCTTTTCATCACAATGCTGCATGCCATTTTCATCACAATACTCCACAAGCTTGTCATCAGAATGCTCCGTGACACTTGTCATCACATTGATCCATGAACCCTGTCATCAAAATGTTCCATGACACCTGTCATCACAATGCTCCATGCCACTTGTCATTACAGTGCTCCATGATGCTCGTCATCCCATTTATAAATGGTCTTCTCATCACAGTGCTCCACTGTCTTGCCATCACAATGCTCCATGACATGGTAATTACAATGCTCCATGTCCCCAGTCATCACAATGCTCCATGACCCCTGTCATCACAATACTCCATACCCCTTTTCATTACAGTGCTCCATGACGCTCGTAATCACAATTATCCATGCTCTTCTCATCACAATGCTCCACGCCCTTGTCATCAACATGCTCCATGACACTTGTCATCACAATGCTCCATGACCACTCTCATCACAATGCTCCATGACCCCTGTCATCACAATGCTCCACACCCCTTGTCATTACAGTGCTCCATGACACTTGTCATCACAATTATCCATGGTCTTCTCATCACAATGCTCCATGGTCTTGCCATCACAATGCTCCATGCCCTGGTCATCACACTGCTCCATGTCCCTGTCATCACAATTCTCCACGTTCTTGGCATCACTATGCTCCATGACACTTCTCATCAAAGTCTTACATGCTTTGTCATCACAATTCTCTATGCCCTTGTCATCACAATGCTCCATGACCCCTGTCATAGCAAGCTCCATGTGCTTGTCATCACAATACTCCATGTGCTTGTCGTCACAATGCTCCATGACCTTTGTCATCACAAGGCTCCCTGAAATTTGTTGTCAGAATGCTCCTTGAAACATGTCATGAAAAGACTCCATGCCATTTTCATCACAATGCCCCATGCCGTTTTCTTCACAATGCTCCATGCCATTGTCATCAAAATACTCCACAAGCTTGTCATCAGAGTGCTCCCTGACCCTTGTCATCACAATGCTTCTTGACCCCTGTTATCACAATGCTCCATACCCCTTGTCATTACAGTGCTCCATGACGCTCGTCATCACAGTTACCCGTGGCCTTCTCATCACAATTCTCCACTGTCTTTTCATCACAATGCTCCATGCCCTGGTCATCACAATTCTCCATGCCCCTTGTCATCACAATTCTCCACGTTCTTGGCATCACTATGCTCCATGACACTTCTCATCACAGTGTTATATGCTTTGTCATCACAATTCTCTATGCACTTGTCATCGCAATGCTCCATGATCCCTGTCATAGCAAGCTCCATGTGCTTGTCATCACAATGCTTCATGAACTGGTTATCAAAATTCTCAATGGCCCTTGTCATCACAATGCTCCATGCCCTTGTCATCAAAAGGCTCCATTACCTTTGTCATCACTATCCTCCATTACACTTGGCATCACAATGCTCCATTCCATTGTCATCGCATTGACCATGACATATCTCATCACAATGCTCCCTGACACCTGTCTTCACAATACTCCATGACCTTCTCATCACAATGCTCCATGCCCTTGTCATCACAATGCGCCATGCCCACTCTCATCACAATAGTCCAAGAAATTTGTCAGACCAATGCAACATGCCCCTGTCATCACAATGCTCCATGCACTTTCATCACAATGCTCTATGACCCCTGTCATCACAATGCTCCGTGACTCCAGTCATCACAATGCTTCATGACCATTGTCACCACAATGCTCCATGAACATATCATCACAATGCTCCGTGACCCTAGTCATCACAATGCTCCATGCCTTTGTCAGCACAATACTCCATGACCCATGGCATCACAATGCGCGATGCGCTTGTCATCACAATGCTCCACATCGTTGTCATCACAATGCTCCATAAACCTTGTCATCACAATGCTCCATGCGTTTGTCAGCACAATGCTCCATGACCCATATCATCACAATGTGCCATGCGTTTCTCATCACAGTGCTCCACAACCTTGTTATCACAATGCTCCATACACTTCTCATCAAAATGCTCTCTCACCAATGATATCACAATGTTCCATCACTAATCATCTCAATACTCCCTCAAGCCTGTCATCACAGTGTTCCATAACCCTTGTCACTACAATGCTACATGCATTTATCATCACAATGCTCCATGCCCCTGACATCACAATGTTCCATAACCCCTGTCATCACAATGCTATATGACCCTTTTCATCACAATGCT
Source organism: Mesoplodon bidens (assembly GCF_964165515.1). Classification (NCBI taxonomy): domain Eukaryota; kingdom Metazoa; phylum Chordata; class Mammalia; order Artiodactyla; family Ziphiidae; genus Mesoplodon; species Mesoplodon bidens. The sequence goes on from NW_027671149.1 coordinate 210,889, forward strand.
GCATGACCCCTGATAACACAATGTTCCATAACCCCTGTCATCAAAATGTTCCATGACCCTTTTCATCCAATTGCTCCATGACCCTGTCATCACAATGATCCCTGCCCTTCTCATCACAATGCACCACGCCCTTGTCATCAAAATGCTCCATGGCCTAAGTCATCACAAAGCTCCATGACCCTTGGCATCACAATGCTGCATGCCATTGTCATTGCAATCCTCCATGACACATGTATCACTGTGTTCCGTGCCCTTGTCATCAGAATGCTCGATGCCCACTCTCATCACAATAATCCATGAAACTTTTCAGACCAATGTTCCATGCCCTTGTCATCACAATGCTCCATTACTCCTGTCATAAAAATGATCCATGACCCGTGCCATCACCATGTTCCACGGCCTTGTCATCACAAGGCTCCATGACCCTTGTCATCACAGTGTTCCAAGACACCTGTAATCACAAAGCTCCATGCCCCTCTTCATCTCAATGCTCCATGAACCCTGTCATCACAATGCACCATGCCGATAATCATAATGCTTCATGCTATTGCCATCACAATGAAATCAAAATTCTCCATGACTTCGTCATCACAATGCTCCAAACCCTTGTGATCACAATGTTCAATAACACTTATCATCACAACACCCCATGACGCTCATCATCACAATTATCCATGGTCTTCTCATCACAGTGCTCCATGACCTTTGTCATCACAATGCTCAATACACTTGTTATCACAATGCTCCCTGACACTTGTCATCAGTATGCTCCTTGAACCCTGTCATGAAAAGGCTCCATGTCTTTTTCATAACAATGATCCATGCCCTTTTCATCACAATGCTTCAAGACCCCTGTAATCACCATGTTCCACGGCCTTGTCATCACAAGGCTCAATGACTCTTGTCATCACAATGCTCCAATACCCTTGTAATCACCATGCTCCATGCCCCTTTTCATCTCATTGCTCCATGAACCCTGTCATCACAATGAACCATGCACATTATGATAATGCTTCATGCTATTGTTATCACAATGAAATCAAAATTCTCCATGACCTCTGTCATCACAATGCTCCAAACCCTTGTGATCACAATGTTCCATAACTCTTGCCATCACAACGCCCCATGCCGCTGGTCATCACAATTATCCATGGACTTCTCATCACAATGCTCTATGACCTTTGGCATCACAATTCTCAGTACACTGGTCATCACAATGCTCCCTGACACTTGTCGTCAGTATGCTCCTTGTACCCTGTCATGACAAGTCTCCATGCCTTTTTCATCACAATGATCCATGCCATTGTCATCACAATGCTCCATGCCATTGTCATCACAATACTCCACAAGCTTGTCATCAGAATGCTCCGTGACCCTTGTCATCACAATGCTCCATGACACCTGTCAACACAATGCTCCATACCCCTTGTCATTACAGTTCTCCATGATGCTCGTCATCACAATTATCCATGGTCTTCTCATCACAGTGCTCCACGGTCTTGCCATCACAATGCTCCATGCCCTGATCATCACAATACTCCATGTACCTTGTTATCACAATTCTCCATGTCCTTGTCATCACAATGCTCCATGACAGTTCTCATCACAATGATACATGCTATTGTCATCACAATTCTCCATGCACTTGTCATCGCAATGCCCCATGACCCCTGTCATAGCAAGTTCCATGCCTTTGTCATCACAATGCTTCACGAACTTTTCATCAAAATTCTCAATGCCCGTTGTCATCACAATGCTCCATGCCCTTGTCATCACAATGCTCCAAGCCCTTGTCATCACAATGCTCCATTACCTTTGTCATCACAATCCGCCATAACACTTGTGCATCACAATGCTCCATGCCATTGTCATCACAATGGGCCATGAAATATGTCATCACAATGCTCCCAGACACCTTTCTTCACAATATTCCATGCCCTTGTCATCCCAATGTGCCATGCCCACTCTCAACACATTTATCCATTAAACTTATCAGACCAGTGCTCCATACACCTGTCATCAAAATGCTCCATGTCATTTTCATCACAATGCTCCATGAACCCTCTCATCACATTGTTCCATGCCCTTGTCATCACAAAGCCCCATGATGCTTGTCATCACAGTACCCGATGCTCTTCTCACCACAATGCTCCATGCCCTTGTCATTACAATCCATCATGGCCCATGTATCAGAGTGTTCAGTGCCCTTGTCATCACAATGCTCCATGCCCACTCTCATCACAATAATCCACGAAACTTTTCAGACCAATGCTCCATGCCCTTCTCATCACAATGCTCCATTACCCCTGTCATAACAATGCTCCATGACACCTTCCATCACAATGTTCCACAGCCTTGTCATCAAAATTCTCAATGACCCTTGTCATCACAATGCTCCAAGAACCCTGTAATCACAATGCTCCATGCCCTTGTCATCACAAAGCTCCAAACGCATGTCATCAGAATGTTCCATGGCCTTCTCATTCATGATGCTCTATGCCCATGTCATCACAATGCTCCAAGACTCCTGTAATCACAATGCTCCATTACCCTTTTCATCTCAATGCACCATGAACACTGTCATCACAATGCACCATGCCCCTTTTCATCTCAATGCTCCATGAACCCTGTTATCACAATGCACCATGCCCATCATCATAATGGTTCAGGCTATTGTCATAACAATGAAATAAAAATGCTCCATGACCTCTGTCATCACAATGCTCCAAATCCTTGTGATCACAATGTTCCATAACACTTATCCTCACAACGCCCCATGACACTTGTCATAAAAATTATCCATGGTCTTCTCACCACAATGCTCCATGATCTTTGTCATCACAATTCTCAATACCCTTGTCATCACAATGCTCCCTGACACTTGTTTTCATTATGCTCCTTGAACACTGTCATGACAAGGCTCCATGCCTTTTTCATGACAATGATCCATGCCCTTTTCATCACAGTGTTCCAAGACCTCTGTAATCACAATGCTCCATGCCCTTGTCATCACAAAGCTCCATGATGCATGTCATCAGAACGCTCCATGGCCTTCTCATCCCAATGCTTCATGCCCTTGTCATCACAATGCTCCAAGACCGCTGTAATCACAAGGCTCACTGCCCCTTTTCATCAGAATGTTCCATGAGACTTGTAATCACAAGGCTCCATGGTCTTCTTATCACAGTGCTCCAGTACCTTGTCATCACAGTGCTCCATGAACCCTGTCATCACAATGCTCCATGAACACTGTCATCACAACGCTCCATGAACCCTGACAACACAATGATCTGGGACACTTGTCATCAAAATGCTCCATGAACCTTGTCATCACAGTGATCCATGCCCTTGTCATCCCAATGCTCCATGAACCTTGTCATCACAATGCTCCTTGCCTTTGTCAGCAAAATGCTACATAATCTTGTCATCACAATGCTCCATGCGCTTGTCATCACATTGCTCCATGTCTTTGGCATCATATTGCTTCATGCCCTTGTCATCTCTCTCTTGCCTCTCTGCTTTTTACAGATATTCGGATGTCCCTTTTGACCGGTGGGAAGTGACAATTCTTTGTAGTGTGGATTTGCATTGTGCACTTGCTTGATTGTCCAGAAAGGGCGTATGCGTTTTCTCCTGAATATATTCAGGAGAAAAGGCATACGCCCTTTTTGGCCAAGGGCATCACTGTCCAAGTTGTGATGCTTCTCCTGTGCTTTAAAGGTGATTCCAATTTACCTCTTGAAATATGTTTTGTGCAATTCTGCCTCATTTTCCAGTCCCCTTCTTTGCCTTCCCTCAACAGATTTTTGGAAGAGAGTAGTCCTTTATAACTCTGCAGGTTTTTGAATTGCTGTGCCGCTGAGCCCCAATTTTCAAATCCCATTTTTGTGAGCTGGCCACAAATCCACAATTTTGCTTCAGGACCTATACTGGTTCCAAGGGTGGCTATATTGGTTCCCTGTGGGTGGCTGAGGCTTTGGTTAATTCTTCTTCCTGCCGGGAAATTAGAGTGACCTGTGCCCGTCCAAATGTCTACATCTAATCTCTGATAGGTTCTCCCTCTTCCCTTTCATCCTCTGCACAATTAGCAAACTGTGTGTACCAGGAGGTTATAGGGGCTGACTCTCCTAAGTTGGTAGATTGATAGTAAAGCAGTTGGAATACCAAACTGGAGCAGAAGGAGAAGAAAAATTAGGAGAGTTTTAGAAACCTTTCGCCATCACATGTTGTCCATTCTCTAGGTTTCCCATACATGTTATAACTGTAGTGATATTCCCTTCTACCTGGAGATTTGGGACCCATGGGATGGTTGCATGCATTACTACCTTAACGGTCTGCATTTTCTATCCCAATCTCACCAGTCCTCTCAGCCCCAAGTGTCGAGCTTTATGTCTCATCCAGCTGTCTTTGCCGATAGGGTCATTCCAGGTTTCATCAGAACCTTTGAAGGAATTGTGTAAGAATTTCGCTGTTTTTTGGTTTTGTTTTTGAAATTCATGTTTATAATGGGGTTGAGCTGATTATCACTGACTTGTTTATGCTGGTCTAGACACAATTGATTCCCTTACGGAGACATATCAATACATAGGTTTTAAGATTCTTACTAGTCAGATATATACCTATGTGGGAAATCAGGGTGTTGAGTCCCATTCACTGAGGAAGGTGTAGCTCTTGTCTATTCTGTATTTGGTTTATGGAATGGTACCTGTGTTAATATCAAACTCTGGATTTATGCATCACCCAACCTCTCCTTTCTCCTGAAGCAGGCCTAAGATTTTTTTTTTATATGTGAGACTCTGTTCTCTTTTCTAATTCAGTTCATGTGTTGTGATATAGACATTCCCTCTATAAGTGATATCTTATGATAAGATTCTTTTTCTGTGTGACTAATTTCCCTTAGAATCATCATACTTAAATCCACGCATTATGCTGCTAATGGCCTTATATACATTGATTTCACGTCTGAGTGATATTCCGTTGTACAAAATTACCACAAGTTCTTTATGCATTTCTGTTTTTCCTGGGATATTTTAGGTGTACCAAAGTTGAGGTTCTTGTATGCAGAGCAGCCCTAAACTTTGGGGTGCCTGTGTCTTATTGATATTTAGTCTTCCGAAGTTATATGCCCATGAATTGAAGTCCCCTTTGCTCGGGGGATTTGTATTTTAGATGTTTTAGTTAACAGCATACACTTCTTCAGAGTGGCTCTTGGATATTTATACCCCACCCATCAGCGTGACTTGGCTCCCTGTTTGCCATGGCCTCTCCTGCATTTCTGGTTTGTACACATTTTTTGGATGGCCTAACTGAGCAGTGGAAATTGAGACTTCTTTGTTGTGCAGATATGCATTTCCCTCTTGCTTGGTTGGCCAAAAACTCTGTCTGTGTTTGTTTTTCTGAAGATATTCACAAAAAAAACGCATACACCCTTTTGCCCAACTGCATCACTTTATAAATTCTGCTGCTTTTCATATGCTTTAACAGTGAGTAGAATCTATCTTTTGAAATCTGTTTCCTGCAATTCTGCCTCTCATTCAGATCCTCTTCGTTGCCTTACCTGAATATATTTTTGGACGTTGGTTATCGTTTATATCTTTGCAGGTCTTTGAATTGTCTGCTCCTGAGCTGCATTTTGCAACTCGCTTTTTTTTGTGTGCTGTATGCCAAACCATTGGATTGCTTCAGGCCCAATTCTGGTTCTGGGGAGGCAGGCTGAGCCTTTGGTTAATTCTTCTTCTAATAGGAAATTAGAGTGACATGTTCCTGTCAAAACTCCTACAGCTAATCTCTCATTGGTTCCCCCTCTTCCCATTTATCCTCTGCACAAATTGAAAACTGTGTAAAACAAGAGGTTAAAGGTGCTGATTCTCCCAGTGGGGAGATTGTTAGTAATGTGGCTGGAATGGCGAAACCCAGCACCAGGAGATCAAAAATAAGGTGCATTTTAGACACCTTTCCTGAGCACACGGTGTACATTCATCTCGGTATCCCAGGCATGTTTTCGCTGTCAGAAGATTCCCTTGAACCTGCAGATTTGGGACCCATGGAATGGGTACCAGGCAGTATTACTTTAAAAGGTCTGCATTTTCTCACCAAGCCTCTCTAACATCTCTTAGCGTGCAAAGATTCCAGCCTTATATATAATCCTGCTGTGGGTCTACATGTGTTCAATCCATGTTACATCGTAGCCCTTCAAAAAAAGTTGTAAGAATTTTTGTCTGTCTCACTGTTTCTATAAATATTTTTAAATTTATTTTTATATTGGTTACAGCTGATTTTCAAAGCTCTGTTTTTTGCTGCTGTACATCCACTTGATTCACGTACTGTGAGACAACAATAAATTCTTCTTCAGATGCTTACCAGTCATATGTATTATTTTCCAGTGACTTGAGTGGGCTGAGTGCAGTTCTTTGAGGTACCGTGTAGGCCTTGTCAGTTATTCAATTTGGTACTTGGAATGGTATCTTTGCTAATTTCAACCTCCTGGATAATACCTCACCATTCCCCACCTTTCCCATTTAGCAGCCTTATGTCTATTTTCTACATATTTGACTATGTTTCTGTATTGTAATTTTTTTCATGTGTAGCCATTTTTGATTCCACCTTTAAGTGACATCTTATGATATGTGTCTTTTTCTTTCTGACATATGTCACTTAGAATGATCGTATGTAAATCCTCCAGAGTTGTTCCAACTGGCATTATTTCACTGATTTCTGGATGAGTCATATTCCACTCTACATAAGTACCCCATCTCTTTTATCCATTTTATCCTTCCAGGGACATTTAGGTTATATCCAAGTAGAGGCCCTTTTTAACAGAGAGGTGGTAAACGTTGGGGTGCCTGTTTTCTGTCGATTTTTGTTTTTCCCAAGGTATACGCCCATGAGTGCAAGTGCCCTATGCTCTGTAGCTCATTTTTTAGATGTTTTAGCAAACACAATACACTTCTCCAGAGTGGCCGTTGGCAAATTACATTTCCACTATCAGCCTCACAGGGCTCCCTTTTCTCCTCACCCTGTCTTGCATTTCTGGTGTTTACACTTTATGTGGATGGCCCTTCTGACTGATGTGAAGTGATACATTTTGTAGTATTGATTTCCAGTGTCCACCTGTTTGGTTGGATAAAAAGTGTGTATGGCCTTTACTTGAATATATTCAGAAAAAATGCATACGCCCTGTTTGGCCAACTGTGTCATTGACGATGTTCAGACCCTTTTCTTGTGCTTTAACGGGGAGTCCTTTCTACCTGTTCAAATATGTTTTCTGCCACTCTCCCTTGCTTACAAGTCCTTTTCTGTGACTAACCTTAAGACATTTTTCGACGATAGATATTTTCAACTCTGCAGTTTCATGAATTTTAGTGCCCCTGAGTTCCATTATTCAACTTGTGTTTATGGAAACTGGACACAAAACAGCGGGATTTCCTCTAGCCCTATTCTGTTTCCGTGGGCAATTCTAGCCTTTGATGAATTTGTCTTCCGGATTGGAAATTAGAGTGGCATGTGCCTGTCCGAACACCTAAGACTTGTCTCTAAATTTTTCTCATCCTTCCGCTTCATCCTCTGGACAAATTCCAAACTGTGTGCAACAGGATGTTGACGGTGTTGATATCCCCAAGTGAGGAGGTTGTTAGGAAAGATGTTTGAGGGGTGAACCGAATCACCAGGTGATGAGGAGATGAGGTGCCTTTTCCAAACTCTTTCCGATCAAATGGTGTACCATCCTCTAGGTGTGACAGGCATGTTTTAGCTGTAGGAAGGGTCCCGTGCATGTAAGGAGGACACCAGGGATTTTTCCACATCAGTGCCTCCCCAAAGCCCAAAATGGGGAATTTTTAAGCTACGGCTACACGCATGTCTATTAAGGGCATTGGGAAATAGGCAGAGCCCAAACGTTAGATGATTGAAATCTTCAGGGTCAGAAGTGCTCACCATCGGCTTTGCTTAGGTTACATTTTATCTGTCATTGATAGATGATGTCAATAAAAATATCTATTCTTTTTCAGATTATTTCCCCTTATAGGTTATTGCAAAATATTCAGTGTAGTTCCCTGTGCTATACAGTAGTTCCTTGTTGATGATCTATTTTATATACAGCAGTGTGTATGTGTTAAACCCAAACTGTTAATTTATCCCTTCTCCTACCTTTCCCCTTTGGTAATAATAAATTATTAGATTTTATACTTCTTAGAAATGTGGGAGCTGAAGAGAGGTATCATTTTCAATGGAAAAGCATTGAAAACACGATTGAACTTTCAGCCAAGAGTATTCGATGTACATCCATGGAAATAAATCACTTCATTTCTCTAATGTTGACCTGACAAATAAGACAAACATCTTCACTGAACTTGCTTATAGGAAAGTGATGGAAATATCAAATGTAAGTCTTAGAAACATCTTATTTTACACGAGCGTTATACACTGCTCTATGTTAACTACAGTTTGGCTCACACATCTATTCATTGAAGTTACAATGTTCTCAATTTCTGTTACTGATCCTCCAGAGTGGACCCCAACAGGAGTCCCCGTGCCCAGTGTCATTGGCGCCAACAGATCAAGACTGAGTTTGGTTCAGAAGCAAAGGAAACATTATTTTGAAAACAGAAAGGGGAGGTGAGAGCGTGCACTCCCCCACGGGCTGTGGGCTGGGCTGCTGTGTAGGGATCCCGGCAGCATCAGTGGGAGGGAGGGGATGGAGATCTCGAGGGCTGGGGTGGCTGCAGCTCAGGCTCTATGCCGCAGAGTCTGCATGGGACGCCGCTAGCTGAGGTGTCGACCCAGCCATTCTGCACTAGGAAATCGGGTCTGAAGTGCCGGGTGTGGGACCTCTGCATGCTGAACCCTAGGAGCACGTGAAATTAGACAAAGCACAAAGGAAAAACAGGTTTGACTTTATTTTATTGCCCAGATTCTCTTTTTTCTCCCAGGAGTTTTTAATGAACGTTGCCGGAGATGAACACCTCCTCTGCTTTTTGTTCTGTTCCTCATTCTTGGGGTGTTGAGGGTGCAGACCCCTCTTTTGTAACTGCTTCATGCTGTGGTGGGAGCCCTGATACATGGGGGGAGGGGAAAACTTCTCCCCACCAGCCTCCAGGTGAGGTCGATTGTCCCAAGGCCTCCTGCCTCACTTCTCGTCTGCCTGAGCACCAGCATTGGAAGTGTTATAGATTCTAATGACCTTTAAGGGTCCAGGAAACAGATGTGCAGAGATGCTGCGGTGGCAGGTTTCACCCCACCCAACATTTGTTCGGCGTCCTTAGGCTGATGGCTTTTGCCAGCCGAGATGCTCTGACCAGTAGTCTGTGCTTTCTTTAATTAGGTCCCTGAATTAATGTACAAACAGCACCATGTGTCAGAGCCCTGCCCGCACAACTCCCAGACAGTCAAGGGTCAGTGGTGATCCAGGACCATGACGTCCACTGAGTCAACGGCCTTTAGAAGTAGCCAGCAGTCCAGCCGGTCATATTGACCATCATCACCACGGTGTCTGTAGGGCTTTCTATGGTGAAAGCATGATATACGTTTCCCCCGCAAAGCTTATTAGCTCCCCTCTGGGTGCAGTAAGTCCTGCAAGCAGTAGTCTGCTCTTTCGGGGCACAGTCTTGTTGTTTTCTGAGAGAAACTCCAGGTCAAGTGATGGTCACACGAGTCATTTTGGGGGCCTATTGCCCCTGTTTGTCTCTCTGGAGGTTGGAGTTGGAGGGCCTCCTCACTCAAGGTCAGTGTGTCCACAGAGCGACCCCTGCAACTTCAGGGCATGATGGGTGGTTAGGATCACCACGTGGGGTCCTTTTCCCTTAGGAGGGACCTGGCCTTGGGGGCTGCTGATTTCCAGCTTTTTAGATACCCCAGTATCCTGGCCTGATGAGTCGGTGGGCAAAGCCCTTGGTGAGCATAGTTTATCATACCTGAAGGGCATTCTTGTGTTGCTCCATTTCAAGTGGTCCCAGTTTTTGCACTAAGTCTCAAAGGGCGATTAACCTATGACCGGGTATGTAAAGGTCAAAGGGTTTAGCTAAATTAGGGAGTTCCTGGGCAAGGGTCTGAATTGACTGCTCTTTCCATTCTTGAAAGGCTGCTTCTGGATTCTATTCAAAAGGATCATCATCTTTTCGTGTCAGTGTTTCATGTAGAGGCCCAGCTATTAGACTGTAGTTAGGGATCCAGCTGAAGAAAACCTTGGCCTCCCCAGGAACCCCTAAGCTGTCTTCTAGTTTTAGAAGAGGTAAGGCTGCAAATGGCTTCTTCCCTATCCTGGGATGCGTTTCTCCGAATATCTGTGAGAATGAAGCCCAGGAATGTCACCTTAGCCTAGGATATTTGAGCCTTTTTCTTGGACACCTTCTATACTTTCTTGGCTAGGTAGTTCAGAGGCGTCTTTAGTAGGCCTGGCGATCAGAATGTCCTCTGCATATTGAAGGAGGGTTCCCTTTTACAGAGGTGGAACTTTTAGGCCTTTAAAGGACATTTCCCCAATGATGGTGTGGGGATTTTTGAACCATTGGGGAAGGATGGCCCAGCATTATTGCTTTGGTTGCATGTTGTGTCCTGCCACTCACAAGCCAAAAATTCTTGTGACTCTGAGATGAATGGAACACAGAAGAAGGCATCATTGAAGTCTAATACAGAATGTCATGGCCTGGTGTATGGTAGAATGACCTGCAGGGTGTAGGAAATAGGAGCTAATGGAGGTATATCCTCGGTGGCTTCACTGACTGTCCTTATATCCTTTACCAGGTCCCCAGCAGCCAATGGGACTCTCGTGGTCATGCCAATCCCAGGATATGGAGCTCACCTGGGCAGCACGCCCCACCAAACCGCCCACGGTGCTCTTGTGGTCAAGTCCCTCCCAGGGTATGGAGCTCACATGTGCAGTTACCCAGCAACCCATGGGGCTCTCATAGTCAGGCCCTTCCCAGGATACGGAGCTCCTCTGGGCAGGTACCCGAGCATAGCTGGACACACAGGAACTGTGCACATAGCCCACATTGCAGAGAACCCCCAGCTCACCTGTCGCTCACAGCTGACACAAAACGCCTCAGAGCAGGACTTGAACTAACAAACAGCAGCCCTGACAGGTCTGTGACCCTGGCTATCACTCTGTGCAGCCTCTCTCGGCCTGGTGCTCCAGACACTTCCACTGCAGCTAGGGCACCAGGCCTCTGTCTCCACCCACCATCACTCCTCTCCCTGACTCCTGGGTTCCTCTCATTAGTATAGGGTCTTCTTGAAGTTGTTTTCCACTCATGGACCAGATAAAATGATGAGAAAAAAAGCAGCAGCTGAAGCCCCTTGTCTATCCTGACTCTCAAGAGCCCACACCTGTTCCTTGGCCGTGGCCTGTTTAGCAAGGTTCATTTTCTGCAACTGTGATCCCCTGAGGGGTGAGGATTGGCTGATTTGGGCAGCCTGACACTGCCTGCCAGCCCTCCCCAGGTGTGCCTGTGTTAAGGTCAATATAAACTCCTCTCCAGTCAGCAAGAGCCCCTGTAACTGTGCCTGATGCCATATTCTCTGCCCCGTCAGCAGTGTCGGGGCTGGGGTGGTGGGAGGGAGTGAGGGGCCATGGCTTTGTGGGTGGCCCAGTGTGAGTGGGGCTCTGCTGGACTTCATGCAGGAGTTGCCAGGCTGCCGCCTGCTAAAGAAGAGTATGTGTCACCCATACCTGCCGCTGGAATTTCTCCCCAGGCAGAGGTGAGGAAGTAAAAAAGCAGTGGGGGCCGTGGCAGGAGGCGTATCTCAGGTAGGGAAATGGAAAGCTTCCAGAAGAGCATCTGGGGCCAGGACCATCCTGGCTGGCCAGCAGGCACCAAGTCGGCCTGCGTGCTGTCGCTGTTGTGGCTCCACAGCCCTTCCTCTAGGCTTGCAAGTTCTTGTACATATTCAGCTGTTTTACCTGGAAATGGTGGGAAGAGTTCAGCTGCAGCAGGACTGGGGCTCAGCTCACATTTACTCACAGACGCCTCGACACAGTCCCTCAGCTTTGCAATGAGGATGTTCCTTGTGGGGGGGGAGCGCTGCTCACTGCATGGGAGACGATTTTCCACCTCTGACCAACTTAAGAATTTTTTACAACTGGAGCAAGTGCTCTGATACGATTTTCCTCTGTATAACTGGTGGGTTCTGTTTTTTTTTTTTTTTTTTTTCTTTTTTTCTTTTTGGTTCAAGGTAGATTTTATTTATTCCTCTTTTTTTTAAATTTGGAGATATAAACATGGAAATAATGCATTAATATAAAGACGTCTATGTGAAGGGAAAAACGTTTTTTTCGTTTATTTTATTAAATGTTATTTATTTATTTTTAATTTTTTTAAAATTTATTTATTTCTTTTATACAGCAGGTTCTTACTGGATATCTATTTTATACTTATGTGTGCACATGTGAATCCCAGTCTCCCAATTCATCCCACCACCACCCTCAAATGGCGTTCCCCCCTTGGTGTCCATATGTTTGTTCTCTACATCTGTGTCTCTATCTCTGCCCTGCAAACCGGTTCATCTATACCATTTTTCTAGGTTCCACATATATGCATTAACATACAATATTTGTTTTTCTCTTTCTGACTTACTTCACTCTGTTTGACAGTCTCTAGATCCATCAAGGTCTCTACAAATGACCCAATTTCATTCCTATGTATGGCTGAGTAATATTCCATTGTATAAATGTACCACATCTTTATCCATTCATCTCTCTATGGGCACTTAGGTTGCTTTTATTACCTGGCTATTGTAAATAGTGCTGCAATGAACATTGTGGTGAATGTGTCTTTTTGATTTATGGTTTTCTCTGGGTATATGCCCAGTAGTGGGATTGCTGGATTATATGGTAATTCTATTTTTAGTTTTTTAAGGAGCCTCCATACTGTTCTCCATAGAGACTATATCGATTTACATTCCCAGCAATAGTGGAAGAAGGTTCCTTTTCTCCACACCCTCTCCATCATTTGTTGTTTGTAGATTTTCTGATGATGCCCATTCTAACAGGTGTGATGTGATACCTCATTGTAGTTTCGATTTCCATTTCTCTAATAATTAGTGATGTTGAGCAGATTTTCATGTGCGTACTGGCCATCTCTATGTCTTCTTGGAAGAAATGTCTATTTAGATCTTCTTCCATTTTTGTATGGGGTTGTTTGTTTTATTAATATTGAGCTGCATGAGCTGTTTATATATATTGGAGATTAATCATTTGTCCATTGATTCATTGGCAAATATGTTCTGCCATTCTGAGGGTTGTCTTTTCGTCTTGTTTGTAGTTTCCTTTGCTTTGCAAAAGCTTTTACATTTCATTAGGTCCCATCTGTTTAGTTTACTTTTTTATTTCATTACTATAGGAGGTGGATCAAAAAAGATCTTGCTGTGATTTACGTCAGAGTATCCTTCGTAAGTTTTCCTCTCAGAGTTTTATACTGTCCGGTCTTACATTAAGGTCTCTAATCCATTTTGAATATATTTTTATGTATGGTGTTGGGGAGTGTTCTAATTTCATTCTTTTACATGTAGCTGTCCATATTTCCCAGCACCAATGATTGAAGAGACTGTCTTATCTCCATTGTATAGTCTTGCCTCCTTTGTCATAGAATAGTTGACCATAGGTGTGTAGGTTTATCCCTGGGCTTTCTTTTGCTTCTTTTTTTCTTTTACACGTTTATTGGAGTATAATTGTTTTACAATGGAGTGTTAGTTTCTGCTGTATAACAAAGTGAATCAGCTATACGTATACAAATATCACCAGATCCCCTCCCTCTTGCATCTCCCTCCCACATTCCATATCACACCCCCTTATGTGGTCACAAAGCACCGAGCTGATCTCCCTGGTCTATGTGGCTGATTCTCAGTAGCTATCGGTGTTACATTTGGTAATGTATTTATGTCCATGCCACTCTGTCACTTCGTCTCACCTTACCCATCCCCCTTCCGGTGTCCTCAAGTCCTTTCTCTACGTCTGTGTCCTTAATCCTGTCCTGCCACTAGGTTCTTCAAAATCTTTTTTTTTTTTCTTCATTAGATTCCGTATATCTCTGTTAACATACAGTATTTGTTTTTCCCTTTCTGACTTACTTCACTGTGTAGGACAGATTCTAAGTCCATCCACCTCAGTACAAATAACTCAGTTTTGCTTCTTTTTATGGCTGAGTAATATTCCATTGTATATATGTGCCAGATATTCTTTATCCATTCCTCTGTCGATGGACACTTAGGTTGCTTCCATGTCCAAGCTATTGTAGATAGAGCTGCAATGCACATTTTTGTACATAACTCTTTTTGAATTATGGTTTTCACAAGGCAAATGCCCAGTAGTTGTATTGTTGTGTCGTATGGTACCTCTATTGTTAGTTATTTAGAGGAACCTCCGTACTGTTCTCCTTAGTGCCCATATCAATTTACATTCCCACCCACAGTGCAAGTGTGTTCCCTTTTCTCCAATAAAGGCCTCTCCAGCATTTATTGTTTTGTAGATTTTTTTGATGATTGCCACTCTGACTGCTGTGTGGTGATACCTCACGATAGTTATGATTTGCATTTCTCTAATGATTAGTGATGTTCAGCATCCTTTCATGTGTTTCTTGGTAATCTGTATATCTTCTTTGGAGAAATGTCTATTTAGGTCTTCTGACCGTTTTTGGATTGGGTTGTTTGTTTTTGTGATATTGAGCTACATGAGGTGCTTGTAAAGTTTGGAGATTAATCCTTTGTCAATTGCTTCATTTGAAAATATTTTCTCCCATTCTGAGGGTTGTTTTTGCATCTTGTTTATGTTTTCCTGTACCGTGTAAAAGCTTTTAAGTTTCATTAGGTCCCATTTGTTGATTTCTGTTTTTATATCCATTTCTCTAGAAGGTGAGTCAAAAAGGATCTTGCTGTGATTTATGTCATAGAGTGTTCTGCCTATGGTTTCCTCTAAGTGTTTTATAGTGTCTGGTCTTATATTTAGATCTCTAATCCATTTAGAGTTTATTTTTGTGTATGGTGTTATGGAGTGTTCTAATTTCATTCTTTTATGTGTAGGGGTCCAGTTTTCCCAGCACCAATTACTGAAGAGACTGTCTTTTCTCCATTGTATATCCTTAGCTCCTTTGTCATAGATGAGATAGCCATAGGTATGTAGGTTTATCTCTGGGCTTTCTGTCCTGTTCCATTGATCTGTGTTTATGCCAATCTACATACACTTGATTCCATTATGGAGACATATAAATACATAGGTTTCAAGATTGTTACCAGTCAGATAAATTCCTCTTCAGTGAATAGGGTGTTTTGTGTCCAGTTCATTGAGAAAGGAGTAGGTCTTGTCTATTACATATTTGGTATATGGAATGGTATCTGTGCTAATTTCAAACTCTGCTTTTACACATCACCCCACGTCACCTTTCCCCTTAAGGAGGCATAAGTGTGTTTTCTAAATGTGTAACTCTGTTCTCTTTTGAAATTCAGTTCATGTGTAGCCATGTTTACATTCCCTCTATAAGTGATATATTACAATAAGTTTCTGTTTCTTTGTGGCTCATTTCACTTAGTATTATCGTACCTAAAGCCACTCATTATGCTGCTATTGGCCTTATGACATTGATTTTATGTCTGAGTGACATTCCATTGTATATAAGTACCATGACATCTATATCCATTTTTTTTCCTTTCCTGGGATATTTAATGTGTACCGAATTCGAGGTTCTTGTAAACAGAGCAGCCCTAAACTTTGCGCTGGCTGTGTGTTGCGGATTTTTAGTTTTCCCAAAATACACGCCCATGAGTGGAAGTGTGCTATGCTCTATAGCTCTGTTTTAGAAAACAACATACAGTTCTGCAGAGAGGCTGTTGGCAATTTACATCCTGTCCATCGGTGTAACCAGGCTCCCTTTTCTCCATGGCCTGTCCTGCATTTGTGGTTTTTACACTATTTGTGGATGGCCCTTTTGACTGGAGGTAAGGGACACTTCTATGTAGTGTGGATTTTCAATGCCTGATGGCTTGCTTGGCCAAAAAGGGCGTATGCATTTTTTCCCGAATATATTCAAGGAAATACACATACACCCTTTTCTGCCAAGGGCAACATTGTTGGAGTTCTGTCGCTTTTCATGTGCTTTAAAGATGACTCCAGTGTACCTCTTGAAATCTGTTTCCTTCAATTCTGCCTTGCATTCAAATCCTCTTCACGGCCTTACCTCAATATATTTCTGGATGATAGTTGTCCTTTATAACTCTGCAAGTTTGTGAATTGCTGTGCCCCTGATATCCATTTTTCAAACCGCCTATTTGTTAGCTGGCTGCAATACCGCAGGATGGCTTTAGGCCCTAGTCTGGTTCCAGGGCTTCAGGCTGAGCCTTTGGTTAATGCTTCTTCCTGATGGGAAAGTAGAGTGATATGTGCCCATCCAAACACCTACAGCTAATCTCTCATTTGTTTCCCCTCTTCCTGTTCATCCTCTGCACAATTTGCAAACTGTGCATAACAGGAGGGTAAAGGCGCTGACACTCCAAGTGGGGAGATTTTTAGTAATGCAGATGGAATGGTGAAGCCGAGCACGACGAAAGGAAAAATGAGGTACATTTTAGAAAACTTTCCCAATTACACAGTGTACCATCCACTGGGTTTCCCATGCATGTTTTAACTGTAGGAAGATTCCCTTAAACCGGGAGAGTTGGGACCACTAGAATGGGTAGCACACAGTATTGCTCTAAGTGGCGTTCTTTTGCTCACACAACCTCAGCAATCTTGTCAGCCCCAAGTGTCCAGTCTTATGTCTCATCCAGCTGTGGGTGTAAAGGTGGTCAATCCAGGTTGGATCACAGGCCCTGAATGTAATTTTTAAGATTTCTCTCTGTTTCGCGGTTTTTGCATTTTGCTTTTGAAACTTATTTTTATAAGGGGGTTTAGCTGAATTTCAGTGCTGTGTTCATGCCATTATACACACATATGGTTTCTTTATGGAGACATGAGAATACATATGTTTTAAAATTCTTAGAGTCAGATATATTCCTCTGCAATGAATAGGGGGTGTTGAGTCCAGTTCATTGTGCGGGGAGTAGCTGTTGTCTATTACATACATGGTTTAGGTAACGGTATCTGTGTTAATTTAAAACTGTGGTTTTATGCATCACCCCACCTCGGCTTTCCCCTTAAGCAGGCAGAAGATTGTTTTCTAAATGTGTGACTCTGTTGTGTTTGTAATCCAGTTCATGTGCAGCCATGTGTACATTCACCCAATGAGTGATAACTTATGATAAGATTTGTTACTCTGTTATCTTTCCTAACTCAGTTCATGTGTAGCCATGGTTACAGGACCTTTGTAAGTGATATCTTATGATAAGTTTCTTTTTCAATGTGACTTATTTCACTTAGAATCTTTGTACCTGAATCCACTCATTTTGCTGCTACTGGCCTTATGACATTGATTTCATGGCTAAGGGATATTCAATCGTACGTAAGTACCACAATTTCTTGAACCTTTTTTTTTTCTTTCCTGAGACATTTAAGGTCTACCCAATTTGAGGTTCGTGTAAGCAGTGCAGCCCTACATTTTCGGGTGGCTCTGTCTTACTGATTTTCATTTTTCCAAATGTATATTCCCTAGACTGGAACTGCCATTGGCTCTGTAGCTCTGTTTTACATTTCTTTTAGGGAACACAATGCACTCCCCCACAGAGGCATTTAGAAATTTACATCCTGCCCTTTAGCCTAACAAGACTCCCTGTTCTCCAGGGCCTGTCTTGCCTTTCTGGTTTTTACACATTTTTCGGATGTCCCTTTTGACCAGTGGGAAGTGATCGTTCTTGTAGTGCAGATAGGCATTACCTGCTTGCTTGCTTGGCCAAAAAGGGCGTATGCATTTTTTCTTGAATATATTCAGAAGAAAACGCATATGCCCTTTTGGACAAGTGCATCACTGATGAAGTAGTTCCCCTCTGCCTGTACTTTAAGGCAATTCCAATGTACCTCTTGAAATCTGTTTCCTGCTATTCTGCCTCGCATTCATGTCCTCCTCGTTGGCTTCCCTCAAAAGATTTTTGGAAGATAGTTGTCCTTTATTAATCTGCCAGTTTGTGAATTGCTGTGCCCCTGAGCTCCATTTTTCAACTCGTTTTTTGTGAACTGAACGCAAGTCCAAAATTTTGGTTCAGGACCTCTACTGGTTCCTGGTGGGTGGCTGAGAATTTGGTTAATTCTTCTTCCTGCCGGGAAATTAGAGTGACATATGCCCGTCCAAATGTCTAACAGCTGCTCTCTCATTGGTTCTACCTCTTCCCTTCCATCCTCTGCCAAATTGGCAACCTGTGCGAACCAGGAGGTTAAAGGGGCTGTCTCTCCAAGTTGGGAGATTGATAGTAAAGCAGTTGGAAAGTCAAACCAGAGCACCAGGAGAGGGACTATTCATTGAGTTTTAGAAAACTTTTGTATTCACAATGTGTCCATTCTCTAGGTTTCCCGTACATGTTATAGCTGTAGTAATATTCCCTTCAATCTGGAGAGTTGGGTCCCATGGAATGGGGGCCATGCATTATTGCTTTAAAGGGTCTGCATTTGCTCACCCAATCTCACCAATCCTCTCAGTCCCAAGTGTCCAGCCTTATGCCACATCCAGCTGTCATTGTAGAAAGGGTCATTCCAGGTTTCATCAGAGACCCTGAAGGAATTGTAAAGAATTTCCCTGTTTTTTTTGTTTTGTTTTGAAATTCATTTTTATAGTGGGTTTGAGCTGATTCAGCTGCCATGTTTATGCCAGTCTAGACACACTTGAGTCCCTTACAGACACATATCAATACATAAGTTTTAAGATTCTTATTAGTCACATCTATTTGTCTGCAGTAAATGTGGCCTTTTGAGTCCCTTTCACTGAGGAAGGTGAAGGTCTTTTCTATTCCACAGTTGGTTTTTGGAATGGTACTTTTCCTTATATCAAACACTGGTTTTATGCATCCACCCACGTCCTCTTCCCCCTTAAGCAGACATAAGAGTGTTTTCTAAATGTGAGACTCTGTTCTCTTTCCTAACTCAGTTCATGTGTAGCCATGTTTACAGGATCTTCATAAGTGATATCGTATGATGTTTCTTTTTCTGTGTGACTTATTTCACTTAGAATCATCGTACCTGAATCCACTCACTTTGCTGCTACTGGTCTTATGACATTGATTTCACGGCTGAGGGATATTCCATCGTACGTATCTACCACAATTTTTTGAACCATTTTTATATTTCCTGGGATATTTAAGGTGTACCCAAGTAGAGGTTTTTGTAAGCAGTGCAGCCCTATATTTGGGGGAGGCTCTGTCTTATTGATTTTCAGTTTTACCAAGGTATATTCCCTAGTCTAGAAGTGCCTTTGCCTTGTAGCTCTGTTGTTTACTTTTTTCAGAGAACACAGTGCACTTTTCCAGTGCGGCAGTTGGCAATTTACATCCCGCTCATCAGCATAACAAGGCTCCCTGTTCTCTAGAGCCTGTCGTGCCTTCCTGGTTTTTACCCATTTGGTGGATGTCCCTTTTGACCGGTGGGAAGTGATACTTCTTTGTAGTGCAGGTTTGCATTGCCCGCTGGCTTGCTTGGCCAAAAAGGGCGTATGCGTTTTCTCCTGAATATATTCAGGAGAAAACACATACGCCTTTTTTGGCCAAGTGCATCATTGTCGAAGATGTGCCCCTCTTCCTGTGCTTTAGAGGCAATTCCTACATACCTCTTGAAATCTGTTTCCTGCTATTCTGTCTCGCTTTCAAGTCCGCCTCACTGCCTTCCCTCAACAGATTTTTGGACGATAGATGTACTTTATTACTCTGCCTGTTTGTGAATTGATGTGCCCCTGAGCTCCATTTTTCAACTCGTTTTTTGTGAGCTGAACGCAAGTCCAAAATTTTTGTTCAGGACCTATACTGGTTCCCGGTCGGTGGCTGAGACTTTGGTTAATTCTTCTGCCTGCCGGTAAATTAGACTGACATGTGCCTGTCCAAATGCCTAACAGCTACTCTGTCACTGGTTCTCCCTCTTCCCTTCCATCCTCTGCCAATCTGGCAACCTGTGCAAACCAGGAGGTTAATGGGGCTGTCTCTCCAATTTGGGAGATTGATACTATAGCAGTTGGAATGTGAAACCGGAACACCAGGAGATGGACTATTTGTTGAGTTTTAGAAACATTTCGTATTCACAGTGTGTCCATTCTCTAGGTTTCCCGTACATGTTATAGCAGTAGTAATGTAACCTTCAACTTGTAGAGTTGGGACCCATGGAATGGGGGCCGTGCATTATTGCTTTAAAGGGTCTGCATTTGCTCACCCAATCTCACCAATCCACTCAGTCCCAAGTGTCCAGCCTTATGCCACATCCAGCTGTCATTGTAGATAGGGTCATTCCAGGTTTCATCAGAGACCCTGAAGGAAATGTAAAGAATTTCCCTGTTTTCGGTTTTGTTTTTGAAATTCCTTTTTATAGTGGGTTTGAGCTGATTCTCGCTGCCATGTTTATGCCAGTCTAGACACACTTGATTCCCTTACAGAGACATATCAATACATAGGTTTTAAGATTCTTACTAGTCAGATCTATTCCTCTGCGTGAAATGTGGGGTTTTGAGTCCCTTTCACTGTGGAATGTGTTGGTCTTGTCTATTCCACAGTTGGTTTTAGAAATGGTACCAGTGCTTATATCAAACTCTGGTTTTATGCATCACCCCACCGCTCCTTTCCCCTTAAGCAGGCATAAGAGTGTTTTCTAAATGTGAGACTCTGTTCTCTTTCCTAACTCAGTTCATGTGTAGCCATGTTTACAGGATCTTCATAAGTGATATCTTATGATAAGTTTCTTTTTCTGTGTGACTTATTTCACTTAGAATCATCGTACCTGAATCCACTCACTTTGCTGCTCCTGGTCTTATGACATTGATTTCATGGCTGAGGGATATTCCAACGTACATAAATACCGCAGTTTTTTGAACCATATTTATATTTCCTGGGATATTTAAGGTGTACCCAAGTTGAAGTTCTTGTAAGCTATGCATGCCTAAATTTGGGGGTGGCTCTGTCTTATTGATTTTCAGTTTTCCCTTGGTATATTCCCTAGACTGGAAGTGCCCTTGGCTCTGTAGCTCTGTTGTTTAATTGTTTTAGGGAATGCAATGCACTCCTCCAGTGAGGCAGTTGGCAATTTACATCCCGCCCATCAGCCTTACAAGGCTCCCTGTTCTCCAGGGCCTGTCTTGCTTTCTAGTTTTTACACATTTGTGGATGTCCCTTTTGACCGGTGGGAAGTGATACTTCTTTGTAGTGCAGATGTGCATTGCCTGCTTGCTTCCTTGGCCAAAAAGGGCGTATGCGTTTTCTCCTGAATAGATTCAGGAGAAAACGCATACGCCCTTTTTGGCCAAGTGCGTCATTGTCGAAGTTGTGCCCCTCTTCCTGTGCTTTAAAGGCGATTCCAACGTACCTCTTGAAATCTGTTTCCTGCTATTCTGCCTCGCTTTCAAGTCCGCCTCGTTGCCTTCCCTCAACAGATTTTTGGACGATAGTTGTCCTTTATAACTCTGCCAGTTTGTGAATTGCTGTGCCCCTGAGCTCCATTTATCAACTCGTTTTTTGTGAGCTGTACGCAGGGCCAAAATTTTGTTTCAGGACCTATACTGGTTCCCGGTGTGTGGCTGAGACTCTGGTTAATTCTTCTTCCTGCCGGGAAATTAGAGTGACATGTGCCCGTCCAAATGCCTAACAGCTACTCTCTCATTGGTTCTCCCTCTTCCATTCCATCCTCTGCCAAATTGGCAACTTGTGCGAACCAGGAGTTTAAAGGGGTTGTCTCTCCAAGTTGGGACATTGATAGTAAAGCAGTTGGAAAGTCAAAGCGGCGCACCAGGAGAGGGACTACTCGTTGAGTTTTAGAAACCTTTTGTATTCACAGTGTGTCCATTCTCTAGGTTTCCCGTACATGTTATAGCTGTAGTAATATTCCCTTCACCATGGAGAGTTGGGACCCATGGAATGGGGGCCATGCATTTTTGCTTTAAAGGGTATGCATTTGCTCACCCAATCTCACCAATCCTCTCAGTCCCAAGTGTCCAGCCTTATGCCACATCCAGCTGTCATTGTAGATAAGGTCATTCCTGGTTTCATCAGAGACCCTGAAGGAAATGTAAAGAATTTCCCTGTTTTTGGTTTTTTATTTTGAAATTCCTTTTTATAGTGGGTTTGAGCTGATTCTCGCTGCCATGTTTATGCCAGTCTAGACACACTTGGTTCCCTTACAGAGACATATCAATACATAGGTTTTATGATCCTTACTAGTCTGTTCTATTCCTCTGCGGGAAATATCGGGTTTTGAGTCCCTTTCACTGAGGAAGGTGTAGGTCTTTTCTATTCCACAGTTTGTTTTAGAAATGGTACCTGTACTTATATCAAACTCTGGTTTTATGCATCACCCCACCTCTCCTTTCCCCTTAAGCAGGCATAAGAGTGTTTTCTAAATGTGAGACACTGTTCTCTTTCCTAAATCAGTTCATGTGTAGCCATGTTTACAGGATCTTCATAAGTGATATCTTATGATAAGTTTCTTTTTCTGTGTGACTTATTTCACTTAGAATCTTCGTACCTGAATCCACTCACTTTGCTGCTCCTGGTCTTATGACATTGATTTCATGGCTGCGGGATATTCCATCGTACATAAGTACTACAATTTTTTGAACCATTTTTATATTTCCTGGGATATTTAAAGTGTACAAAAATGGAGGTTCTTATAATCAGTGCACCCCTAAATTAGGGTGTGGCTCTGTCTTATTGATTTTCAGTTTTCCCAAGGTATATTCCGTAGACTGGATGTCCCCTTGGCTCTGTAGCTCTATTGTTTACTTGTTTTACGGAACGCAATGCACTCCTACAGTGACATAGTTGGCAATTTACATGCCGGCCATCAGCAAAACAAGGCTCCTTCTTCTCGAGGGCCTGTCTTGCCTTTCTGGTTTTTACACATTTTTTAGAAGTCCCTATGGACTGGTGGGAAGTGATACTTCTTTGTAGTGCAGATTTGCATTGCCCGCTTGCTTGCTTGGCCAAAAAGGGCGTATGCGTTTTCTCCTGAATATATTCAGGAGAAAACACATATGCCCTTTTGGACAAGTGTTTCATTGTCTAAGTTGTACCCTTCTTCCTGTGCTTTAAAAGCAATTCCAACGTACCTCTTGAAATCTGTTTCCTGCTATTCTGCCTGGCTTTCAAGTCTGCCACTTTGCCTTCCCTCAACAGATTTTTGGACGATAGTTGTCCATTATTACTCTGCGAGTTTGTGAATTGCTGTGTCCCTGAGCTCAATTTTAAAACTCGTTTTTTGTGAGCTGTACGCAAGTCCAAAATTATGGTTCAGGACCTATGCTGGTTCCAGGTGGGTGGCTGAGACTTTGGTTAATTCTTCTTCCTGCCGGGAAATTAGAGTGACATGTGCCCGTTCAAATGCCTAACAGCTACTCTCTCATTGGTTCTCCCTCTTCCCTTCCATCCTCTGCAAAATTGGCAACCTGTGCGAACCAGGAGCTTAAAGGGCTTGTCTCTCCAATTTGGGAGATTGATAGTAAAGCCATTGGAAAGTCAAACCAGATCACCAGGAGAGGGACTACTCGTTGAGATTTAGAAACCTTTTTTATTCACAGTGTGTCCATTCTCTAGGTTTCCCGTACATGTTATAGCTGTAGTAATATTCCCTTCAACATGGACAGTTGAGTCCCATGGAATGGGGGCCATGCATTTTTGCTTTAAAGGGTCTGCATTTGCTCCCCCAATCTCACCAATCCTCTCAGTCCCAAGTGTCCAGCCTTATACCACATCCAGCTGTCATTTTAGACAGGGTCATTCCAGGTTTCATCAGAGACCCTGAAGGAATTGTAAAGAATTTCCCTGTTCATTGGTTTTGTTTTTGAAATTCCTTTTTATAGTGGGTTTGAGCTGATTCTCGCTGCCATGTTTATGCCAGTCTAGACACACTTGATTCCCTTACAGAGACATATCAATACATAGCTTTTAAGATTCTTACTAGTCAGATCTATTCCTCTGCGGGAAATATGGGGTTTTGAGTCCCTTTCACTGAGGAAGGTGTAAGTCTTGTCTATTCCAAAGTTGGTTTTAGAAATGGTACCTGTGCTTATGTCAAACTCTGGTTTTATGCATTACCCCACCTCTCCTTCCCCCTTAAGCAGGCATAAGAGTGTTTTCTAAATGTGAGACTCTGTTCTCTTTCCTAACTCAGTTCATGTGCAGCCAAGTTTACAGGATCTTCATAAGTGATATCTTATGATAAGTTTCTTTTTCTGTGGGACTTATTTCACTTAGAATCATTGTACCAGAATCCACTCACTTTGCTGCTCCTGGGCTTATGACATTGATTTCATGGCTGAGGGATATTCCATCGTACATAAATACCACAGTTTTTTGAACCATTTTTATATTTCCTGGGATATTTAAGGAGTACCCAAGTTGAGGTTCTTGTAAGCAGTGCAGCCCTAAACTTGGGGGTGGCTCTGTCTTATTGATTTTCAGTATTCCCAAGGTATATTCCCTAGACTGGAAGTGCCCTTGGCTCTGTAGCTCTGTTGTTTACTTGTTTTAGGCAACACAATGCACTCCTCCAGTGAGGCAGTTGGCAATTTACATCCCGCCCATCAGCATAACAAGGCTCCCTGTTCTCCAGGGCCTGTCTTGCCTTTCTGGTTTTTACACATTTGTGGATGTCCCTTTTGACCGGCGGGAAGTGATACTTCTTTGTAGTGCAGGTTTGCATTGCCCGCTTGCTTGCTTGGCCAAAAACGGCGTATGCGTTTTCTCCTGAATATATTCAGGAGAAAATGCATACGCCCTTTTTGGCCAAGTGCGTCATTGTCGAAGTTGTGCCCCTCTTCCTGTGCTTTAAAGGCGATTCCAATGTACCTCTTGAAATCTGTTTCCTGCTATTCTGCCTCGCTTTCAAGTCCGCCTCGTTGCCTTCCCTCAACAGGTTTTTGGACGATAGTTGTCCTTTATTACTCTGCCCATTTGTGAATTTCTGTGCCCTTGAGATCCATTTTTCAACTCCTATTTTGTGAGCTGTACGCTAGTCCAAAATTTTGGTTCACGAACTATACTGGTTCCAAGTGTGTGGCTGAGTCTTTTGTTAATTCTTCTTCCTGCCGGGAAATTAGAGTGACATGTGCCCGTCCAAATGCCTAACAGCAACTCTCTCATTAGTTCTCAATATTCCCTTCCATCCTCTGCAAAATTGGCAACCTGTGCGAACCAGGAGCTTAAAGGGGCTGTCTCTCCATTTTGGGAGATTGATAGTAAAGCAGTTGGAAAGTCAAACCGGAGCACCAGGAGTGGGACTATTCGTTGAGTTTTAGAAACCTTTTGTTTAACAGTGTGTCCATTCTCTAGGTTTCCCATACATGTTATAGCTGTAGAAATATTCCCTTCAACCTGGAGAGTTGGGACCCATGGAATGGGGGCCATGCATTTTTGCTTTAAAGGGTCTGCATTTGCTCACCCAATCTCACCAATCCTCTCAGTCCCAAGTGTCCAGCCTTATACCACATCAAGCTGTCTTTGTAGATAGGGTCATTCCAGGTTTCATCACAGACCCTGAAGGAAATGTAAAGAATTTCCCTGTTTTTTGGTTTTGTTTTTGAAATTCCCTTTTATAGTGGGTTTGAGCTGATTCTCGCTGTCATGTTTATGCCAGTCTAGACACACTTGATTCCCTTACAGAGACATATGAATACATAGGTTTTAAGATTCTTACTAGTCAGATCTATTCCTCTGCGGGAAATATGGGGTTTTGAGTCCCTTTCACTGAGGAAGGTGTAGGTCTTGACTATTACACAGTTGGTTATAGAAATGGTACCTGTGCTTATATCAAACTCTGGTTTTATGCATCACCCCACCTCTCCTTTCCCCTTAAGCAGGCATTAGAGTGTTTTCTAAATGTGAGACTCTGTTCTCTTTCCTAACTCAGTTCATGTGTAGCCATGTTTACAGCATCTTCATCTGTGATAACTTATGATAAGTTTCTTTTTCTGTGTGACCTATTTCTCTTAGAATCATCGTACCTGAATCCACTCACTTTGCTGCTCCTGGTCTTATGACATTGATTTCATGGCTGAGGGATATTCCATCGTACATAAATACCACAGTTTTTTGAACCATTTTTATATTTCCTGGGATATTTAAGGTGTACCCAAGTTGAGGTTCTTGTAAGCAGTGCAGCCCTAAATTTGGGGGTGGCTCTGACTTATTGATTTTCAGTTTTCCCAAGGTATATTCCCTAGACTGGAAGTGCCCTTGGCTCTGTAGCTCTGTTGTTTACTTGTTTTAGGGAACGCAATGCACTCCTCCAGTGAGGCAGTTGGCAATTTACATCCCGCCCATCAGCATAACAAGGCTCCCTCTTCTCCAGGGCCTGTCTTGCCTTTCTGGTTTTTAAACATTTTGTGGATGTCCCTTTTGACCGGAGGGAAGTTATACTTCTTTGTAGTGCAGATTTGCATTGCCCGCTTGCTTGCTTGGCCAAAAAGGGCGTATGCGTTTTCTCCTGAATATATTCAGGAGAAAACGCATACGCCCTTTTTGGCCAAGTGCGTCATTGTCGAAATTGTGCCCCTCTTCCTGTGCTTTAAAGGCGATTCCAACGTACCTCTTGAAATCTGTTTCCTGCTATTCTGTCTCTCTATCAAGTCCGACTCGCTGCCTTCCCTCAACAGATTTTTTGGACGATAGTTGTCCTTTATTACTCTGCCAGTTTGTGAATTGCTATGCCCCTGAGCTCCATTTCTCAACTCGTTTTTTGTGAGCTGTACGCAATTCCAAAATTTTGGTTCAGGACCTATACTTGTTCCGGCTGGGTGGCTGAGACTCTGGTTAATTCTTCTTCCTGCCGGGAAATTAGAGTGACATGTGCCCGTCCAAATGCCTAACAGCTACTCTCTCATTGGTTCTCCCTCTTCCCTTCCATCCTCTGCGAAATTGGCAACCTGTGCGAACCAGGAGGTTAAAGGGGTTGTCTCTCCAAGTTGGGAGATTGATAGTAAAGCAGTTGGAAAGTCAAATCGGAGCACCAGGAGGGGGACTACTCGTTGAGTTTTAGAAACCTTTTGTATTCACAGTCTGTCCATTCCCTAGGTTTCCCGTACATGTTATAGCTGTAGTAATAGTCCCTTCAACATGGAGAGTTGGGACCCATGAAATGGGGGCCATGCATTTTTGCTTTAAAGGGTCTGCATTTGCTCACCCCATCTCACCAATCCTCTCAGTCCCAGGTGTCCAGCCTTATGCCACATCCAGCTGTCATTGTAGATAGGGTCATTCCAGGTTTCATCGGAGACCCTGAAGGTAATGTAAAGAATTTCCCTGTTTTTTGGTTTTGTTTTTGAATTTCCTTTTTATAGTGGGTTTGAGCTGATTCTCGCTGCCATGTTTATGCCAGTCTAGACACACTTGATTCCCTTACAGAGACATATCAATACATAGGTTTTAAGATTCTTACTAGTCAGATCTATTCCTCTGCGGGAAATATGGGGTTTTGAGTCCCTTTCACTGAGGAAGGTGTAGGTCTTCTCTATTCCACAGTTGGTTTTAGAAATGGTACCTGTGCTTATATCAAACACTGGTTTTATGCATCACCCCACCTCTCCTCTCCCCTTAAGCAGGCATAAGAGTTTTTTCTAAATGTGAGACTATTTTCTCTTTCCTAACTCAGTTCATGTGTAGCCATGTTTACAGGATCTTCATAAGTGATATCTTATGATAAGTTTCTTTTTCTGTGTGACCTATTTCACTTAGAATCATCGTACCTGAATCCACTAACTTTGCTGCTCCTGGTCTTATGACATTGATTTCATGGATGAGGGATATTCCATCATATATAAATACCACAGTTTTTTTAACCATTTTAATATTTCCTGGGATTTTTAAGGTGTACCCAAGTTGAGGTTCTTGTAAGCAGTGCAGCCCTAAATTAGGGGGTTGCTCTGACTTATTGATTTTCAGTTTTCCCAAAGTATATTCCCTAGACTGGAAGTGCCCTTGGCTCTGTAGCTCTGTTGTTTACTTGTTTTAGGGAACGCAATGAACTCCTCCAGTGAGGCAGTTGGCAATTTACATCCCGCCCATCATCATAACAAGGCTCCCTGTTCTCCAGGGCCTGTCTTGCCTTTCGGGAATTTACACGTTTTGTGGATGTCCCTTTTGACCGGTGGGAAGTGATACTTCTTTGTAGTGCAGATTTGCATTTCCCGCGTGCTTGCTTGGCCAAAAAGGGCGTATGCGTTTTCTCCTGAATATATTCATGGGAAAACTCTTATGCCCTTTTTGGCCAAGTGCGTCATTGTCGAAGTTGTGCCCCTATTCCTGTGCTTTAAAGGCGATTCCAACGTACTTCTTGAAATCTGTTTCCTGCTATTCTGCCTCACTTTCAAGTCCGCCTCGTTGCCTTCCCTCAACAGATTTTTGGACGATAGTTGTCCATTATTACTCTGCGAGTTTGTGAATTGCTGTGTCCCTGAGCTCAATGTTAAAACTCGTTTTTTGTGAGCTGTACGCAAGTCCAAAATTATGGTTCAGGACCTATGCTGGTTCCAGGTGGGTGGCTGAGACTTTGGTTAATTCTTCTTCCTGCCGGGAAATTAGAGTGACATGTGCCCGTTCAAATGCCTAACAGCTACTCTCTCATTGTTTCTCCCTCTTCACTTCCATCCTCTGCAAAATTGGCAACCTGTGCGAACCAGGAGCTTAAAGGGCTTGTCTCTCCAATTTGGGAGATTGATAGTAAAGCCATTGGAAAGTCAAACCGGATCACCAGGAGAGGGACTACTCGTTGAGATTTAGAAACCTTTTTTATTCACAGTGTGTCCATTCTCTAGGTTTCCCGTACATGTTATAGCTGTAGTAATATTCCCTTCAACATGGACAGTTGAGTCCCATGGAATGGGGGCCATGCATTTTTGCTTTAAAGGGTCTGCATTTGCTCCCCCAATCTCACCAATCCTCTCAGTCCCAAGTGTCCAGCCTTATACCACATCCAGCTGTCATTTTAGACAGGGTCATTCCAGGTTTCATCAGAGACCCTGAAGGAATTGTAAAGAATTTCCCTGTTCATTGGTTTTGTTTTTGAAATTCCTTTTTATAGTGGGTTTGAGCTGATTCTCGCTGCCATGTTTATGCCAGTCTAGACACACTTGATTCCCTTACAGAGACATATCAATACATAGCTTTTAAGATTCTTACTAGTCAGATCTATTCCTCTGCGGGAAATATGGGGTTTTGAGTCCCTTTCACTGAGGAAGGTGTAAGTCTTGTCTATTCCAAAGTTGGTTTTAGAAATGGTACCTGTGCTTATGTCAAACTCTGGTTTTATGCATTACCCCACCTCTCCTTCCCCCTTAAGCAGGCATAAGAGTGTTTTCTAAATGTGAGACTCTGTTCTCTTTCCTAACTCAGTTCATGTGCAGCCAAGTTTACAGGATCTTCATAAGTGATATCTTATGATAAGTTTCTTTTTCTGTGGGACTTATTTCACTTAGAATCATTGTACCTGAATCCACTCACTTTGCTGCTCCTGGGCTTATGACATTGATTTCATGGCTGAGGGATATTCCATCGTACATAAATACCACAGTTTTTTGAACCATTTTTATATTTCCTGGGATATTTAAGGAGTACCCAAGTTGAGGTTCTTGTAAGCAGTGCAGCCCTAAACTTGGGGGTGGCTCTGTCTTATTGATTTTCAGTATTCCCAAGGTATATTCCCTAGACTGGAAGTGCCCTTGGCTCTGTAGCTCTGTTGTTTACTTGTTTTAGGCAACACAATGCACTCCTCCAGTGAGGCAGTTGGCAATTTACATCCCGCCCATCAGCATAACAAGGCTCCCTGTTCTCCAGGGCCTGTCTTGCCTTTCTGGTTTTTACACATTTGTGGATGTCCCTTTTGACCGGCGGGAAGTGATACTTCTTTGTAGTGCAGGTTTGCATTGCCCGCTTGCTTGCTTGGCCAAAAACGGCGTATGCGTTTTCTCCTGAATATATTCAGGAGAAAATGCATATGCCCTTTTTGGCCAAGTGCGTCATTGTCGAAGTTGTGCCCCTCTTCCTGTGCTTTAAAGGCGATTCCAATGTACCTCTTGAAATCTGTTTCCTGCTATTCTGCCTCGCTTTCAAGTCCGCCTCGTTGCCTTCCCTCAACAGGTTTTTGGACGATAGTTGTCCTTTATTACTCTGCCCATTTGTGAATTTCTGTGCCCTTGAGATCCATTTTTCAACTCCTATTTTGTGAGCTGTACGCTAGTCCAAAATTTTGGTTCACGACCTATACTGGTTCCAAGTGTGTGGCTGAGTCTTTTGTTAATTCTTCTTCCTGCCGGGAAATTAGAGTGACATGTGCCCGTCCAAATGCCTAACAGCAACTCTCTCATTAGTTCTCAATATTCCCTTCCATCCTCTGCAAAATTGGCAACCTGTGCGAACCAGGAGCTTAAAGGGGCTGTCTCTCCATTTTGGGAGATTGATAGTAAAGCAGTTGGAAAGTCAAACCGGAGCACCAGGAGTGGGACTATTCGTTGAGTTTTAGAAACCTTTTGTTTAACAGTGTGTCCATTCTCTAGGTTTCCCATACATGTTATAGCTGTAGAAATATTCCCTTCAACCTGGAGAGTTGGGACCCATGGAATGGGGGCCATGCATTTTTGCTTTAAAGGGTCTGCATTTGCTCACCCAATCTCACCAATCCTCTCAGTCCCAAGTGTCCAGCCTTATACCACATCAAGCTGTCTTTGTAGATAGGGTCATTCCAGGTTTCATCACAGACCCTGAAGGAAATGTAAAGAATTTCCCTGTTTTTTGGTTTTGTTTTTGAAATTCCCTTTTATAGTGGGTTTGAGCTGATTCTCGCTGTCATGTTTATGCCAGTCTAGACACACTTGATTCCCTTACAGAGACATATGAATACATAGGTTTTAAGATTCTTACTAGTCAGATCTATTCCTCTGCGGGAAATATGGGGTTTTGAGTCCCTTTCACTGAGGAAGGTGTAGGTCTTGACTATTACACAGTTGGTTATAGAAATGGTACCTGTGCTTATATCAAACTCTGGTTTTATGCATCACCCCACCTCTCCTTTCCCCTTAAGCAGGCATTAGAGTGTTTTCTAAATGTGAGACTCTGTTCTCTTTCCTAACTCAGTTCATGTGTAGCCATGTTTACAGCATCTTCATCTGTGATAACTTATGATAAGTTTCTTTTTCTGTGTGACCTATTTCTCTTAGAATCATCGTACCTGAATCCACTCACTTTGCTGCTCCTGGTCTTATGACATTGATTTCATGGCTGAGGGATATTCCATCGTACATAAATACCACAGTTTTTTGAACCATTTTTATATTTCCTGGGATATTTAAGGTGTACCCAAGTTGAGTTTCTTGTAAGCAGTGCAGCCCTAAATTTGGGGGTGGCTCTGACTTATTGATTTTCAGTTTTCCCAAGGTATATTCCCTAGACTGGAAGTGCCCTTGGCTCTGTAGCTCTGTTGTTTACTTGTTTTAGGGAACGCAATGCACTCCTCCAGTGAGGCAGTTGGCAATTTACATCCCGCCCATCAGCATAACAAGGCTCCCTCTTCTCCAGGGCCTGTCTTGCCTTTCTGGTTTTTAAACATTTTGTGGATGTCCCTTTTGACCGGAGGGAAGTTATACTTCTTTGTAGTGCAGATTTGCATTGCCCGCTTGCTTGCTTGGCCAAAAAGGGCGTATGCGTTTTCTCCTAAATATATTCAGGAGAAAACGCATACGCCCTTTTTGGCCAAGTGCGTCATTGTCGAAGTTGTGCCCCTCTTCCTGTGCTTTAAAGGCGATTCCAACGTACCTCTTGAAATCTGTTTCCTGCTATTCTGTCTCTCTATCAAGTCCGACTCGCTGCCTTCCCTCAACAGATTTTTTGGACGATAGTTGTCCTTTATTACTCTGCCAGTTTGTGAATTGCTGTGCCCCTGAGCTCCATTTCTCAACTCGTTTTTTGTGAGCTGTACGCAATTCCAAAATTTTGGTTCAGGACCTATACTTGTTCCGGCTGGGTGGCTGAGACTCTGGTTAATTCTTCTTCCTGCCGGGAAATTAGAGTGACATGTGCCCGTCCAAATGCCTAACAGCTACTCTCTCATTGGTTCTCCCTCTTCCCTTCCATCCTCTGTGAAATTGGCAACCTGTGCGAACCAGGAGGTTAAAGGGGTTGTCTCTCCAAGTTGGGAGATTGATAGTAAAGCAGTTGGAAAGTCAAATCGGAGCACCAGGAGGGGGACTACTCGTTGAGTTTTAGAAACCTTTTGTATTCACAGTCTGTCCATTCCCTAGGTTTCCCGTACATGTTATAGCTGTAGTAATAGTCCCTTCAACATGGAGAGTTGGGACCCATGAAATGGGGGCCATGCATTTTTGCTTTAAAGGGTCTGCATTTGCTCACCCCATCTCACCAATCCTCTCAGTCCCAGGTGTCCAGCCTTATGCCACATCCAGCTGTCATTGTAGATAGGGTCATTCCAGGTTTCATCGGAGACCCTGAAGGTAATGTAAAGAATTTCCCTGTTTTTTGGTTTTGTTTTTGAATTTCCTTTTTATAGTGGGTTTGAGCTGATTCTCGCTGCCATGTTTATGCCAGTCTAGACACACTTGATTCCCTTACAGAGACATATCAATACATAGGTTTTAAGATTCTTACTAGTCAGATCTATTCCTCTGCGGGAAATATGGGGTTTTGAGTCCCTTTCACTGAGGAAGGTGTAGGTCTTCTCTATTCCACAGTTGGTTTTAGAAATGGTACCTGTGCTTATATCAAACACTGGTTTTATGCATCACCCCACCTCTCCTCTCCCCTTAAGCAGGCATAAGAGTTTTTTCTAAATGTGAGACTATTTTCTCTTTCCTAACTCAGTTCATGTGTAGCCATGTTTACAGGATCTTCATAAGTGATATCTTATGATAAGTTTCTTTTTCTGTGTGACCTATTTCACTTAGAATCATCGTACCTGAATCCACTAACTTTGCTGCTCCTGGTCTTATGACATTGATTTCATGGATGAGGGATATTCCATCATATATAAATACCACAGTTTTTTTAACCATTTTAATATTTCCTGGGATTTTTAAGGTGTACCCAAGTTGAGGTTCTTGTAAGCAGTGCAGCCCTAAATTAGGGGGTTGCTCTGACTTATTGATTTTCAGTTTTCCCAAAGTATATTCCCTAGACTGGAAGTGCCCTTGGCTCTGTAGCTCTGTTGTTTACTTGTTTTAGGGAACGCAATGAACTCCTCCAGTGAGGCAGTTGGCAATTTACATCCCGCCCATCATCATAACAAGGCTCCCTGTTCTCCAGGGCCTGTCTTGCCTTTCGGGAATTTACACGTTTTGTGGATGTCCCTTTTGACCGGTGGGAAGTGATACTTCTTTGTAGTGCAGATTTGCATTTCCCGCGTGCTTGCTTGGCCAAAAAGGGCGTATGCGTTTTCTCCTGAATATATTCATGGGAAAACTCTTATGCCCTTTTTGGCCAAGTGCGTCATTGTCGAAGTTGTGCCCCTATTCCTGTGCTTTAAAGGCGATTCCAACGTACTTCTTGAAATCTGTTTCCTGCTATTCTGCCTCACTTTCAAGTCCGCCTCGTTGCCTTCCCTCAACAGATTTTTGGACGATAGTTGTCCTTTATTACTCTGCCAGTTTGTGAATTGCTGTGCCCCTGAGCTCCATTTTTCAAGTCGTTTTTTGTGAGCTGTACGCAAGTCCAAAATTTTGGTTCAGGACCTATACTGGTTCCCGGTGGGTGGCTGAGACTTTGGTTAATTCTTCTACCTGCGGGAAATTAGAGTGACATGTGCCTGTCCAAATGCCTAACCGCTACTCTCTCATTGGTTCTCCCTCTTCCCTTCCATCCTCTGCCAAATTGGCAACCTGTGCGAACCAGGAGGTTAAAGGGGTTGTCTCTCCAAGTTGGGAGATTGTTAGTAAAGCAGTTGGAAAGTCAAAGCGGAGCACCAGGAGAGGGACTACTCGTTGAGTTTTAGAAACTTTTGTATTCACAGTGTGTCCATTCTCTAGGTTTCCTTTAACATTTTATTGCTGTAGTAATATTCCCTTCAAAATGGAGAGTTGGGACCCATGGAATGGGGGCCATGCATTTTTGCTTTAAAGGGTCTGCATTTGCTCACCCAATCTCACCAATCTTCTCAGTCCCAAGTGTCCAGCCTTATGCCACATCCAGCTGTCATTGTAGATAGGGTCATTCCAGGTTTCATCACAGACCCTGAAGGAAATGTAAAGAATTTCCCTGTTTTTTGGTTTTGTTTTTGAAATTCCCTTTTATAGTGGGTTTGAGCTGATTCTCACTGCCATGTTTATGCCAGTCTAGACACACTTGATTCCCTTACGGAGACATATCAATACATAGGTTTTAAGATTCTTACTAGTCAGATCTATTCCTCTGCGGGAAATATGGGGTTTTGAGTCCCTTTCACTGAGTAAGGTGTAGGTCTTGTCTATTCCACAGTTGGTTTTAGAAATGTTACTTGTGCTTATATCAAACTCTGGTTTTATGCATCACCCCACCTCTCCTTTCCCCTTAAGCAGGCATAAGAGTGTTTTCTAAATGTGAGACTCTGTTCTCTTTCCTAACTCAGTTCATGTGTAGCCATGTTTACAGGATCTTCATAAGTGATATCTTATGATAAGTTTCTTTATCTGTGTGACTTATTTCACTTAGAATCATCGTACCTGAATCCACTCACTTTGCTGCTCCTGGTCTTATAACATTGATTTCATGGCTGTTGGATATTCCATTGTACATAAATACTACAGTTTTTTGAACCATTTTTATATTTCCTGGGATATTTAAGGTGTACCCAAGTTGAGGTTCTTGTAAGCAGTGCAGCCCTAAATTTGGGGGTGGCTCAGTCTTATTGATTTTCAGTTTTCCCAAGGTATATTCCCTAGACTGGAAGTGCCCTTGGCTCTGTAGCTCTGTTGTTTTCTTGTTTTAGGGAACGCAATTCACTCCTCCAGTGAGGCAGTTGGCAATTTACATCCCGCCCATCAGCATAACAAGGCTCCCTGTTCTCCAGGGCCTGTCTTGCCTTTCTGGTTTTACACATTTTGTGGATGTCCCTTTTGACCGGTGGGAAGTGATACTTCTTTGTAGTGCAGATTTGCATTGCCCGCTTGCTTGCTTGGCCAAAAAGGGCGTATGCGTTTTCTCCTGAATATATTCAGGAGAAAACGCATACGCCCTTTTTGGACACGTGCGTCATTTTCGAAGTTGTGCCCCTCTTCCTGTGCTTTAAAGGCGATTCCAACCTACCTCTTGAAATCTGTTTCCTGCTATTCTGCCTCGCTTCCAAATCCTCCTCATTGCCTTCCCTCAACAGCTTTTAGGATGATAGTTGTCCTTTATTACTCTGCCAGGTTGTGAATTGCTGTGCCCCTCAGCTCAAGTTTTCAACTCGTTTTTTTTGAGCTGTACGCAAGTCCAAAATTTTGGTTCAGGACCTATACTGTTTCCCAGTGTGTGGCTGAGACTTTGGTTAATTCTTCTTCCTGCCGGGAAACTAGAGTGACATGTGCCAGTCCAAATGCCTAACAGCTACTCTCTCATTGGTTCTCCCTCTTCCCTTCCATCCTCGGCCAAATTGGCAACCTGTGCGAACCTGGAGGTTAAAGGGGTTGTCTCTCAAACTTGCGAGATTGATAGTAAAGCAATTGGAAAGTCAAACCGGAGCACCTGGAGAGGGACTACTCGTTGAGTTTTAGAAACCATTTGTATTCACAGTGTGTCCATTCTCTAGGTTTCCCGTACATGTTATAGCTGTAGTAATATTCCCTTCAACATGGAGAGTTGGGACCCAAGGAATGGGGACCATGCATTTTTGCTTTAAACGGTCTGGATTTGCTCACCCAATCTCACCAATCCTCTCAGTCCCAAGTGTCCAGCCTTATGCCACATCCAGCTGTCATTGTAGATAGGGTCATTCCAGGTTTCATCAGAGACCCTGAAGGAATTGTAAAGAATTTCCCTGTTTTTTGGTTTTGTTTTTGAATTTCCTTTTATAGTGGGCTTGAGCTGATTCTCGCTGCCATGTTTATGCCAGTCTAGACACACTTCATTCCCTTACATAGGCATATCAATACATAGGTTTTAAGATTCTTACTAGTCAGATCTGTTCCTCTTCGGGAAATATGGGGATTTGAGTCCCTTTCACTGAGGAAGGTGTAGGTCTTGTCTATTCCACAGTTGGTTTTAGAAATGGTACCTATACTTATATCAAACTCTGGTTTTATGCATCACCCCACCTCTCCTTTCCCCTTAAGCAGGCATAAGAGTGTTTTCTAAATGTGAGACTCTGTTCTCTTTCCTAACTCACTTCATGTGTAGCCATGTTTACAGGATCATCATAACTGATATCTTATGATAAGTTTCTTTTTCTGTGTGACATATTTCACTTAGAATCATCGTACCTGAATCCACTCACTTTGCTGCTCCTTGACTTATGACATTGATTTCATGGATGTGGGATATTCCATCGTACATAAGTACCACAATTTTTGGAACCATATTTATATTTCCTGGGATATTTAAGGTGTACCCAAGTTGAGGTTCTTGCAAGCAGTGCAGCCCTAAATTTGGTGGTGGCTCTGTCTTATTGATATTCAGTTTTCCCAAGGTATATTCTCTAGACTGGAAGTGCCCTTGGCTCTGTAGCTCTGTTGTTTACTTGTTTTAGGGAAAGCAATGCACTCCTCCAGTGAGGCAGTTGGCAATTTACATACCGCCAATCAGCATAACAAGGCTCCCTGTCCTCCAGGGCCTGTCTTGCCTTTCTGGTTTTTACACATTTTGTGCATGTCCCTTTTGACCGGTGGGAAGTGATACTTCTTTGTAGTGCAGATTTGCATTGCCCGCTTGCTTGCTTGGCCAAAAAGGGTGTATGCGTTTTCTCCTGAATATGTTCAGGAGAAAACGCATACACCCTTTTTGGCCCAGTGCGTCATTGTTGAAGTTGTGCCATTCTTCCTCTGCTTTAAAGGCGATTCCAACATACCTCTTGAAATGTGTTTCCTGCTATTCTGCCTCGCTTTCAAGTCCACCTCGTTGCCTTCCCTCAACAGATTTTTGGACGATAGTTGTCCTTTATTACTCTGCCAGTTTGTGAATTGCTGTGCCCCTGAGCTCCATTTTTCAACTCGTTTTTTGTGAGCTGTACGCAAGTCCAAAATTTTGGTTCAGGATCTATACTGGTTCCCGGTGGGAGGCTGAGTCTGTGGTTAATTCTTCTTCCTGCCGGGAAATTAGAGTGACATGTGCCCGTCCAAATGCCTAACAGCTACTCTCTCATTGGTTCTCCCTCTTCCCTTCCATCCTCTGCCAAATTGGCAACCTGTGTGAACCAGGAGGTTAAAGGGGTTGTCTCTCCAATTTGGGAGATTGATAGTAAAGCAGTTGGAAAGTCAAACCGGATCACCAGGAGAGGGACAACTCGTTGAGTTTTAGAAACCTTTTGTATTCACAGTGTGTCCATTCTCTAGGTTTCCCATACATGTTATAGCTGTAGTAATATTCCCTTCAACATGGAGAGTTGGGACCCATGGAATGGGGGCCATGCATTTTTGCTTTAAAGGGTCTGCATTTGCTCACCCAATCTCACCAAACCTCTCAGTCGCAAGTGTCCAGCCTTATGCCACATCCAGCTGTCATTGCAGATAAGGTCATTCCAGGTTCATCGGAGACCCTGAAGGAAATGTAAAGAATTTCCCTGTTTTTTGGTTTTGTTTTTGAAATTCCTTTTTATAGTGGGTTTGAGCTGATTTCTCGCTGCCTTGTTTATGCCAGTCTAGACACAATTGATTCCCTTACAGAGACATATCAATACATAGGATTTAAGATTCTTACTAGTCAGATCTATTCCTGTGCGGGAAATATGGGGTTTTGAGTCCCTTTCACTGAGGAAGGTGTAGGTCTTCCCTATTCCACAGTTGGTTTTAGAAATGGTACCTGTTCTTATATCACACTCTGGTTTTATGCATCACCCCACCTCTCCTTCCCCCTTAAACAGGCATAAGAGTGTATTCTAAATGTGAGACTCTGTTGTCTTTCCTAACTCAGTTCATGTGTAGCCATGTTTACAGGATCTTCATAAGTGATATCTTATAATAAGTTTCTTTTTCTGTGTGACTTATTTCACTTAGAATCATCGTACCTGAATCCACTCACTTTGCTGATCCTGGTCTTATGACATTGATTGCATGGCTGAGGGATATTCCAACGTACGTAAGTACCACAATTTTTTGAACCATTTTTATATTTCCTGGGATATTTAAGGTGTACCCAAGTTGAGGTTCTTGTAAGCATTGCAGCCCTAAATTTGGGGGTGGCTCTGTCTTATTGATTTTCAGTTTTCCCAAGGTATATTCCCTAGACTGGAAGTGCCCTTGGCTCTGTAGCTCTGTTGTTTACTTGTTTTTGGGAACACAGTGCACTCCTCCAGTGAGGCAGTTGGCAATTTACATCCCGGCCATCAGAATAACATGGCTCCCTGTTCTCCAGGGCCTGTCTTGCCTTTCTGGTTTTTACACATGTTGTAGAAGTCCCTTTTGACCGGTGGAAAGTGATACTTCTTTGTAGTGCAGAGTTGCATTGCCCGCTTGCTTGCTTGGCCAAAAAGGACGTATGCGTTTTCTCCTGAATATATTCAGGAGAAAACGCATACCCCCTTTTTCGCCCAGTGCGTCATTGTCAAAGTTGTGCCCCTCTTCCTGTGCTTTAAAGGCGATTCCAACGTACCTCTTGAAGTCTGTTTCCTGCTATTCTGCCTCGCTTTCAAGTCCGCCTCGATGCCTTCCATCAACAGATTTTTGGACGATAGTTGTCCTTTATAATTCTGCCAGATTGTGAATTGCTGTGCCCCTGAGCTCCATTTTTCAACTCGTATTTGTGAGCTGTACGCAAGTCCAAAATTTTGGTTCAGGACCTATACTGGTTCCCGGTGGGTGGCTGAGACTTTGGTTAATTTTTCTTCCTGCCGGGAAATTAGAGTGGCATGTGACCGTCCAAATGCCTAACAGCTACTCTCTCATTGGTTCTCCCTCTTCCATTCCATCCTCTGCCTAACTGGCAACCTGTGCAAACCAGGAGCTTAAAGGGTCAGTCTCTCCAAGTTGGGAGATTGATAGTAAAGCTGTTGGAAAGTCAAACCGGAGCACAAGGAGAGGGACTATTTGTTGAGTTTTAGAAACCTATTGTATTCACAGTGTGTCCATTCTCTAGGTTTCCCATACATGTTATATCTGTAGTAATATTCCCTTCAACATGGAGAGTTGGGACCCATGGAATGGGGGTCATGCATTTTTGCTTTAAAGGGTCTGCATTTGCTCACCCAATCTCACCAATCCTCTCAGTCCCAAGTGTCCAGCCTTATACCACATCCAGCTGTCATTGTAGATAGAGTCATTCCAGGTTTAATCAGAGACCCTGAAGGAATTGTAATGAATTTCCCTGTTTTTTGGTTTGTTTTGGAAATTCGTTTTTATAGTCGGTTTGAGCTGATTCTTGCTGCCATGTTTATGCCAGTCTAGACACACTTGATTCCCTTACGGAGACATATCAATACATAGGTTTTAAGTTTCTTACTAGTCAGATCTATTCCTCTGCGGGAAATATGGGGTTTTGAGTCTCCTTCACTGCGGAAGGTGTAGGTCTTGTCTATTCCAAAGTTGGTTTTAGAAATGGTACCTGTGCTTATATCAAACTCTGGTTTTATGCATCACCCCACCTCTCCTTCCCCCTTAAGCAGGCATAAGAGTGTTTTCTAAATGTGAGACTCTGTTCTCTTTCCTAACTCACTTCATGTGTAGCCATGTTTACAGGATCTTCATAATTAATATCTTATGATAAGTTTCTTTTTCTGTGTGACTTATTTCACTTAGAATCATCGTACATGAATCCACTCACTTTGCTGCTCCTGGTCTTATGACATTGATTTCATGGCTGAGGGATATTCCATCGTACAAAAATTCCACAGATTTTTGAACCGTTTTTATATTTCCTGGGATATTTAAGGTGTACCCAAGTTGAGGTTCTTGTAAGCAGCGCAGCCCTAAATTTGGGGGTGGCTCTGTCTTATTGATTTTCAGTATTCCCAAGGTATATTCCCTAGACTGGAAGTGCCCTTGGCTCTGTAGCTCTGTTGTTTACTTGTTTCAGGGAACACAATGCACTCCTCCAGTGAGGCAGTTGGCTATTTACATCCCGCCCATCAGCATAACAAGGCTCCCTGTTCTCCAGGGCCTGTCTTGCCTTCCTGGTTTTTACACATTTTGTGGATGCCCCTTTTGACCGGAGGGAAGTGATACTTCTTTGTAGTGCAGATTTGCATTGCCCGCTTGCTTGCTTGGCCAAAATGGGCGTATGCGTTTTCTCCTGAATATATTCAGGAGAAAATGTATACGCCCTTTTTGGCCCAGTGCGTCATTGTCAAAATTGTGCCCCCCTTTCCGGTGCTTTAAAGGCGATTCCAACGTACCTCTTGAAATCTGTTTCCTGCTATTCTGCCTCGCTTTCAAGTCCGCCGCGTTGCCTTCCCTCAACAGATTTTTGGGCGATAGTTGTCCTTTATTACTCTGCCAGTTTGTGAATTGCTGTGCCCCTGAGCTCCATTTTTCAACTCGTTTTTTGTGAGAAGTATGCATGTCCAAAATTTTTTGTTCAGGACCTATACTGGTTCCCGGTGGGTGGCTGAGACTTTGTTTGATTCTTCTTCTTGCCGGGAAATTAGAGTGACATGTGCCCGTGCAAATGCCTAACAGCTACTCTCTCATTGGTGCTCCCTCTTCCCTTCCATCCTCTCCCAAATTGGCAACCTGTGCGAACTAGGAGCTTATGGGGCTGTCTCTCCAAGTTGGGAGACTGATAGTAAAGCAGTTGGAAAGTCAAACCGGAGCACAAGGAGAGGGACTATTTGTTGAGTTTTAGAAACCTATTGTATTCACAGTGTGTTCATTCTCTAGGTTTCCCATACATGTTATATCTGTAGTAATATTCCCTTCAACATGGGGAGTTGGGACCCATGGAATGGGGGCCATGCATTTTTGCTTTAAAGGGTCTGCATTTGCTCACCCAATCTCACCTATCCTCTCAGTCCCATGTGTCCAGCCTTATACCACATCAAGCTGTCATTGTAGATATGGTCATTCCAGGTTTCATCAGATACCGTGAAGGAATTGTAATGAATTTCCCTGTTTTTTGGTTTTGTTTTTGAAATTCCTTTTTATAGTGGGTTTGAGCTGATTCTCGCTGCCATGTTTACGCCAGTCTAGACACACATGATTCCCTTACAGAGACATATCAATACTTAGGTTTTAAGATTCTTACTAGTCAGATCTATTCCTCTGCGGGAAATACGGGGTTTTGAGTCCCTTTCACTGAGAAAGTTGTAGGTCTTGTCTATTCCACAGTTGGTTTTAGAAACGGTATCTGTGCTTATATCAAACTCTGCTTTTATGCATCACCCCACCTCTCCTTCCCCCTTAAACAGGCATAAGAGTATTTTCTAAATGTGAGACTCTGTTGTCTTTCCTAACTCAGTTCATGTGTAGCCATGTTTACAGGATCTTCGTAAGTGATATCTTATGATAAGTTTCTTTTTCTGTTTGACTTATTTCACTTAGAATCATCGTACCTGAATCCACTCACTTTGCTGCTCCTGGTCTTATGACATTGATTTCATGGCTGAGGGATATTCCATCGTACGTAAGTACCACAATTTTTTGAACCAATTTTATATTTCCTGGGATATTTAAGGTGTACCCAAGTTGAGGTTCTTGTAAGCAGTGCAGCCCTAAATTTGGGGGTGGCTTGTCTTATTGATTTTCAGTTTTCCCAAGGTATATTCCCTAGACTGGAAGTGCCCTTGGCTCTATAGCTCTGTTGTTTACTTGTTTTAGGGAACACAATGCACTCCTCCAGTGAGACAGTTGGCAATTTACATCCCGCCCATCTGCATAACAAGGATCCCTGTTCTCCAGGGCCTGTCTTGCCTTTCTGGTTTTTACTCATTTTTTCGATGTCCCTTTTGACTGGTGGGAAGTGATACGTCTTTGTCGTGCAGATTTGCATTGCCCGCTTGCTTGCTTGCCCAAAAAGGGCGTATGCGTTTTTTCCTGAATATATTCAGGAGAAAACGCATACGCCCTTTTTGGCCAAGTGCTTCATTGTCGAAGTTCTGCCCCTCTTCCTGCGCTTTAAAGGCGATTCCAACGTACCTCTTGAAATCTGTTTCCTGCTATTCTATCTCGCTTTCAAGTCCACCTCGTTGCCTTCCCTCAACAGATTTTTGGACGATAGTTGTCCTTTATTACTCTGCCAGTTTGTGAATTGCTGTGCCCCTGAGCTCCATTTTTCAACACATATTTTGTGAGCTCTACGCAAGTCCAAAATTTTGGATCAGGACCTGTACTGGTTCCCTGTGGGTGGCTGAGACACTGGTTAATTCTTCTTCCTGCCGGGAACTTAGAGTGACATGTGCCCATCCAAATGCCTAACAGCTACTCTCTCATTGGTTCTCCCTCTTCCCTTCCATCCTCTGCCAAATTGGCAACCTGTGCGAACCAGGAGGTTAAAGGGGTTGCATCTCCAAGTTGGGAGATTGATAGTAAAGCAGTTGGAAAGTAAAACCAGAGCACCAGGAGAGGGACTACTCATTGAGTTTTAGAAACCTTTTGTATTCACATTGTCTCCATTCTGTAGGTTTCCCGTACATGTTATAGCTGTAGTAATATTCCTTTCAACATGGAGAGTTGGGACCCATGGAATGGGGGCCATGCATTTTTGCTTAAAAGTGTCTGCATTTGCTCACCCTATCTCACCAATTCTCTCAGTCCCAAGTGTCCAGCCTTATGCCACATCCAGCTGTCATTGTAGATAGGGTCATTCCAGGTTTCATCAGAGACCCTGAAGGAAATGTAAAGAATTTCCCAGTTTTTTGGTTTTGTTTTTGAAATTCCTTTTTATAGTGGGTTTGAGCTGATTCTCGCTGCCATGTTTATGCCAGTCCAGACACACTTGATTCCCTTACAGAGACATATCAATACATGGTTTTAAGATTCTTACTAGTCAGATCTATTCCTCTGCGGGAAATATGGGGTTTTGAGTCCCTTT
Organism: Mesoplodon bidens; assembly: GCF_964165515.1. Classification (NCBI taxonomy): domain Eukaryota; kingdom Metazoa; phylum Chordata; class Mammalia; order Artiodactyla; family Ziphiidae; genus Mesoplodon; species Mesoplodon bidens. The sequence goes on from NW_027671149.1 coordinate 254,047, forward strand.
CACTGAGGAAGGTGTTGTTCTTGTCTATTTCACAGTTGGTTTTAGAAATGGTACCTGTGCTTATATCAAACTCTGGTTTTATTCATCACCCCACCTCTCCTTTCCCCTTAAGCAGGCATAAGAGTGTTTTCTAAATGTGAGACCCTGTTCTGTTTCCTAAATCAGTTCATGTGTAGCCATGTTTACAGGATCTTCATAAGTGATATCTTATGATAAGTTTCTTTTTCTGTGTGTCTTATTTCACTTAGAATCATCGTACCTGAATCCACTCACTTTGCTGCTCATGGTCTTATGACATTGATTTCATGGTTGAGGGATATTCCATCGTACATAAATACCACAGTTTTTTAAACTATTTTTATATTTCCTGGGATATTTAAGGTGTACCCAAGTTGAGGTTCTTGTAAGCAGTGCAGCCCTAAATTTGGGGGTGGCTCTGTCTTATTGATTTTCAGTTTTCCCAAGGTATATTCCCTAGACTGGAAGTGCCCTTGGCTCTGTAGCTCTGTTGTTTACTTGTTTAAGGGAACGCAAATCACTCCTCCAGTGAGGAAGTTGGCAATTTACATCCCGCCCATCAGCATAACAAGGCTCCCTGTTCTCCAGGGCCTATCTTGCCTTTCTGATTTTTACACATTTTGTGGATGTCCCTTTTGACCGGTGGGAAGTGATACTTCTTTGTAGTGCAGATGTGCATTGCCCGCTTGCTTGCTTGGCCAAAAAGGGCGTATGCGTTTTCTCCTGAATATATTCAGGAGAAAACGCATATGCCTTTTTGGCCAAGTGCGTCATTGTCGAAGTTGTGCCCCTCTTCCTGTGCTTTAAAGGCGATTCCAATGTACCTCTTGAAATCTGTTTACTGATATTCTGCCTCGCTTTCAAGTCTGCCTCGTTGCCTTCCTTCAACAGATTTTTGGACGATAGTTGTCCTTTATTACTCTGCCCGTTTGTGAATTGCTGTGCCCCTGAGCTCCATTTTTCAACTCGTTTTTTGTGAGCTGTACGCAAGTCCAAAATTTTGGTTCAGGACCTATACTGGTTCCCGGTGGGTGGCTGAGACTCTGGTTAATTCTTCTTCCTGCCGGGAAATTAGAGTGACATGTGCCCTTCCAAATGCCTAACACCTACTCTCTCATTGGTTCTCCCTCTTCCCTTCCATCCTCTGCCAAATTGGCAACTTGTGCGAACCAGGAGGTTAAAGGGGTTGTCTCTCCAACTTGGGAGATTGATAGTAAAGCAGTTGGAAAGTCAAAGTGGAGCACCAAGAGAGGGACTACTCGTTGAGTTTTACAAACCTTTTGTATTCACAGTGTGTCCATTCTCTAGGTTTCCCGTACATGTTATAGCTGTAGTAATATTCCCTTCAACATGGAGAGTTGGGACCCATGGAATGGGGGCCATGCATTTTTGCTTTAAAGGGTCTGCATTTGCTCACCCCATCTCACCAATCCTCTCAGTCCCAGGTGTCCAGCCTTATGCCACATCCAGCTGTCATTGTAAATAGGGTCATTTCAGTTTTCATCAGAGACCCTGAAGGAAATTTAAAGAATTTCCCTGTTTTTTGGTTTTGTTTTTGAAATTCCTTTTTATAGTGGGTTTGAGCTGATTCTCGATGCCATGTTTATGCCAGTCTAGACACACATGATTCCCTTACAGAGACATATCAATACATAGGTTTCAAGATTCTTACTAGTCAGATCTATTCCTGTGCGGGAAATATGGGGTTTTGAGTCCCTTTCACTGAGGAAGGTGTAGGTCTTCCCTATTCCACAGTTGGTTTTAGAAATGGTACCTGTTCTTATATCAAACTCTGGTTTTATGCATCACCCCACCTCTCCTTCCCCCTTAAACAGGCATAAGAGTGTATTCTAAATGTGAGACTCTGTTGTCTTTCCTAACTCAGTTCATGTGTAGCCATGTTTACAGGATCTTCATAAGTGATATCTTATAATAAGTTTCTTTTTCTGTGTGACTTATTTCACTTAGAATCATCGTACCTGAATCCACTCACTTTGCTGATCCTGGACTTATGACATTGATTGCATGGCTGAGGGATATTCCAACGTACGTAAGTACCACAATTTTTTGAACCATTTTTATATTTCCTGGGATATTTAAGGTGTACCCAAGTTGAGGTTCTTGTAAGCAGTGCAGCCCTAAATTTGGGGGTGGCTCTGTCTTATTGATTTTCAGTTTTCCCAAGGTATATTCCCTAGACTGGAAGTGCCCTTGGCTCTGTAGCTCTGTTGTTTACTTGTTTTTGGGAACACAGTGCACTCCTCCAGTGAGGCAGTTGGCAATTTACATCCCGGCCATCAGCATAACATGGCTCCCTGTTCTCCAGGGCCTGTCTTGCCTTTCTGGTTTTTACACATGTTGTAGAAGTCCCTTTTGACCGGTGGAAAGTGATACTACTTTGTAGTGCAGAGTTGCATTGCCCGCTTGCTTGCTTGGCCAAAAAGGACGTATGCGTTTTCTCCTGAATATATTCAGGAGAAAACGCATACCCCCTTTTTCGCCCAGTGCGTCATTGTCAAAGTTGTGCCCCTCTTCCTGTGCTTTAAAGGCGATTCCAACGTACCTCTTGAAGTCTGTTTCCTGCTATTCTGCCTCGCTTTCAAGTCCGCCTCGATGCCTTCCATCAACAGATTTTTGGACGATAGTTGTCCTTTATAATTCTGCCAGTTTGTGAATTGCTGTGCCCCTGAGCTCCATTTTTCAACTCGTATTTGTGAGCTGTACGCAAGTCCAAAATTTTGGTTCAGGACCTATACTGGTTCCCGGTGGGTGGCTGAGACTTTGGTTAATTTTTCTTCCTGCCGGGAAATTAGAGTGGCATGTGACCGTCCAAATGCCTAACAGCTACTCTCTCATTGGTTCTCCCTCTTCCATTCCATCCTCTGCCTAACTGGCAACCTGTGCAAACCAGGAGCTTAAAGGGTCAGTCTCTCCAAGTTGGGAGATTGATAGTAAAGCTGTTGGAAAGTCAAACAGGAGCACAAGGAGAGGGACTATTTTTTGAGTTTTAGAAACCTATTGTATTCACAGTGTGTCCATTCTCTAGGTTTCCCATACATGTTATATCTGTAGTAATATTCCCTTCAACATGGAGAGTTGGGACCCATGGAATGGGGGTCATGCATTTTTGCTTTAAAGGGTCTGCATTTGCTCACCCAATCTCACCAATCCTCTCAGTCCCAAGTGTCCAGCCTTATACCACATCCAGCTGTCATTGTAGATAGAGTCATTCCAGGTTTAATCAGAGACCCTGAAGGAATTGTAATGAATTTCCCTGTTTTTTGGTTTGTTTTGGAAATTCGTTTTTATAGTCGGTTTGAGCTGATTCTTGCTGCCATGTTTATGCCAGTCTAGACACACTTGATTCCCTTACGGAGACATATCAATACATAGGTTTTAAGTTTCTTACTAGTCAGATCTATTCCTCTGCGGGAAATATGGGGTTTTGAGTCTCTTTCACTGAGGAAGGTGTAGGTCTTGTCTATTCCAAAGTTGGTTTTAGAAATGGTACCTGTGCTTATATCAAACTCTGGTTTTATGCATCACCCCACCTCTCCTTCCCCCTTAAGCAGGCATAAGAGTGTTTTCTAAATGTGAGACTCTGTTCTCTTTCCTAACTCACTTCATGTGTAGCCATGTTTACAGGATCTTCATAATTAATATCTTATGATAAGTTTCTTTTTCTGTGTGACTTATTTCACTTAGAATCATCGTACATGAATCCACTCACTTTGCTGCTCCTGGTCTTATGACATTGATTTCATGGCTGAGGGATATTCCATCGTACAAAAATTCCACAGATTTTTGAACCGTTTTTATATTTCCTGGGATATTTAAGGTGTACCCAAGTTGAGGTTCTTGTAAGCAGCGCAGCCCTAAATTTGGGGGTGGCTCTGTCTTATTGATTTTCAGTATTCCCAAGGTATATTCCCTAGACTGGAAGTGCCCTTGGCTCTGTAGCTCTGTTGTTTACTTGTTTCAGGGAACACAATGCACTCCTCCAGTGAGGCAGTTGGCTATTTACATCCCGCCCATCAGCATAACAAGGCTCCCTGTTCTCCAGGGCCTGTCTTGCCTTCCTGGTTTTTACACATTTTGTGGATGCCCCTTTTGACCGGAGGGAAGTGATACTTCTTTGTAGTGCAGATTTGCATTGCCCGCTTGCTTGCTTGGCCAAAATGGCCGTATGCGTTTTCTCCTGAATATATTCAGGAGAAAATGTATACGCCCTTTTTGGCCCAGTGCGTCATTGTCAAAATTGTGCCCCCCTTTCCGGTGCTTTAAAGGCGATTCCAACGTACCTCTTGAAATCTGTTTCCTGCTATTCTGTCTCGCTTTCAAGTCCGCCTCGTTGCCTTCCCTCAAAGATTTTTGGGCGATAGTTGTCCTTTATTACTCTGCCAGTTTGTGAATTGCTGTGCCCCTGAGCTCCATTTTTCAACTCGTTTTTTGTGAGAAGTATGCAGGTCCAAAATTTTTTGTTCAGGACCTATACTGGTTCCCGGTGGGTGGCTGAGACTTTGTTTGATTCTTCTTCTTGCCGGGAAATTAGAGTGACATGTGCCCGTGCAAATGCCTAACAGCTACTCTCTCATTGGTGCTCCCTCTTCCCTTCCATCCTCTCCCAAATTGGCAACCTGTGCGAACTAGGAGCTTATGGGGCTGTCTCTCCAAGTTGGGAGACTGATAGTAAAGCAGTTGGAAAGTCAAACCGGAGCACCAGTAGAGGAACTATTCGTTGAGTTTCAGAAACCTTTTTTATTCACAGTGTGTCCATTCTCAAGGTTTCATGTACATGTTATAGCTGTAGTAATATTCCCTTCAACATGGAGAGTTGGGAACAATGGAATTGGGGCCATGCATTATTGCTTTAAAGGGTCTGCATTTGACCACCCAATCTCACCAATCCTCACATCCCCAGGTGTCCAGCCTTATGCCACATCAAGCTGTCATTGTAGATAGGGTCATTCCAGGTTTCATCAGATACCGTGAAGGAATTGTAATGAATTTCCCTGTTTTTTGGTTTTGTTTTTGAAATTCCTTTTTATAGTGGGTTTGAGCTGATTCTCGCTGCCATGTTTACGCCAGTCTAGACACACATGATTCCCTTACAGAGACATATCAATACTTAGGTTTTAAGATTCTTACTAGTCAGATCTATTCCTCTGCGGGAAATACGGGGTTTTGAGTCCCTTTCACTGAGAAAGTTGTAGGTCTTGTCTATTCCACAGTTGGTTTTAGAAACGGTATCTGTGCTTATATCAAACTCTGCTTTTATGCATCACCCCACCTCTCCTTCCCCCTTAAACAGGCATAAGAGTGTTTTCTAAATGTGAGACTCTGTTGTATTTCCTAACTCAGTTCATGTGTAGCCATGTTTACAGGATCTTCGTAAGTGATATTTTATGATAAGTTTCTTTTTCTGTTTGACTTATTTCACTTAGAATCATCGTACCTGAATCCACTCACTTTGCTGCTCCTGGTCTTATGACATTGATTTCATGGCTGAGGGATATTCCATCGTACGTAAGTACCACAATTTTTTGAACCAATTTTATATTTCCTGGGATATTTAAGGTGTACCCAAGTTGAGGTTCTTGTAAGCAGTGCAGCCCTAAATTTGGGGGTGGCTTGTCTTATTGATTTTCAGTTTTCCCAAGGTATATTCCCTAGACTGGAAGTGCCCTTGGCTCTATAGCTCTGTTGTTTACTTGTTTTAGGGAACACAATGCACTCCTCCAGTGAGAGAGTTGGCAATTTACATCCCTCCCATCTGCATAACAAGGATCCCTGTTCTCCAGGGCCTGTCTTGCCTTTCTGGTTTTTACTCATTTTTTCGATGTCCCTTTTGACTGGTGGGAACTGATACTTCTTTGTAGTGCAGATTTGCATTGCCCGCTTGCTTGCTTGCCCAAAAAGGGCGTATGCGTTTTTTCCTGAATATATTCAGGAGAAAACGCATACGCCCTTTTTGGCCAAGTGCTTCATTGTCGAAGTTCTGCCCCTCTTCCTGCGCTTTAAAGGCGATTCCAACGTACCTCTTGAAATCTGTTTCCTGCTATTCTATCTCGCTTTCATGTCCACCTCGTTGCCTTCCCTCAACAGATTTTTGGACGATAGTTGTCCTTTATTACTCTGCCAGTTTGTGAATTGCTGTGCCCCTGAGCTCCATTTTTCAACACATATTTTGTGAGCTCTACGCAAGTCCAAAATTTTGGATCAGGACCTGTACTGGTTCCCTGTGGGTGGCTGAGACACTGGTTAATTCTTCTTCCTGCCGGGAACTTAGAGTGACATGTGCCCATCCAAATGCCTAACAGCTACTCTCTCATTGGTTCTCCCTCTTCCCTTCCATCCTCTGCCAAATTGGCAACCTGTGCGAACCAGGAGGTTAAAGGGGTTGCATCTCCAAGTTGGGAGATTGATAGTAAAGCAGTTGGAAAGTAAAACCAGAGCACCAGGAGAGGGACTACTCATTGAGTTTTAGAAACCTTTTGTATTCACATTGTCTCCATTCTGTAGGTTTCCCGTACATGTTATAGCTGTAGTAATATTCCCTTCAACATGGAGAGTTGGGACCCATAGAATGGGGGCCATGCATTTTTGCTTAAAAGTGTCTGCATTTGCTCACCCTATCTCACCAATTCTCTCAGTCCCAAGTGTCCAGCCTTATGCCACATCCAGCTGTCATTGTAGATAGGGTCATTCCAGGTTTCATCAGAGACCCTGAAGGAAATGTAAAGAATTTCCCAGTTTTTTGGTTTTGTTTTTGAAATTCCTTTTTATAGTGGGTTTGAGCTGATTCTCGCTGCCATGTTTATGCCAGTCCAGACACACTTGATTCCCTTACAGAGACATATCAATACATGGTTTTAAGATTCTTACTAGTCAGATCTATTCCTCTGCGGGAAATATGAGGTTTTGAGTCCCTTTCACTGAGGAAGGTGTAGGTCTTGTCTATTCCACTGTTGGTTTTAGAAATGGTACCTGTGCTTATATCAAACTCTGGTTTTATGCATCACCCCACCTCTCCTTTCCCCTTAAGCAGGCATAAGAGTGTTTTCTAAATGTGAGACCCTGTTCTGTTTCCTAAATCAGTTCATGTGTAGCCATGTTTACAGTATCTTCATAAGTGATATCTTATGATAAGTTTCTTTTTCTGTGTGTCTTATTTCACTTAGAATCATCGTACCTGAATCCACTCACTTTGCTGCTCATGGTCTTATGACATTGATTTCATGGTTGAGGGATATTCCATCGTACATAAATACCACAGTTTTTTAAACTATTTTTATATTTCCTGGGATATTTAAGGTGTACCCAAGTTGAGGTTCTTGTAAGCAGTGCAGCCCTAAATTTGGGGGTGGCTCTGTCTTATTGATTTTCAGTTTTCCCAAGGTATATTCCCTAGACTGGAAGTGCCCTTGGCTCTGTAGCTCTGTTGTTTACTTGTTTAAGGGAACGCAAATCACTCCTCCAGTGAGGAAGTTGGCAATTTACATCCCGCCCATCAGCATAACAAGGCTCCCTGTTCTCCAGGGCCTATCTTGCCTTTCTGATTTTTACACATTTTGTGGATGTCCCTTTTGACCGGTGGGAAGTGATACTTCTTTGTAGTGCAGATGTGCATTGCCCGCTTGCTTGCTTGGCCAAAAAGGGCGTATGCGTTTTCTCCTGAATATATTCAGGAGAAAACGCATATGCCTTTTTGGCCAAGTGCGTCATTGTCGAAGTTGTGCCCCTCTTCCTGTGCTTTAAAGGCGATTCCAATGTACCTCTTGAAATCTGTTTACTGATATTCTGCCTCGCTTTCAAGTCTGCCTCGTTGCCTTCCCTCAACAGATTTTTGGACGATAGTTGTCCTTTATTACTCTGCCCGTTTGTGAATTGCTGTGCCCCTGAGCTCCATTTTTCAACTCGTTTTTTGTGAGCTGTACGCAAGTCCAAAATTTTGGTTCAGGACCTATACTGGTTCCCGGTGGGTGGCTGAGACTCTGGTTAATTCTTCTTCCTGCCGGGAAATTAGAGTGACATGTGCCCTTCCAAATGCCTAACACCTACTCTCTCATTGGTTCTCCCTCTTCCCTTCCATCCTCTGCCAAATTGGCAACCTGTGCGAACCAGGAGGTTAAAGGGGTTGTCTCTCCAAGTTGGGAGATTGATAGTAAAGCAGTTGGAAAGTCAAAGTGGAGCACCAAGAGAGGGACTACTCGTTGAGTTTTAGAAACCTTTTGTATTCACAGTGTGTCCATTCTCTAGGTTTCCCGTACATGTTATAGCTGTAGTAATATTCCCTTCAACATGGAGAGTTGGGACCCATGGAATGGGGGCCATGCATTTTTGCTTTAAAGGGTCTGCATTTGCTCACCCCATCTCACCAATCCTCTCAGTCCCAGGTGTCCAGCCTTATGCCACATCCAGCTGTCATTGTAAATAGGGTCATTTCAGTTTTCATCAGAGACCCTGAAGGAAATGTAAAGAATTTCCCTGTTTTTTGGTTTTGTTTTTGAAATTCCTTTTTATAGTTGGTTTGAGCTGATTCTCGATGCCATGTTTATGCCAGTCTAGACACACATGATTCCCTTACAGAGACATATCAATACATAGGTTTCAAGATTCTTACTAGTCAGATCTATTCCTCTGCGGGAACTATGGGGTTTTGAGTCCCTTTCACTGAGGAAGGTGTAGGTCTTGTCTATTCCACAATTGCTTATATAAATGGTACCTGTGCTTATATCAAACTCTGGTTTTATGCACCACCCCAACTCTCTTTCCTCTTAAGCAGGCATAAGAGTGTTTTCTAAATGTGAGACTATGTTCTCTTTCCTAACTCAGTTCATGTGTAGCCATGTTTACAGGATCTTCATAAGTGATATCTTATGATAAGTCTCTTTTTCTGTGTGACTTATTTCACTTAGAATCATCGTACCTGAATCCACTCACTTTGCTGCTCCTTGTCTTATGACATTGATTTCATGGCTGAGGGCTATTCCATCGTACATAAATACCACAGTTTTTTGAACCATTTTTATATTTCCTGGGATATTTAAGGTGTACCCAAGTTGAGGTTCTTGTAAGCAGTGCAGCCCTATATTTGAGGGTGGCTCTCTCTTATTGATTTTCTGTTTTCCCAAGGTATATTCCCTAGACAGGAAGTGCCCTTGGCTCTGTAGCTCTGTTGTTTACTTGTTTTAGGGAACGCAATACACTCCTCCAATGAGGCAGTTGGCAATTTACATCCCGACCATCAGCATAACAAGGCTCCCTCTTCTCCAGGGCCAGTCTTGCCTTTCTGCTTTTTACACATTTGTGGATGTCCCTTTTGACCGGTGGGAAGTGATACTTCTTTGTAGTGCAGATTTGCATTGCCTGCTTGCTTGCTTGGCCAAAAAGGGTTTATGCGTTTTCTCCTTAATATATTCAGGAGAAAACGCATACGCCCATTTTGGACAAGTGCGTCATTGTCGAAGTTGTGCCACTCTTCCTGTGCTTTAAAGGCGATTCCAACGTACCTCTTGAAATCTGTTTCCGGCTATTCTGCCTCGCTTTCAAGTCCGCCTCGTTGCCTTCCCTCAACAGATTTTTGGACGATAGTTGTCCTTTATTACTCTGCCCGTTTGTGAATTGCTGTGCCCCTGAGCTCCATTTTTCAACTCGTTTTTTGTGAGCTGTTCGCAAGTCCAAAATTTTGGTTCAGGACCTATACTGGTTCCCAGTGGGTGGCTGAGACTGTGGTTAATTCTTCTTCCTGCCGGGAAATTAGAGTGACATGTGCCCGTCCAAATGCCTAACAGCTACTCTCTCATTGGTTCTCCCTCTTCCATTCCATCCTCTGCCAAATTGGCAACTTGTGCGAACCAGGAGGTTAAAGGGGTTGTCTCTCCAAGTTGGGAGATTGATAGTAAAGCATTTGGAAAGTCAAAGCGGAGCACCAGGAGAGGGACTACTCGTTGAGTTTTAGAAACCTTTTGTATTCACAGTGTGTCCATTCTCTAGGTTTCCTGTACATGTTATAGCTGTAGTAATATTCCCTTCAACATGGAGAGTTGGGACCCATGGAATGGGGGCCATGCATTTTTGCTTTAAAGGGTCTGGATTTGCTCACCCAATCTCACCAATCCTCTGAGTCCCAAGTGTCCAGCCTTATGCCACATCCAGCTGTCATTGTAGATAGGGTCATTCCAGGTTTCATCAGAGACCCTGAAGGAAATATAAAGAATTTCCCTGTTTTTTGGTTTTGTTTTTGAAATTCCTTTTTATAGAGGGTTTGAGCTGATTCTCGCTGCCATGTTTATGCCAATCTAGACACACTTGATTCCTTTACAGAGACATATCAATACATAGGTTTTAAGATTCTTACTAGTCAGATCTATTCCTCTGCGGGAAATATGGGGTTTTGAGTCCCTTTCACTGAGGAAGGTGTAGGTCTTGTCTATTCCACAGTTGGTTATAGAAATGGTACCTGTGCTTATATCAAACTGGTTTTATGCATCACCCCACCTCTCCTTTCCCCTTAAGCAGGCATAAGAGTGTTTTCTAAACGTGAGACTCTGTTCTCTTTCCTAACTCAGTTCATGTGTAGCCATGTTTACAGGACCTTCATAAGTGATATCGTAGGATAAGTTTCTTTTTCTGTGTGACTTATTTCACATAGAATCATCGTATCTGAATCCACTCACTTTGCTGCTCCTCGTCTTATGACATTGATTTCATGGCTGAGGGATATTCCATCGTACATAAATACCACAGTTTTTTGAACCATTTTTATATTTCCTGGGATATTTAAGTTGTACCCAAGTTGAGGTTCTTGGAAGCAGTGCAGGCCTAAATTTGGGGGTGGCTCTGTCTTATTGATTTTCAGTTTTCCCAAGGTATATTCCCTAGAAAGGAAGTGCCCTTGGCTCTGTAGCTCTGTGGTTTACTTGTTTTAGGGAACGCAATGCACTCCTCCAGTGAGGCAGTTGGCAATTTACATCCCGCCCATCAGCATAACAAGGCTCCCTCTTCTCCAGTGCCTGTCTTGCCTTTCTGGATTTTACACATTTTGTGGATGACCCTTTTGACCGGTGGGAAGTGATACTTCTTTGTAGTGCAGGTTTGCATTGCCCGCTTGCTTGCTTGGCCAAAAAGGGCTTATGCGTTTTCTCCTGAATATATTCAGGAGAAAACGCATACGCCCTTTTTGGCCAAGTGCGTCATTGTCGAAGTTGTGCCCCTCTTCCTGTGCTTTAAAGGCGATTCCAACGTACCTCTTGAAATGTGTTTCCTGCTATTCTGTCTCTCTTTCAAGTCTGCCTCGGTGCCTTCCCTCAACAGATTTTTTGGACGATAGTTGTCCTTTATTTCCCTGTCAGTTTGTGAATTGCTGTGCCCCTGAGCTCCATTTTTCAACTCGTTTTTTGTGAGCTGTACGCAAGTCCAAAATTTTGGTTCAGGACCTATACTGGTTCCCGGTGGGTGGCTGAGACTCTGGTTAATTCTTCTTCCTGCCGGGTAAATAGAGTGACATGTGCCCGTCCAAATCCCTAACAGCTACTCTCTCATTGGTTCTCCCTCTACCCTTCCATCCTCTGCAAAATAGGCAACCTGTGCGAATCAGGAGTTTAAAGGGGTTGTCTCTCCAAGTTGGGAGATTGATGGTAAAGCAGTTGGAAAGTCAAACCGGAGCACCAGGAGAGGGACTACTCTTTGAGTTTTAGAAACCCTTTGTATTCACAGTGTGTCCATTCTCTAGGTTTCCCGTACATTTTATAGCTGTAGTAATATTCCCTTCAACATGGAGAGTTGGGACCCATGGAATGGGGGCCATGCATTTTTGCTTTAAAGGGTCTGCATTGGCTCAACCTATCTCACCAATCCTCTCAGTCCGAAGTGTCCAGCCTTATGCCACATCCAGCTGTCATTGTAGATAGGGTCATTCCAGGTTTCATCAGAGACCCTGAAGGAAATGTAAATAATTTCCCTGTTTTTTGGTTTTGTTTTTGAAATTCCTTTTTATAGTGGGTTTGAGCTGATTCTCGCTGCCATGTTTATGCCAGTCCAGACACACTTGATTCCCTTACAGAGACATATCAATACATAGGTTTTAAGATTCTTACTAGTCAGATCTATTCCTCTGCGGGAAATATGGGGTTTTGAGTCCCTTTCACTGAGGAAGGTGTAGGTCTTGTCTATTCCACAGTTGGTTTTAGAAATGGTACCTGTGCTTATATCAAACTCTGGTTTTATGCATCACCCCACCTCTCCTTTCCCCTTAAGCAGGCAAAAGAGTGTTTTCTAAATGTGAGACTCTGTTCTCTTTCCTAACTCAGTGCATGTGTAGCCATGTTTACAGGATCTTCATAAGTGATCTCTTAGGATAAATTTCTTTTTCTGTGTGACTTATTTCACTTAGAATCATCGTACCTGCATCCACTCACTTTGCTGCTCCTGGTCTTATCACATTGATTTCATGGCTGAGGGATATTCCATCGTACATAAATACCACAGTTTTTTGAACCATTTTTATATTTCCTGGGATATTTAAGGTGTACCCAAGTTGAGGTTCTTGTAAGCAGTGCTGCCCTAAATTTGGGGGTGGCTCTGTCTTATTGATTTTCAGTTTTCCTAAGGTATATTCCCTAGACTTGAAGTGCCCTTGGCTCTGTAGCTCTGTGGTTTACTTCTTTTAGGGAACGCAATGCACTCCTCCAGTGAGGCAGTTGGCAATTTACATCCCGCCCATCAGCATAACAAGGCTCCCTCTTCTCCAGGGCCTGTCTTGCCTTTCTGGTTTTTACACATTTTGTGGATGTCCCTTTTGACCGGTGGGAAGTGATACTTCTTTGTAGTGCAGATTTGCATTGCCCGCTTGCTTGCTTGGCCAAAAAGGGCGTATGCGTTTTCTCCTGAATATATTCAGGTGAAAACGCATACGCCCTTTTTGGCCAAGTCCGTCATTGTCGAAGTTGTGCCCCTCTTCCTGTGCTTTAAAGGCGATTCCAACGTACCTCTTGAAATCTGTTTCCTGCTATTCTGTCTCTCTTTCAAGTCTGCCTCGCTGCCTTCCCTCAACAGATTTTTGGAACATAGTTGTCCTTTATTACCCTGCCTGTTTGTGAATAGCTGTGCACCTGAGCTCCATTTTTCAAATCGTTCTTTGTGAGCTCTAGGCAAGTCCAAAATTTTGGTTCAGGACCTATACTGGTTCCCGGTGGATGGCTGAGACTTTGGTTAATTCTTCTTCCTGCTGGAAAATTAGAGCGACATGTGCCCGTCCAAATGCCTAATAGGTACTCTCTCATTGGTTCTCCCTCTTCCCTTCCATCCTCTGCCAAGTTGGCAACCTGTGCGAACCAGGACGTTAAAGGGACTGTCTCTCCAAGTTGGGAGATTGATAGTAAAGCAGTTGGAAAGTCAACCTGGAGAACCAGGAGTGGGACTACTCATTGAGTTTTAGAAACCTTTTGTATTAACAGTGTGTCCATTCTCTAGGTTTCCCATACATGTTATAGCTGTAGTAATATTCCCTTCAACCTGGAGAGTTGGGACCCAGGGAATGGGGGCCATGCATTTTTGCTTTAAAGGGTCTGCATTTGCTCACCCAATCTCACCAATCCTCTCAGTCCCAAGTGTCCAGCCTTATGCCACATCCAGCTCTCATTGTAGATAGGGTCATTCCAGGTTTCATCAGAGACCCTGAAGGAATTGAAAAGAATTTCCCTGTTTTTTGGTTTTGTTTTTGAAATTCCTTTTTATAGTGGGTGTGAGCTGATTCTTGCTGCCATGTTTATGCCAGTCTAGACACACTTGATTCCCTTACAGAGACATATCAATACATAGGTTTTAAGTTTCTTACTAGTCAGATCTATTCCTCTGCGGGAAATATGGGGTTTTCAGTCCCTTTCACTGAGGAAGGTGTAGGTCTTGTCTATTCCAAAGTTGGTTTTAGAAACGGTACCTGTGCTTATATCAAACTCTGGTTTTATTCATCACCCCAACTCTCCTTCCCCTTAAGCAGGCATAAGAGTGTTTTCTAAATGTGAGACTCTGTTCTCTTTCCTACCTCAGTGCCTTTGTAGCCATGTTTACAGGATCTTCATAAGTTATATCTTATGATAAGTTTCTTTTTCTGTGTGACTTATTTCACTTAGAATCATCATACCTGAATCCACTCACCTTGCTGCTCCTGGTCTTATGACATTGATTTCATGGCTGGGGGATATTCCATCGTACATGAGTACCACAATTTTTTGAACCATTTTTATATTTCCTGGGATATTTAAGGTGTACCCAAGTTGAGGTTCTTGTAAGCAGTGCAGCCCTAAATTTGGGGGTGGCTCTGTCTTATTGATTTTCAGTTTTCCCAAGGTATATTCCGTAGACTGGAAGTGCCCTTGGCTCTGTAGCTCTGTTGTTTACTTGTTTTAGGGAACACAATGCACTCCTCCTATGAGGCAGTTGGCAATTTGCATCCCGCCCATCAGCATAACAAGGCTCTCTGTTCTCCAGGGCCTGTCTTGCCTTTCTGGTTTTTACACATTTTGATGATGTCCCATTTGACCGGTAGGAAGTGATACTTCGTTGTAGTGCAGATTTGCATTGCCCGCTTGCTTGCTTGGCCAAAAAGGTCGTATGCGTTTTCTCCTGCATATATTCAGGAGAAAACGCATACGCCCTTTTTGGCCACGTGCATCATTGGTGAAGTTGTGCCCCTCTTCCTGTGCTTTAAAGGCGATTCCAACGTTCATCTTGAAATCTGTTTCCTGCTATTCTGCCTCGCTTTCAAGTCCGCCTCGTTGCCTTCCCTCAACTGATTTTTGGACGATTGTTGTCCTTTATTACTCTGCCAGTTTGTGAATTGCTGTGCCCCTGATCTCGTGTTTTCAACTCGTTTTTTGTGAGCTGTACGCAAGTCCGAAATTTTGGTTCAGGACCTATACTGGTTCCCGGTGGGTGGCTGAGACTTTGGTTAATTCTTCTTCCTGCCGGGAAATTAGAGTGACATGTGCCCGTCCAAATGCCTAACAGCTACTCTCTCATTGGTTCTCCCTCTTCCCTTCCATCCTCTGCAAAATTGGCAACCTGTGCGAACCAGGTGCTAAAAAGGGTCTGTCTCTCCAATTTGGGAGATTGATAGTAAAGCATTTGGAAAGTCAAACCGGAGCACCAGGAGAGGGACTATTCGTTGAGTTTTAGAAACCTATTCTATTCACAGTGTGTCCATTCTCTAGGTTTCCCATACATTTTATAGCTGTAGAAATATTTCCTTCAACCTGGAGAGTTGGGACCCATGGAATGGGGGCCATGCATTTTTGCTTTAAAGGGTCTGCATTTGCTCACCCAGTCTCAGCAATCCTCTCAGTCCCAAGTGTCCAGCCTTATACCACATCCAGCTGTCATTGTAGATAGGGTCATTCCAGCTTTCATCAGAGACCCTGAAGGAAATGTAAAGAATTTCCCTGTTTTTTGGTTTTGTTTTTGAAATTTCTTTTTATAGTGGGTTTGAGCTGATTCTCGCTGTCATGTTTATGCCAGTCTAGACACACTTGATTCCCTTACAGAGACATATCAATACATAGGTTTTAAGATTCTTACTAGTCAGATCTATTACTCTGCGGGAAATATGGGGTTTTGAGTCCCTTACACTGAGGAAAGTGTAGCTCTTGTCTATTCCCCTGTTGGTTTTAGAAATGGTACCTGTACTTATATCAAACTCTGGTTTTATGCATCACCCCACCTCTCCTTTCCCCTTAAGCAGGCATAAGAATGTTTTCTAAAGGTGAGACTCTGTTCTCTTTCCTAACTCAGTTCATGTGTAGCCATGTTTACAGGATCTTCATAAGTGATATCTTATGATAAGTTTCTTTTTCTGTGTGACTTATTTCACTTAGAATCATCGTACCTGAATCCACTCACTTTGCTGCTCCTGGTCTTATGATATTGATTTCATGGCTGAGGGATATTCCATCGTACATAATTACTACAATTTTTTCAAACATTTTTATATTTCCTGGGATTTTTAAGGTGTACACAAGTTGAGGTTCTTGTAAGCAGTGCAGCCCTAAATTTGGGCGTGGTTCTGTCTTATTGATTTACAGTTTTCCCAAGGTATATTCCGTAGACTGGAAGTGCCCTTGGCTCTGTAGCTCTGTTGTTTACTTGTTTTAGGGAACGCAATGCACTCCTCCAGTGAGGCAGTTGGCAATTTACATCCCGCCCATCAGCATAACAAGGCTCCCTCTTCTCCAGGGCCTGTCTTGCCTTTCTGGTTTTTACACATATTGTGGATGTCCCTTTTGACCGGTGGGAAGTGATACTTCTTTGTAGTGCAGATTTGCTTTGCCCGCTTGCTCACTTGGCCAAAAAGGGCGTATGCGTTTTCTCTTGAATATATTCAGGAGAAAACGCATACGCCCTTTTTGGCCAAGTGTGACATTGTCGAAGTTGTGCCCCTCTTCCTGTGCTTTAAAGGCGATTCCAACGTACCTCTTGAAATCTCCTTCCTGCTATTCTGCCTCACTTTCAAGTCTACCTCGTTGCCTTCCCTCAACAAATTTTTGGAACATAGTTGTCCTTTATTACCCTGCCTGTTTGTGAATAGCTGTGCACCTGAGCTCCATTTTTCAAATCGTTCCTTGTGAGCTCTAGGCAAGTCCAAAATTTTGGTTCAGGACATATACTGGTTCCCGGTGGATGGCTGAGACTTTGGTTAATTCTTCTTCCTGCTGGAAAATTAGAGCGACATGTGCCCGTCCAAATGCCTAATAGGTACTCTCTCATTGGTTCTCCCTCTTCCCTTCCATCCTCTGCCAAATTGGCAACTTGTGCGAACCAGGAGGTTAAAGGGGTTGTCTCTCCAAGTTGGGAGATTGATAGTAAAGCATTTGGAAAGTCAAAGCGGAGCACCAGGAGAGGGACTACTCGTTGAGTTTTAGAAACCTTTTGTATTCACAGTGTGTCCATTCTCTAGGTTTCCTGTACATGTTATAGCTGTAGTAATATTCCCTTCAACATGGAGAGTTGGGACCCATGGAATGGGGGCCATGCATTTTTGCTTTAAAGGGTCTGGATTTGCTCACCCAATCTCACCAATCCTCTGAGTCCCAAGTGTCCAGCCTTATGCCACATCCAGCTGTCATTGTAGATAGGGTCATTCCAGGTTTCATCAGAGACCCTGAAGGAAATATAAAGAATTTCCCTGTTTTTTGGTTTTGTTTTTGAAATTCCTTTTTATAGAGGGTTTGAGCTGATTCTCGCTGCCATGTTTATGCCAATCTAGACACACTTGATTCCTTTACAGAGACATATCAATACATAGGTTTTAAGATTCTTACTAGTCAGATCTATTCCTCTGCGGGAAATATGGGGTTTTGAGTCCCTTTCACTGAGGAAGGTGTAGGTCTTGTCTATTCCACAGTTGGTTATAGAAATGGTACCTGTGCTTATATCAAACTGGTTTTATGCATCACCCCACCTCTCCTTTCCCCTTAAGCAGGCATAAGAGTGTTTTCTAAACGTGAGACTCTGTTCTCTTTCCTAACTCAGTTCATGTGTAGCCATGTTTACAGGACCTTCATAAGTGATATCGTAGGATAAGTTTCTTTTTCTGTGTGACTTATTTCACATAGAATCATCGTATCTGAATCCACTCACTTTGCTGCTCCTCGTCTTATGACATTGATTTCATGGCTGAGGGATATTCCATCGTACATAAATACCACAGTTTTTTGAACCATTTTTATATTTCCTGGGATATTTAAGTTGTACCCAAGTTGAGGTTCTTGGAAGCAGTGCAGGCCTAAATTTGGGGGTGGCTCTGTCTTATTGATTTTCAGTTTTCCCAAGGTATATTCCCTAGAAAGGAAGTGCCCTTGGCTCTGTAGCTCTGTGGTTTACTTGTTTTAGGGAACGCAATGCACTCCTCCAGTGAGGCAGTTGGCAATTTACATCCCGCCCATCAGCATAACAAGGCTCCCTCTTCTCCAGTGCCTGTCTTGCCTTTCTGGATTTTACACATTTTGTGGATGACCCTTTTGACCGGTGGGAAGTGATACTTCTTTGTAGTGCAGGTTTGCATTGCCCGCTTGCTTGCTTGGCCAAAAAGGGCTTATGCGTTTTCTCCTGAATATATTCAGGAGAAAACGCATACGCCCTTTTTGGCCAAGTGCGTCATTGTCGAAGTTGTGCCCCTCTTCCTGTGCTTTAAAGGCGATTCCAACGTACCTCTTGAAATGTGTTTCCTGCTATTCTGTCTCTCTTTCAAGTCTGCCTCGGTGCCTTCCCTCAACAGATTTTTTGGACGATAGTTGTCCTTTATTTCCCTGTCAGTTTGTGAATTGCTGTGCCCCTGAGCTCCATTTTTCAACTCGTTTTTTGTGAGCTGTACGCAAGTCCAAAATTTTGGTTCAGGACCTATACTGGTTCCCGGTGGGTGGCTGAGACTCTGGTTAATTCTTCTTCCTGCCGGGTAAATAGAGTGACATGTGCCCGTCCAAATCCCTAACAGCTACTCTCTCATTGGTTCTCCCTCTACCCTTCCATCCTCTGCAAAATAGGCAACCTGTGCGAATCAGGAGTTTAAAGGGGTTGTCTCTCCAAGTTGGGAGATTGATGGTAAAGCAGTTGGAAAGTCAAACCGGAGCACCAGGAGAGGGACTACTCTTTGAGTTTTAGAAACCCTTTGTATTCACAGTGTGTCCATTCTCTAGGTTTCCCGTACATTTTATAGCTGTAGTAATATTCCCTTCAACATGGAGAGTTGGGACCCATGGAATGGGGGCCATGCATTTTTGCTTTAAAGGGTCTGCATTGGCTCAACCTATCTCACCAATCCTCTCAGTCCGAAGTGTCCAGCCTTATGCCACATCCAGCTGTCATTGTAGATAGGGTCATTCCAGGTTTCATCAGAGACCCTGAAGGAAATGTAAATAATTTCCCTGTTTTTTGGTTTTGTTTTTGAAATTCCTTTTTATAGTGGGTTTGAGCTGATTCTCGCTGCCATGTTTATGCCAGTCCAGACACACTTGATTCCCTTACAGAGACATATCAATACATAGGTTTTAAGATTCTTACTAGTCAGATCTATTCCTCTGCGGGAAATATGGGGTTTTGAGTCCCTTTCACTGAGGAAGGTGTAGGTCTTGTCTATTCCACAGTTGGTTTTAGAAATGGTACCTGTGCTTATATCAAACTCTGGTTTTATGCATCACCCCACCTCTCCTTTCCCCTTAAGCAGGCAAAAGAGTGTTTTCTAAATGTGAGACTCTGTTCTCTTTCCTAACTCAGTGCATGTGTAGCCATGTTTACAGGATCTTCATAAGTGATCTCTTAGGATAAATTTCTTTTTCTGTGTGACTTATTTCACTTAGAATCATCGTACCTGCATCCACTCACTTTGCTGCTCCTGGTCTTATCACATTGATTTCATGGCTGAGGGATATTCCATCGTACATAAATACCACAGTTTTTTGAACCATTTTTATATTTCCTGGGATATTTAAGGTGTACCCAAGTTGAGGTTCTTGTAAGCAGTGCTGCCCTAAATTTGGGGGTGGCTCTGTCTTATTGATTTTCAGTTTTCCTAAGGTATATTCCCTAGACTTGAAGTGCCCTTGGCTCTGTAGCTCTGTGGTTTACTTCTTTTAGGGAACGCAATGCACTCCTCCAGTGAGGCAGTTGGCAATTTACATCCCGCCCATCAGCATAACAAGGCTCCCTCTTCTCCAGGGCCTGTCTTGCCTTTCTGGTTTTTACACATTTTGTGGATGTCCCTTTTGACCGGTGGGAAGTGATACTTCTTTGTAGTGCAGATTTGCATTGCCCGCTTGCTTGCTTGGCCAAAAAGGGCGTATGCGTTTTCTCCTGAATATATTCAGGTGAAAACGCATACGCCCTTTTTGGCCAAGTCCGTCATTGTCGAAGTTGTGCCCCTCTTCCTGTGCTTTAAAGGCGATTCCAACGTACCTCTTGAAATCTGTTTCCTGCTATTCTGTCTCTCTTTCAAGTCTGCCTCGCTGCCTTCCCTCAACAGATTTTTGGAACATAGTTGTCCTTTATTACCCTGCCTGTTTGTGAATAGCTGTGCACCTGAGCTCCATTTTTCAAATCGTTCTTTGTGAGCTCTAGGCAAGTCCAAAATTTTGGTTCAGGACCTATACTGGTTCCCGGTGGATGGCTGAGACTTTGGTTAATTCTTCTTCCTGCTGGAAAATTAGAGCGACATGTGCCCGTCCAAATGCCTAATAGGTACTCTCTCATTGGTTCTCCCTCTTCCCTTCCATCCTCTGCCAAGTTGGCAACCTGTGCGAACCAGGACGTTAAAGGGACTGTCTCTCCAAGTTGGGAGATTGATAGTAAAGCAGTTGGAAAGTCAACCTGGAGAACCAGGAGTGGGACTACTCATTGAGTTTTAGAAACCTTTTGTATTAACAGTGTGTCCATTCTCTAGGTTTCCCTTACATGTTATAGCTGTAGTAATATTCCCTTCAACCTGGAGAGTTGGGACCCAGGGAATGGGGGCCATGCATTTTTGCTTTAAAGGGTCTGCATTTGCTCACCCAATCTCACCAATCCTCTCAGTCCCAAGTGTCCAGCCTTATGCCACATCCAGCTCTCATTGTAGATAGGGTCATTCCAGGTTTCATCAGAGACCCTGAAGGAATTGAAAAGAATTTCCCTGTTTTTTGGTTTTGTTTTTGAAATTCCTTTTTATAGTGGGTGTGAGCTGATTCTTGCTGCCATGTTTATGCCAGTCTAGACACACTTGATTCCCTTACAGAGACATATCAATACATAGGTTTTAAGTTTCTTACTAGTCAGATCTATTCCTCTGCGGGAAATATGGGGTTTTCAGTCCCTTTCACTGAGGAAGGTGTAGGTCTTGTCTATTCCAAAGTTGGTTTTAGAAACGGTACCTGTGCTTATATCAAACTCTGGTTTTATTCATCACCCCAACTCTCCTTCCCCTTAAGCAGGCATAAGAGTGTTTTCTAAATGTGAGACTCTGTTCTCTTTCCTACCTCAGTGCCTTTGTAGCCATGTTTACAGGATCTTCATAAGTTATATCTTATGATAAGTTTCTTTTTCTGTGTGACTTATTTCACTTAGAATCATCATACCTGAATCCACTCACCTTGCTGCTCCTGGTCTTATGACATTGATTTCATGGCTGGGGGATATTCCATCGTACATGAGTACCACAATTTTTTGAACCATTTTTATATTTCCTGGGATATTTAAGGTGTACCCAAGTTGAGGTTCTTGTAAGCAGTGCAGCCCTAAATTTGGGGGTGGCTCTGTCTTATTGATTTTCAGTTTTCCCAAGGTATATTCCGTAGACTGGAAGTGCCCTTGGCTCTGTAGCTCTGTTGTTTACTTGTTTTAGGGAACACAATGCACTCCTCCTATGAGGCAGTTGGCAATTTGCATCCCGCCCATCAGCATAACAAGGCTCTCTGTTCTCCAGGGCCTGTCTTGCCTTTCTGGTTTTTACACATTTTGATGATGTCCCATTTGACCGGTAGGAAGTGATACTTCGTTGTAGTGCAGATTTGCATTGCCCGCTTGCTTGCTTGGCCAAAA
Source organism: Mesoplodon bidens (assembly GCF_964165515.1). NCBI lineage: Eukaryota > Metazoa > Chordata > Mammalia > Artiodactyla > Ziphiidae > Mesoplodon > Mesoplodon bidens. The sequence continues at coordinate 275,626 of NW_027671149.1, forward strand.
AGGTCGTATGCGTTTTCTCCTGCATATATTCAGGAGAAAACGCATACGCCCTTTTTGGCCACGTGCATCATTGGTGAAGTTGTGCCCCTCTTCCTGTGCTTTAAAGGCGATTCCAACGTTCATCTTGAAATCTGTTTCCTGCTATTCTGCCTCGCTTTCAAGTCCGCCTCGTTGCCTTCCCTCAACTGATTTTTGGACGATTGTTGTCCTTTATTACTCTGCCAGTTTGTGAATTGCTGTGCCCCTGATCTCGTGTTTTCAACTCGTTTTTTGTGAGCTGTACGCAAGTCCGAAATTTTGGTTCAGGACCTATACTGGTTCCCGGTGGGTGGCTGAGACTTTGGTTAATTCTTCTTCCTGCCGGGAAATTAGAGTGACATGTGCCCGTCCAAATGCCTAACAGCTACTCTCTCATTGGTTCTCCCTCTTCCCTTCCATCCTCTGCAAAATTGGCAACCTGTGCGAACCAGGTGCTAAAAAGGGTCTGTCTCTCCAATTTGGGAGATTGATAGTAAAGCATTTGGAAAGTCAAACCGGAGCACCAGGAGAGGGACTATTCGTTGAGTTTTAGAAACCTATTCTATTCACAGTGTGTCCATTCTCTAGGTTTCCCATACATTTTATAGCTGTAGAAATATTTCCTTCAACCTGGAGAGTTGGGACCCATGGAATGGGGGCCATGCATTTTTGCTTTAAAGGGTCTGCATTTGCTCACCCAGTCTCAGCAATCCTCTCAGTCCCAAGTGTCCAGCCTTATACCACATCCAGCTGTCATTGTAGATAGGGTCATTCCAGCTTTCATCAGAGACCCTGAAGGAAATGTAAAGAATTTCCCTGTTTTTTGGTTTTGTTTTTGAAATTTCTTTTTATAGTGGGTTTGAGCTGATTCTCGCTGTCATGTTTATGCCAGTCTAGACACACTTGATTCCCTTACAGAGACATATCAATACATAGGTTTTAAGATTCTTACTAGTCAGATCTATTACTCTGCGGGAAATATGGGGTTTTGAGTCCCTTACACTGAGGAAAGTGTAGCTCTTGTCTATTCCCCTGTTGGTTTTAGAAATGGTACCTGTACTTATATCAAACTCTGGTTTTATGCATCACCCCACCTCTCCTTTCCCCTTAAGCAGGCATAAGAATGTTTTCTAAAGGTGAGACTCTGTTCTCTTTCCTAACTCAGTTCATGTGTAGCCATGTTTACAGGATCTTCATAAGTGATATCTTATGATAAGTTTCTTTTTCTGTGTGACTTATTTCACTTAGAATCATCGTACCTGAATCCACTCACTTTGCTGCTCCTGGTCTTATGATATTGATTTCATGGCTGAGGGATATTCCATCGTACATAATTACTACAATTTTTTCAAACATTTTTATATTTCCTGGGATTTTTAAGGTGTACACAAGTTGAGGTTCTTGTAAGCAGTGCAGCCCTAAATTTGGGCGTGGTTCTGTCTTATTGATTTACAGTTTTCCCAAGGTATATTCCGTAGACTGGAAGTGCCCTTGGCTCTGTAGCTCTGTTGTTTACTTGTTTTAGGGAACGCAATGCACTCCTCCAGTGAGGCAGTTGGCAATTTACATCCCGCCCATCAGCATAACAAGGCTCCCTCTTCTCCAGGGCCTGTCTTGCCTTTCTGGTTTTTACACATATTGTGGATGTCCCTTTTGACCGGTGGGAAGTGATACTTCTTTGTAGTGCAGATTTGCTTTGCCCGCTTGCTCACTTGGCCAAAAAGGGCGTATGCGTTTTCTCTTGAATATATTCAGGAGAAAACGCATACGCCCTTTTTGGCCAAGTGTGACATTGTCGAAGTTGTGCCCCTCTTCCTGTGCTTTAAAGGCGATTCCAACGTACCTCTTGAAATCTCCTTCCTGCTATTCTGCCTCACTTTCAAGTCTACCTCGTTGCCTTCCCTCAACAGATTTTTGGAACATAGTTGTCCTTTATTACCCTGCCTGTTTGTGAATAGCTGTGCACCTGAGCTCCATTTTTCAAATCGTTCCTTGTGAGCTCTAGGCAAGTCCAAAATTTTGGTTCAGGACATATACTGGTTCCCGGTGGATGGCTGAGACTTTGGTTAATTCTTCTTCCTGCTGGAAAATTAGAGCGACATGTGCCCGTCCAAATGCCTAATAGGTACTCTCTCATTGGTTCTCCCTCTTCCCTTCCATCCTCTGCCAAATTGGCAACTTGTGCGAACCAGGAGGTTAAAGGGGTTGTCTCTCCAAGTTGGGAGATTGATAGTAAAGCATTTGGAAAGTCAAAGCGGAGCACCAGGAGAGGGACTACTCGTTGAGTTTTAGAAACCTTTTGTATTCACAGTGTGTCCATTCTCTAGGTTTCCTGTACATGTTATAGCTGTAGTAATATTCCCTTCAACATGGAGAGTTGGGACCCATGGAATGGGGGCCATGCATTTTTGCTTTAAAGGGTCTGGATTTGCTCACCCAATCTCACCAATCCTCTGAGTCCCAAGTGTCCAGCCTTATGCCACATCCAGCTGTCATTGTAGATAGGGTCATTCCAGGTTTCATCAGAGACCCTGAAGGAAATATAAAGAATTTCCCTGTTTTTTGGTTTTGTTTTTGAAATTCCTTTTTATAGAGGGTTTGAGCTGATTCTCGCTGCCATGTTTATGCCAATCTAGACACACTTGATTCCTTTACAGAGACATATCAATACATAGGTTTTAAGATTCTTACTAGTCAGATCTATTCCTCTGCGGGAAATATGGGGTTTTGAGTCCCTTTCACTGAGGAAGGTGTAGGTCTTGTCTATTCCACAGTTGGTTATATAAATGGTACCTGTGCTTATATCAAACTGGTTTTATGCATCACCCCACCTCTCCTTTCCCCTTAAGCAGGCATAAGAGTGTTTTCTAAACGTGAGACTCTGTTCTCTTTCCTAACTCAGTTCATGTGTAGCCATGTTTACAGGACCTTCATAAGTGATATCGTAGGATAAGTTTCTTTTTCTGTGTGACTTATTTCACATAGAATCATCGTATCTGAATCCACTCACTTTGCTGCTCCTCGTCTTATGACATTGATTTCATGGCTGAGGGATATTCCATCGTACATAAATACCACAGTTTTTTGAACCATTTTTATATTTCCTGGGATATTTAAGTTGTACCCAAGTTGAGGTTCTTGGAAGCAGTGCAGGCCTAAATTTGGGGGTGGCTCTGTCTTATTGATTTTCAGTTTTCCCAAGGTATATTCCCTAGAAAGGAAGTGCCCTTGGCTCTGTAGCTCTGTGGTTTACTTGTTTTAGGGAACGCAATGCACTCCTCCAGTGAGGCAGTTGGCAATTTACATCCCGCCCATCAGCATAACAAGGCTCCCTCTTCTCCAGTGCCTGTCTTGCCTTTCTGGATTTTACACATTTTGTGGATGACCCTTTTGACCGGTGGGAAGTGATACTTCTTTGTAGTGCAGGTTTTCATTGCCCGCTTGCTTGCTTGGCCAAAAAGGGCTTATGCGTTTTCTCCTGAATATATTCAGGAGAAAACGCATACGCCCTTTTTGGCCAAGTGCGTCATTGTCGAAGTTGTGCCCCTCTTCCTGTGCTTTAAAGGCGATTCCAACGTACCTCTTGAAATGTGTTTCCTGCTATTCTGTCTCTCTTTCAAGTCTGCCTCGGTGCCTTCCCTCAACAGATTTTTTGGACGATAGTTGTCCTTTATTTCCCTGTCAGTTTGTGAATTGCTGTGCCCCTGAGCTCCATTTTTCAACTCGTTTTTTGTGAGCTGTACGCAAGTCCAAAATTTTGGTTCAGGACCTATACTGGTTCCCGGTGGGTGGCTGAGACTCTGGTTAATTCTTCTTCCTGCCGGGTAAATAGAGTGACATGTGCCCGTCCAAATCCCTAACAGCTACTCTCTCATTGGTTCTCCCTCTACCCTTCCATCCTCTGCAAAATAGGCAACCTGTGCGAATCAGGAGTTTAAAGGGGTTGTCTCTCCAAGTTGGGAGATTGATGGTAAAGCAGTTGGAAAGTCAAACCGGAGCACCAGGAGAGGGACTACTCTTTGAGTTTTAGAAACCCTTTGTATTCACAGTGTGTCCATTCTCTAGGTTTCCCGTACATTTTATAGCTGTAGTAATATTCCCTTCAACATGGAGAGTTGGGACCCATGGAATGGGGGCCATGCATTTTTGCTTTAAAGGGTCTGCATTGGCTCAACCTATCTCACCAATCCTCTCAGTCCGAAGTGTCCAGCCTTATGCCACATCCAGCTGTCATTGTAGATAGGGTCATTCCAGGTTTCATCAGAGACCCTGAAGGAAATGTAAATAATTTCCCTGTTTTTTGGTTTTGTTTTTGAAATTCCTTTTTATAGTGGGTTTGAGCTGATTCTCGCTGCCATGTTTATGCCAGTCCAGACACACTTGATTCCCTTACAGAGACATATCAATACATAGGTTTTAAGATTCTTACTAGTCAGATCTATTCCTCTGCGGGAAATATGGGGTTTTGAGTCCCTTTCACTGAGGAAGGTGTAGGTCTTGTCTATTCCACAGTTGGTTTTAGAAATGGTACCTGTGCTTATATCAAACTCTGGTTTTATGCATCACCCCACCTCTCCTTTCCCCTTAAGCAGGCAAAAGAGTGTTTTCTAAATGTGAGACTCTGTTCTCTTTCCTAACTCAGTGCATGTGTAGCCATGTTTACAGGATCTTCATAAGTGATCTCTTAGGATAAATTTCTTTTTCTGTGTGACTTATTTCACTTAGAATCATCGTACCTGCATCCACTCACTTTGCTGCTCCTGGTCTTATCACATTGATTTCATGGCTGAGGGATATTCCATCGTACATAAATACCACAGTTTTTTGAACCATTTTTATATTTCCTGGGATATTTAAGGTGTACCCAAGTTGAGGTTCTTGTAAGCAGTGCTGCCCTAAATTTGGGGGTGGCTCTGTCTTATTGATTTTCAGTTTTCCTAAGGTATATTCCCTAGACTTGAAGTGCCCTTGGCTCTGTAGCTCTGTGGTTTACTTCTTTTAGGGAACGCAATGCACTCCTCCAGTGAGGCAGTTGGCAATTTAGATCCCGCCCATCAGCATAACAAGGCTCCCTCTTCTCCAGGGCCTGTCTTGACTTTCTGGTTTTTACACATTTTGTGGATGTCCCTTTTGACCGGTGGGAAGTGATACTTCTTTGTAGTGCAGATTTGCATTGCCCGCTTGCTTGCTTGGCCAAAAAGGGCGTATGCGTTTTCTCCTGAATATATTCAGGTGAAAACGCATACGCCCTTTTTGGCCAAGTCCGTCATTGTCGAAGTTGTGCCCCTCTTCCTGTGCTTTAAAGGCGATTCCAACGTACCTCTTGAAATCTGTTTCCTGCTATTCTGTCTCTCTTTCAAGTCTGCCTCGCTGCCTTCCCTCAACAGATTTTTGGAACATAGTTGTCCTTTATTACCCTGCCTGTTTGTGAATAGCTGTGCACCTGAGCTCCATTTTTCAAATCGTTCTTTGTGAGCTCTAGGCAAGTCCAAAATTTTGGTTCAGGACCTATACTGGTTCCCGGTGGATGGCTGAGACTTTGGTTAATTCTTCTTCCTGCTGGAAAATTAGAGCGACATGTGCCCGTCCAAATGCCTAATAGGTACTCTCTCATTGGTTCTCCCTCTTCCCTTCCATCCTCTGCCAAGTTGGCAACCTGTGCGAACCAGGACGTTAAAGGGACTGTCTCTCCAAGTTGGGAGATTGATAGTAAAGCAGTTGGAAAGTCAACCTGGAGAACCAGGAGTGGGACTACTCATTGAGTTTTAGAAACCTTTTGTATTAACAGTGTGTCCATTCTCTAGGTTTCCCATACATGTTATAGCTGTAGTAATATTCCCTTCAACCTGGAGAGTTGGGACCCAGGGAATGGGGACCATGCATTTTTGCTTTAAAGGGTCTGCATTTGCTCACCCAATCTCACCAATCCTCTCAGTCCCAAGTGTCCAGCCTTATGCCACATCCAGCTCTCATTGTAGATAGGGTCATTCCAGGTTTCATCAGAGACCCTGAAGGAATTGAAAAGAATTTCCCTGTTTTTTGGTTTTGTTTTTGAAATTCCTTTTTATAGTGGGTGTGAGCTGATTCTTGCTGCCATGTTTATGCCAGTCTAGACACACTTGATTCCCTTACAGAGACATATCAATACATAGGTTTTAAGTTTCTTACTAGTCAGATCTATTCCTCTGCGGGAAATATGGGGTTTTCAGTCCCTTTCACTGAGGAAGGTGTAGGTCTTGTCTATTCCAAAGTTGGTTTTAGAAACGGTACCTGTGCTTATATCAAACTCTGGTTTTATTCATCACCCCAACTCTCCTTCCCCTTAAGCAGGCATAAGAGTGTTTTCTAAATGTGAGACTCTGTTCTCTTTCCTACCTCAGTGCCTTTGTAGCCATGTTTACAGGATCTTCATAAGTTATATCTTATGATAAGTTTCTTTTTCTGTGTGACTTATTTCACTTAGAATCATCATACCTGAATCCACTCACCTTGCTGCTCCTGGTCTTATGACATTGATTTCATGGCTGGGGGATATTCCATCGTACATGAGTACCACAATTTTTTGAACCATTTTTATATTTCCTGGGATATTTAAGGTGTACCCAAGTTGAGGTTCTTGTAAGCAGTGCAGCCCTAAATTTGGGGGTGGCTCTGTCTTATTGATTTTCAGTTTTCCCAAGGTATATTCCGTAGACTGGAAGTGCCCTTGGCTCTGTAGCTCTGTTGTTTACTTGTTTTAGGGAACACAATGCACTCCTCCTATGAGGCAGTTGGCAATTTGCATCCCGCCCATCAGCATAACAAGGCTCTCTGTTCTCCAGGGCCTGTCTTGCCTTTCTGGTTTTTACACATTTTGATGATGTCCCATTTGACCGGTAGGAAGTGATACTTCGTTGTAGTGCAGATTTGCATTGCCCGCTTGCTTGCTTGGCCAAAAAGGTCGTATGCGTTTTCTCCTGCATATATTCAGGAGAAAACGCATACGCCCTTTTTGGCCACGTGCATCATTGGTGAAGTTGTGCCCCTCTTCCTGTGCTTTAAAGGCGATTCCAACGTTCATCTTGAAATCTGTTTCCTGCTATTCTGCCTCGCTTTCAAGTCCGCCTCGTTGCCTTCCCTCAACTGATTTTTGGACGATTGTTGTCCTTTATTACTCTGCCAGTTTGTGAATTGCTGTGCCCCTGATCTCGTGTTTTCAACTCGTTTTTTGTGAGCTGTACGCAAGTCCGAAATTTTGGTTCAGGACCTATACTGGTTCCCGGTGGGTGGCTGAGACTTTGGTTAATTCTTCTTCCTGCCGGGAAATTAGAGTGACATGTGCCCGTCCAAATGCCTAACAGCTACTCTCTCATTGGTTCTCCCTCTTCCCTTCCATCCTCTGCAAAATTGGCAACCTGTGCGAACCAGGTGCTAAAAAGGGTCTGTCTCTCCAATTTGGGAGATTGATAGTAAAGCATTTGGAAAGTCAAACCGGAGCACCAGGAGAGGGACTATTCGTTGAGTTTTAGAAACCTATTCTATTCACAGTGTGTCCATTCTCTAGGTTTCCCATACATTTTATAGCTGTAGAAATATTTCCTTCAACCTGGAGAGTTGGGACCCATGGAATGGGGGCCATGCATTTTTGCTTTAAAGGGTCTGCATTTGCTCACCCAGTCTCAGCAATCCTCTCAGTCCCAAGTGTCCAGCCTTATACCACATCCAGCTGTCATTGTAGATAGGGTCATTCCAGCTTTCATCAGAGACCCTGAAGGAAATGTAAAGAATTTCCCTGTTTTTTGGTTTTGTTTTTGAAATTTCTTTTTATAGTGGGTTTGAGCTGATTCTCGCTGTCATGTTTATGCCAGTCTAGACACACTTGATTCCCTTACAGAGACATATCAATACATAGGTTTTAAGATTCTTACTAGTCAGATCTATTACTCTGCGGGAAATATGGGGTTTTGAGTCCCTTACACTGAGGAAAGTGTAGCTCTTGTCTATTCCCCTGTTGGTTTTAGAAATGGTACCTGTACTTATATCAAACTCTGGTTTTATGCATCACCCCACCTCTCCTTTCCCCTTAAGCAGGCATAAGAATGTTTTCTAAAGGTGAGACTCTGTTCTCTTTCCTAACTCAGTTCATGTGTAGCCATGTTTACAGGATCTTCATAAGTGATATCTTATGATAAGTTTCTTTTTCTGTGTGACTTATTTCACTTAGAATCATCGTACCTGAATCCACTCACTTTGCTGCTCCTGGTCTTATGATATTGATTTCATGGCTGAGGGATATTCCATCGTACATAATTACTACAATTTTTTCAAACATTTTTATATTTCCTGGGATTTTTAAGGTGTACACAAGTTGAGGTTCTTGTAAGCAGTGCAGCCCTAAATTTGGGCGTGGTTCTGTCTTATTGATTTACAGTTTTCCCAAGGTATATTCCGTAGACTGGAAGTGCCCTTGGCTCTGTAGCTCTGTTGTTTACTTGTTTTAGGGAACGCAATGCACTCCTCCAGTGAGGCAGTTGGCAATTTACATCCCGCCCATCAGCATAACAAGGCTCCCTCTTCTCCAGGGCCTGTCTTGCCTTTCTGGTTTTTACACATATTGTGGATGTCCCTTTTGACCGGTGGGAAGTGATACTTCTTTGTAGTGCAGATTTGCTTTGCCCGCTTGCTCACTTGGCCAAAAAGGGCGTATGCGTTTTCTCTTGAATATATTCAGGAGAAAACGCATACGCCCTTTTTGGCCAAGTGTGACATTGTCGAAGTTGTGCCCCTCTTCCTGTGCTTTAAAGGCGATTCCAACGTACCTCTTGAAATCTCCTTCCTGCTATTCTGCCTCACTTTCAAGTCTACCTCGTTGCCTTCCCTCAACAGATTTTTGGAACATAGTTGTCCTTTATTACCCTGCCTGTTTGTGAATAGCTGTGCACCTGAGCTCCATTTTTCAAATCGTTCCTTGTGAGCTCTAGGCAAGTCCAAAATTTTGGTTCAGGACATATACTGGTTCCCGGTGGATGGCTGAGACTTTGGTTAATTCTTCTTCCTGCTGGAAAATTAGAGCGACATGTGCCCGTCCAAATGCCTAATAGGTACTCTCTCATTGGTTCTCCCTCTTCCCTTCCATCCTCTGCCAAGTTGGCAACCTGTGCGAACCAGGAGGTTAAAGGGACTGTCTCTCCAAGTTGGGAGATTGATAGTAAAGCAGTTGGAAAGTCAACCTGGAGAACCAGGAGTGGGACTACTCATTGAGTTTTAGAAACCTTTTGTATTAACAGTGTGTCCATTCTCTAGGTTTCCCATACATGTTATAGCTGTAGTAATATTCCCTTCAACCTGGAGAGTTGGGACCCAGGGAATGGGGGCCATGCATTTTTGCTTTAAAGGGTCTGCATTTGCTCACCCAATCTCACCAATCCTCTCAGTCCCAAGTGTCCAGCCTTATGCCACATCCAGCTCTCATTGTAGATAGGGTCATTCCAGGTTTCATCAGAGACCCTGAAGGAATTGAAAAGAATTTCCCTGTTTTTTGGTTTTGTTTTTGAAATTCCTTTTTATAGTGGGTGTGAGCTGATTCTTGCTGCCATGTTTATGCCAGTCTAGACACACTTGATTCCCTTACAGAGACATATCAATACATAGGTTTTAAGTTTCTTACTAGTCAGATCTATTCCTCTGCGGGAAATATGGGGTTTTCAGTCCCTTTCACTGAGGAAGGTGTAGGTCTTGTCTATTCCAAAGTTGGTTTTAGAAACGGTACCTGTGCTTATATCAAACTCTGGTTTTATTCATCACCCCAACTCTCCTTCCCCTTAAGCAGGCATAAGAGTGTTTTCTAAATGTGAGACTCTGTTCTCTTTCCTACCTCAGTTCCTTTGTAGCCATGTTTACAGGATCTTCATAAGTTATATCTTATGATAAGTTTCTTTTTCTGTGTGACTTATTTCACTTAGAATCATCGTACCTGAATCCACTCACCTTGCTGCTCCTGGTCTTATGACATTGATTTCATGGCTGGGGGATATTCCATCGTACATGAGTATCACAATTTTTTGAACCATTTTTATATTTCCTGGGATATTTTAGGTGTACCCAAGTTGAGGTTCTTGTAAGCAGTGCAGCCCTAAATATGGGGGTGGCTCTGTCTTATTGATTTTCAGTTTTCCCAAGGTATATTCCCTAGACTGGAAGTGCCCTTGGCTCTGTAGCTCTGTTGTTTACTTGTTTTAGGGAACACAATGCACTCCTCCTATGAGGCAGTTGGCAATTTGCATCCCGCCCATCAGCATAACAAGGCTCTCTGTTCTCCAGGGCCTGTCTTGCCTTTCTGGTTTTTACACATTTTGATGATGTCCCATTTGACCGGTAGGAAGTGATACTTCATTGTAGTGCAGATTTGCATTGCCCGCTTGCTTGCTTGGCCAAAAAGGTCGTATGCATTTTCTCCTGCATATATTCAGGATAAAACGCATACGCCCTTTTTGGCCAAGTGCATCATTGGTGAAGTTGTGCCCCTCTTCCTGTGCTTTAAAGGCGATTCCAACGTTCATCTTGAAATCTGTTTCCTGCTATTCTGCCTCGCTTTCAAGTCCGCCTCGTTGCCTTCCCTCAACTGATTTTTGGACGATTGTTGTCCTTTATTACTCTGCCAGTTTGTGAATTGCTGTGCCCCTGATCTCGTGTTTTCAACTCGTTTTTTGTGAGCTGTACGCAAGTCCAAAATTTTGGTTCAGGACCTATACTGGTTCCCGGTGGGTGGCTGAGACTTTGGTTAATTCATCTTCCTGCCGGGAAATTAGAGTGACATGTGCCCGTCCAAATGCCTAACAGATACTCTCTCATAGGTTCTCCCTCTTCCCTTCCATCCTCTTCAAAATTGGCAACCTGTGCGAACCAGGAGGTTAAAAGGACTGTCTCTCCAATTTGGGAGATTGATAGTAAAGCAGTTGGAAAGTCTAACCGGAGCACCAGGAGAGGGACTACTCGTTGAGTTTTAGAAACTTTTTTATTCACAATGTGTCCATTCCTTAGGTTTATCGTACATGTTATAGCTGTAGAAATATTTCCTTCAACATGGAGAGTTGGGACCCATGGAATGGGGGCCATGCATTTTTGCTTTTAAGGGTCTGCATTTGCTCACCCAGTCTCACCAATCCTCTCAGTCCCAAGTGTCCAGCCTTATGCCACATCTAGCTGTCATTGTAGATAGGGTCATTCCAGGTTTCATCAGAGACCCTGAAGGAATTGTAAAGAATTTCCCTGTTTATTGGTTTTGTTTATGAAATTCCTTTTTATAGTGGGTTTGAGCTGATTTTCGCTGCCATGTTTATGCCAGTCTAGACACTCTTGATTCCCTAATGGAGACATATCAATACATAGGTTTTAAGATTCTTACTAGACAGATCTATTCCTCTGCGGGAAATATGGGGTTTTGAGTCCCTTTCACTGCGGAAGGTGTAGGTCTTGTGTATTCCACAGTTGATTTTAAAAACGGTACCTGTGCTTATATCAAAGTCTGGTTTTATGCATCACCCCACCTCTCCTTCCCCCTTTAACAGGCATAAGAGTGTTTTCTAAATGTGAGACTCTGTTCTCTTTCCTAACTCAGTTCATGTGTAGCCATGTTTACAGGATCTTCATATGTGATATCTTATGATAAGTTTCTTTTTCTGTGTGACTTATTTCACTTAGAATCATCGTACCTGTATCCACTCACTTTGCTGCTCCTGGTCTTATGACATTGATTTCATGGCTGAGGGATATTCCATCGTACGTAAGTACCACAATTTTTTGAACCATTTTTATATTCCCCGGGATATTTAAGGTGTACCCAAGTTGAGGTTCTTGTAAGCAGTGCAGCCCTAAATTTGGGGGTGGCTCTGTCTTATTGATTTTCAGTTTTCCCAAGGTATATTCCCTAGACTAGAAGTGCCCTTGGCTCTGTAGCTCTGTTGTTTACTTGTTTTAGGGAATGCAATGTACTCCTCCAGTGAGGCAGTTGGCAATTTACATCCCGCCCATCAGCATAACAAGGCTCCCTGTTCTCCAGGGCCTGTCTTGCCTTTCTGGTTTTTACACATTTTGTGGATGTCCCTTTTGACCGGAGGGAAGTTATACTTCTTTGTATCGCAGATTTGCATTGCCCGCTTGCTTGCTTGGCCAAAAAGGGCGTATGCGTTTTCTCCTGAATATATTCAGGAGAAAACGCATACGCAGTTTTTGGCCAAGTGCGTCACTGTCGAAGTTGTGCCCCTCTTCCTGTGCTTTAAAGGCGAATCCAACGTACCTCTTGAAATCTGATTCGTGCTATTCTGCCTCGCTTTCAAGTCCGCCTCGTTGCCTTCCCTCAACAGATTTTTGGACGATAGTTGTCCTTTATTACTCTGCCAGTTCGTGAATTGCTGTGCCCCTGAGCTCCATTTTTCAACTCGTTTTTTGTGAGCTGTACGCAAGTCCAAAATTTTGGTTCAGGACATATACTGGTTCCTGGTGGGTGGCTGACACTGTGGTTAATTCTTCTTCCTGCCGGGAAATTAGAGTGACATGTGCCCGTCCAAATGCCTAACAGCTGCTCTCTCATTGGTTCTCCCTCTTCCCATCAATCTTCTGCCAAATTGGCAACCTGTGCGAACCAGGAGGTTAAAGGGGTTGTCTCTCCAAGTTGGGAGATTGATAGTAAAGCAGTTGGAAAATCAAACCGGAGCACCAGGAGTGGGACTACTCGTTGAGTTTTAGAAACCTTTTGTATTCACAGTGTGTCCATTCTCTAGGTTTCCCGTACATGTTATAGCTGTAGTAATATTACCTTCAACATGGAGAGTTGGGACCCATGGAATGGGGGCCATGCATTTTTGCTTTAAAGGGTCTGCATTTGCTCACCCAATCTCACCAATCCTCTGAGTCCCAAGTGTCCAGCCTTATGCCACATCCAGCTGTCATTGTAGATAGGGTCATTCCAGGTTTCATCAGAGACCCTGAAGGAAATGTAAAGAATTTCCCTGTTTTTTGGTTTTGTTTTTGAAATTCCTTTTTATAGTGGGTTTGAGCTGATTCTCGCTGCCATGTTTATGCCAGTCTAGACACACTTGATTCCCTTACAGAGACATATCAATACATAGGTTTTAAGATTCTTACTAGTCAGATGTATTCCTCTGCGGGAAATATGGGGTTTTGAGTCCCTTTCACTGAGGAAGGTGTAGGTCTTGTCTATTGCACAGTTGGTTATAGAAATGGTACCTGTGCTTATATCAAACTCTGGTTTTATGCATCACCCCACCTCTCCTTTCCCCTTAAGCAGGCATAAGAGTGTTTTCTAAAAGTGAGACTCTGTTCTCTTTCCGAACTCAGTTCATGTGTAGCCATGTTTACAGGATCTTCATAAGTGATATCTTATAATAAGTTTCTTTTTCTGTGTGACTTATTTCACTTAGAATCATCGTACCTGAATCCACTCACTTTGCTGCTCATGGTCTTATGACATTGATTTTATGGCTGAGGGATATTCCATCGTACATAAATACCACAGTTTTTTGAACCATTTTTCTATTTCCTGGGATATTTAAGGTGTACCCAAGTTGAGGTTCTTGTAAGCAGTGCAGCCCTAAATTTGGGTTGGCTCTGTCTTATTGATTTTCAGTTTTCCCAAGGTATATTCCCTAGACTGGAAGTGCCCTTGGCTCTGTAGCTCTGTTGTTTACTTGTCTTAGGGAAAGCAATGCACTCCTCCAGTGAGGCACATGGCAATTTACATCCCGCCCATCAGCATAACAAGGCTCCCTCTTCTCCTGGGCCTGTCTTGCCTTTCTGGTTTTTACACATTTGTGGATGTCCCTTTTGACTGGTGCGAAGTGATACTTCTTTGTAGTGCAGATTTGCATTGCCCGCTTGCTTGCTTGGCCAAAAAGGTGCGTATGCGTTTTCTCCTAAATATATTCAGGAGAAAACGCATACGCCCCTTTTGGCCAAGTGCGTCATTGTCGAAGTTGTGCCCCTCTTCCTGTGCTTTAACGACGATTCCAACGTACCTCTTAAAATCTGTTTACTGCTATTCTGCCTCGCTGTCTAGTCCGCCTCGTTGCCTTCCCTCTACAGATTTTTGATGATAGTTGTCCTTTATTACTCTGCCAGTTTGTGAATTGCTGTGCCCCTGAGCTCCATTTTTCAACTCGTTTTTTGTGAGCTGTACGCAAGTCCAAAATTTTGGTTCAGGACCTATACTGCTTCCAGGTTCGTGGCTGAGGCTGTGGTTAATCCTTCTTCCTGCCGGGAAAGTAGAGTGACATGTGCCCGTCCAAATGCCTAACAGCTACTCTCTCATTGGTTCTCCCTCTTCCCTTCCATCCTCTGCCAAATTGGCAACCTGTGCGAACCAGGAGATTAAAGGGGTTTTCTCTCCAAGTTGGGAGATTGATAGTAAAGCAGTTGGAAAGTCAAAGCGGAGCACCAGGAGAGGGACTATTCGTTGAGTTTTAGAAACCTTTTGTATTCACAGAGTGTCCATTCTCTAGGTTTCCCGTACATGTTATAGCAGTAGTAATATTCCCTGCAACATGGAGAGTTGGGACCCATGGAATGGGGGCCATGCATTTTTGCTTTAAAGGGTCTGCATTTGCTCACCCATTCTCACAAATCCTTTCAGTCCCAGGTGTCCAGCTTTATGCCACATCCAGCTGTCATTGTAGATAGGGTCATTCCAGGTTTCTTCAGAGAACCTGAACGAAATGTAAAGAATTTCCCTGTTTTTTGGTTTTGTTTTTGAAATTCCTCTTTATAGTGGGTTTGAGCTGATTCTCGCTGCCATGTTTATGCCAGTCTGGACACACTTGATTCCCTTACAGAGACATATCAATACATAGGTTTTAAGATTCTTACTAGTCAGATCTATTCCTCTGCGGGAAATATGGGGTTTTGAGTCCCTTTCACTGAGGAAGGTGTAGGTCTTGTCTATTCCACAGTTGGTTTTAGAAATGGCACCTGTGCTTAAATCAAACTCTGGTTTTATGCATCACCCCACCTCTACTTTCCCCTTAAGCAGGCATAAGAGTGTTTTCTAAATGTGAGACTCTGGTCTCTTTCCTAACTCAGTTCATGTGTAGCCATGTTTACAGGATCTTCATAAGTGATATCTTATGATAAGTTTCTTTTTCTGTGTGACTTATTTCACTTAGAATCATCGTACCTGAATCCACTCACTTTGCTGCTCATGGTCTTATGACATTGATTTCATGGCTGAGGGATATTCCATCGTACATAAATACCACAGTTTTTTAAACCATTTTTATATTTCCTGGGATATTTAAGGTGTACCCAAGTTGAGGTTCTTGTAAGCAGTGCAGCCCTAAATTTGGGGGTGGCTCTCTCTTATTGATTTTCATTTTTCCCAAGGTATATTCCCTAGACTGGAAGTGCCCTTGGCTCTGTAGCTCTGTTGTTTACTTGTTTTAGGGAACGCAATGCACTCCTTTAGTGAGGCAATTGGCAGTTTACATCCCGACCATCAGCATAACAAGGCTCCCTCTTCTCCAGGGCCTTTCTTGCCTTTCTGGTTTTTACACATTTGTGGATGTCCCTTTTGACCGGTGGGAAGTGATACTTCTTTGTAGTGCAGATTTGCATTGCCCGCTTGCTTGCGGGGCCAAAAAGGGTGTATGCGTTTTATCCTGAATATATTCAGGAGAAAATGCATACGCCCTTTTTGGCCAAGTGCGTCATTGTCGAAGTTGTGCCCCTCTTCCTGTGCTTTAAAGGCGATTCCAACGTACCTCTTGAAATCTGTTTCCTGCTATTCTGTCTCTCTTTCAAGTCTGCCTCGCTGCCTTCCCTCAACAAAATTTTTGGATGATAGTTGTCCTTTATTACTCAGCCAGTTTGTGAATTGCTGTGCCCCTGAGCTCCATTTTTCAACTCGTTTTTTGTGAACTGTACGCAAGTCCAAAATTTTGCTTCAGGACCTATACTGGTTCCCGGTGGGTGGCTGAGACTGTGGTAAATTCTTCTTCCTGCCGGGAAATTAGAGTGACATGTGCCCGTCCAAATGCCTAACATCTACTCTCTCATTGGTTCTCCCTCTTCCCTTCCATCCTCTGCAAAATTGGCAACCTGTGCGAACCAGGCGGTTAAAGGGGTTGTCTCTACAAGTTGGGTGATTGATAGTAAAGCAGTTGGAAAGTCAAAGCGGAGCACCAGGAGAGGGACTACTCATTGAGTTTTAGAAACCTTTTGTATTCACAGTGTGTCCATTCTCTAGGTTTCCCGTACATGTTATAGCTGTAGTAATATTTCCTTCAACATGGAGAGTTTGGACCCATGGAATGGAGGCCATGCATTTTTGCTTTAAAGGGTCTGCATTTGCTCACCCAATCTCACCAATCCTCTGAGTCCCAAGTGTCCAGCCTTATGCCACATTCAGCTGTCATTGTAGATATGGTCATTCCAGGTTTCATCAGAGACCCTGAAGGAAATGTAAAGAATTTCCCTGTTTTTTGGTTTTGTTTTTGAAATTCCTTTTTATAGTGGGTATGAGCTGATTCTCACTGCCATGTTTATGCCAGTCTAGACACACTTGATTCCCTTACAGAGACATATCAATACATAGGTTTTAAGATGCTTACTAGTCAGATCTATTCCTCTGCGGGAAATATGGTGTTTTGAGTCCCTTTCACTGAGGAAGGTGTAGGTCTTGTCTATTCCACAGTTGGTTTTAGAAATGGTACCTGTGCTTATATCAAACTCTGGTTTTATGTATCACCCCACCTCTCCTTTCCTCTTAAGCAGGCATAAGAGTGTCTTCTAAATGTGAGACTGTTCTCTTTCCTAACTCAGTTCATGTGTAGCCCTGTTTACAGGATCTTCATAAGTGATATCGTAGGATAAGTTTCTTTTTCTGTGTGACTTATTTCACTTAGAATCATCGTACCTGAATCCACTCACTTTGCTGCTCCTGGTCTTATGACATTGATTTCATGACTGAGGGATATTCCATCGTACATAAATACCACAGTTTTTTGAACCATTTTTATATTTCCTGGGATATTTAAGGTGTACCCAAGTTGAGGTTTTTGTAAGCAGTGCAGCCCTAAATTTGGGGGTGGCTCTGTCTTATTGATTTTCAGTTTTACCAAGGTATATTCCCTTGACCGGAAGTGCCCTTGGCTCTGTAGCTCTGTTGTTTACTTGTTTTAGGGAACACAATGCACTCCTCCAGTGAGGCAGTTGGCAATTTACATCCCGCCCATCAGCATAACAAGGCTCCCTCTTCTCCAGGGCCTGTCTTGCCTTTCTGGTTTTTACACATTTTGTGGATGTCCCTTTTGAATGGTGGGAAGTGTTACTTCTTTGTAGTGCAGATTTGCATTGCCCGCTTCCTTGCTTGGCCAAAAAGGGTGTCATTGTCGAAGTTGTGCCCCTCTTCCTGTGCTTTAAAGGCGATTCCAACGTACCTCTTGAAATCTGTTTCCTGTTATTTTGTCTCTCTTTCAAGTCTGCCTCGGTGCCTTCCCTCAACAGATTTTTTGGACGATAGTTGTCCTTTATTACTCTGCCAGTTTGTGAATTGCTGTGCACCTGAGCTCCATTTTTCAACTCGTTTTTTGTGAACTGTACGCAAGTCCAAAATTTTGGTTCAGGACCTATACTGGTTCCCGGTGGGTGGCTGAGACTCTGGTTAATTCTTCTTCCTGCCGGGAAATTAGAGTGACTTGTGCCCGTCCAAATGCCTAACAGCTACTCTCTCATTGGTTCTCCCCTTTCCCTTCCATCCTCTGCCAAATTGGCAACCTGTGCGAAACAGGAGGTTAAAGGGGTTGTCTCTCCAAGTTGGTAGATTGATAGTTAAACCGTTGGAAAGTCAAACCATAGCACCAGGAGAGGGACTACTCGTTGAGTTTTAGGAACCATTTGTATTCACAGTGTGTCCATTCTCTAGGTTTCCCGTACATGTTATAGCTGTAGTAATATTCCCTTCAACATGGAGAGTTGGGACCCATGGAATGGGGGCCATGCATTTTTGCTTTAAATGGTCTGCATTTGCTCACCCAATCTCACTAATCCTCTCAGTCCCAGGTGTCCAGCATTATGCCACATCCAGCTGTCATTGTAGATAGGGTCATTCCAGGTTTCATCAGAGACCCTGAAGGAAATGTAAAGAATTTCCCTGTTTTTTGGTTTTGTTTTTGAAATTCCTTTTTATAGTGGGTTTGAGCTGATTCTCGCTGCCATGTTTATGCCAGTCTAGACACACTTGATTCCCTTACAGAGACATATCAATACATAGGTTTTAAGATTCTTACTAGTCAGATCTATTCCTCTGCGGGAAATATGGGGTTTTGAGTCCCTTTCACTGAGGAAGGTGTAGGTCTTGTCTATTCCACAGTTGGTTTTAGAAATGGTACCTGTGCTTATATCAAACTCTGGTTTTATGCATCACCCCACCTCTCCTTTCCCCTTAAGCAGGCATAAGAGTGTTTTCTAAATGTGAGACTCTGTTCTCTTTCCTAACTCAGTTCATGTGTAGCCATGTTTACAGGATCTTCATAAGTGATATCTTATGATAAGTTTCTTTTTCTGTGTGACTTATTTCACTTAGAATCATCGTACCTGAATCCACTCACTTTGCTGCTCCTGGTCTTATGACATTGATTTCATGGCTGAGAGATATTCCATCGTACATAAATACCACAGTTTTTTGAACCATTTTTATATTTCCTGGGATATTTAAGGTGTACCCAAGTTGAGGTTCTTGTAAGCAGTGCAGCCCTAAATTCTGGGGTGGCTCTGTCTTATTGATTTTCAGTTTTCCCAAGGTATATTCCCTAGACTGGAAGTGCCCTTGGCTCTGTAGCTCTGTTGTTTACTTGTTTTAGGGAACGCAATGCACTCCTCCAGTGAGGCAGTTGGCAATTTACATCCCGCCCATCAGCAAAACAAGGCTCCCTCTTCTCCAGGGCTTGTCTTGGCTTTCAGGTTTTTACACATTTTGAGGATGTCCCTTTTGACAGGTGGGAAGTGATACTTCTTTGTAGTGCAGATTTGCATTGCCCGCTTGATTGCTTGGCCAAAAAGGGCGTATGCGTTTTCTCCTGAATATATTCAGGAGAAAACGCATACGCCCTTTATGGCCAAGTGTGTCATTGTCGAAGTTGTGCCCCTATTCCTGTGCTTTAGAGGCGATTCCAACGAACCTCTTGAAATCTGTTTCCTGCTATTCTGTCTCTCTTTCAAGTCTGCCTCGCTGCCTTCCCTCAACAGATTTTTTGGACGATAGTTGTCCTTTATTACTCTGCCAGTTTGTGAATTGCTGTGCCCCTGAGCTCCATTTTTCAACTCGTTTTTTGTGAGCTGTACGCAAGTCCAAAATTTAGGTTCAGGACCTATACTGTTTCCCGGTTGGTTGCTGAGGCTGTGGTTAATTCTTCTTCCTGCCGGGAAATTAGAGTGACATGTGCCCGTCCAAATGCCTAACAGCTACTCTCTCATTGGTTCTCCCTCTTCCCTTCCATCCTCTGCCAAATTGGCAACCTGTGCGAACCAGGAGGTTAAAGGGGTTTTCTCTCCAAGTTGGGAGATTGATAGTAAAGCAGTTGGAAAGTCAAAGCGGAGCACCAGGAGAGGGACTATTCCTTGAGTTTTAGAAACCTTTTGTATTCACCGTGTGTCCATTCTCTAGGTTTCCCGTACATGTTATAGCTGTAGTAATATTCCCTTCAACATGGAGAGTTGGGACCCATGGAATGGGGGCCATGCATTTTTGCTTTAAAGGGTCTGCATTTGCTCACCCAATCTCACCAATCCTCTGAGTCCAATGTGTCCAGCCTTATGCCACATCCAGCTGTCATTGTAGATAGGGTCATTCCAGGTATCATCAGAGACCCTGAAGGAAATGTAAAGAATTTCCCTGTTTTTTGGTTTTGTTTTTGAAATTCCTTTTTATAGTGGGTTTGAGCTGATTCTCGCTGCCATGTTTATGCCAGTCTAGACACACTTGATTCCCTTACAGAGACATATCAATACATAGGTTTTAAGATTCTTACTAGTCAGATGTATTCCTCTGCGGGAAATATGGGGTTTTGAGTCCCTTTCACTGAGGAAGGTGTAGGTCTTGTCTATTGCACAGTTGGTTATAGAAATGGTACCTGTGCTTATATCAAACTCTGGTTTTATGCATCACCCCACCTCTCCTTTCCCCTTAAGCAGGCATAAGAGTGTTTTCTAAAAGTGAGACTCTGTTCTCTTTCCGAACTCAGTTCATGTGTAGCCATGTTTACAGGATTTTCATAAGTGATATCTTATAATAAGTTTCTTTTTCTGTGTGACTTATTTCACTTAGAATCATCGTACCTGAATCCACTCACTTTGCTGCTCATGGTCTTATGACATTGATTTTATGGCTGAGGGATATTCCATCGTACATAAATACCACAGTTTTTTGAACCATTTTTATATTTCCTGGGATATTTAAGGTGTACCCAAGTTGAGGTTCTTGTAAGCAGTGCAGCCCTAAATTTGGGTTGGCTCTGTCTTATTGATTTTCAGTTTTCCCAAGGTATATTCCCTAGACTGGAAGTGCCCTTGGCTCTGTAGCTCTGTTGTTTACTTGTCTTAGGGAAAGCAATGCACTCCTCCAGTGAGGCACATGGCAATTTACATCCCGCCCATCAGCATAACAAGGCTCCCTCTTCTCCTGGGCCTGTCTTGCCTTTCTGGTTTTTACACATTTGTGGATGTCCCTTTTGACTGGTGCGAAGTGATGCTTCTTTGTAGTGCAGATTTGCATTGCCCGCTTGCTTGCTTGGCCAAAAGGGGCGTATGCGTTTTCTCCTGAATATATTCAGGAGAAAACGCATACGCCCTTTTTGGCCAAGTGCGTCATTGTCGAAGTTGTGCCCCTCTTCCTGTGCTTTAACGGCGATTCCAACGTACCTCTTAAAATCTGTTTACTGCTATTCTGCCTCGCTGTCTAGTCCGCCTCGTTGCCTTCCCTCTACAGATTTTTGATGATAGTTGTCCTTTATTACTCTGCCAGTTTGTGAATTGCTGTGCCCCTGAGCTCCATTTTTCAACTCGTTTTTTGTGAGCTGTACGCAAGTCCAAAATTTTGGTTCAGGACCTATACTGGTTCCCGGTTCGTGGCTGAGGCTGTGGTTAATCCTTCTTCCTGCCGGGAAAGTAGAGTGACATGTGCCCGTCCAAATGCCTAACAGCTACTCTCTCATTGGTTCTCCCTCTTCCCTTCCATCCTCTGCCAAATTGGCAACCTGTGCGAACCAGGAGATTAAAGGGGTTTCCTCTCCAAGTTGGGAGATTGATAGTAAAGCAGTTGGAAAGTCAAAGAGGAGCACCAGGAGAGGGACTATTCGTTGAGTTTTAGAAACCTTTTGTATTCACAGAGTGTCCATTCTCTAGGTTTCCCGTACATGTTATAGCAGTAGTAATATTCCCTGCAACATGGAGAGTTGGGACCCATGGAATGGGGGCCATGCATTTTTGCTTTAAAGGGTCTGCATTTGCTCACCCATTCTCACAAATCCTTTCAGTCCCAGGTGTCCAGCTTTATGCCACATCCAGCTGTCATTGTAGATAGGGTCATTCCAGGTTTCATCAGAGAACCTGAACGAAATGTAAAGAATTTCCCTGTTTTTTGGTTTTGTTTTTGAAATTCCTCTTTATAGTGGGTTTGAGCTGATTCTCGCTGCCATGTTTATGCCAGTCTGGACACACTTGATTCCCTTACAGAGACATATCAATACATAGGTTTTAAGATTCTTACTAGTCAGATCTATTCCTCTGCGGGAAATATGGGGTTTTGAGTCCCTTTCACTGAGGAAGGTGTAGGTCTTGTCTATTCCACAGTTGGTTTTAGAAATGGCACCTGTGCTTAAATCAAACTCTGGTTTTATGCATCACCCCACCTCTACTTTCCCCTTAAGCAGGCATAAGAGTGTTTTCTAAATGTGAGACTCTGGTCTCTTTCCTAACTCAGTTCATGTGTAGCCATGTTTACAGGATCTTCATAAGTGATATCTTATGATAAGTTTCTTTTTCTGTGTGACTTATTTCACTTAGAATCATCGTACATGAATCCACTCACTTTGCTGCTCATGGTCTTATGACATTGATTTCATGGCTGAGGGATATTCCATCGTACATAAATACCACAGTTTTTTAAACCATTTTTATATTTCCTGGGATATTTAAGGTGTACCCAAGTTGAGGTTCTTGTAAGCAGTGCAGCCCTAAATTTGGGGGTGGCTCTCTCTTATTGATTTTCATTTTTCCCAAGGTATATTCCCTAGACTGGAAGTGCCCTTGGCTCTGTAGCTCTGTTGTTTACTTGTTTTAGGGAACGCAATGCACTCCTTTAGTGAGGCAATTGGCAGTTTACATCCCGACCATCAGCATAACAAGGCTCCCTCTTCTCCAGGGCCTTTCTTGCCTTTCTGGTTTTTACACATTTGTGGATGTCCCTTTTGACCGGTGGGAAGTGATACTTCTTTGTAGTGCAGATTTGCATTGCCCGCTTGCTTGCGGGGCCAAAAAGGGTGTATGCGTTTTATCCTGAATATATTCAGGAGAAAATGCATACGCCCTTTTTGGCCAAGTGCGTCATTGTCGAAGTTGTGCCCCTCTTCCTGTGCTTTAAAGGCCATTCCAACGTACCTCTTGAAATCTGTTTCCTGCTATTCTGTCTCTCTTTCAAGTCTGCCTCGCTGCCTTCCCTCAACAAAATTTTTGGATGATAGTTGTCCTTTATTACTCAGCCAGTTTGTGAATTGCTGTGCCCCTGAGCTCCATTTTTCAACTCGTTTTTTGTGAACTGTACGCAAGTCCAAAATTTTGCTTCAGGACCTATACTGGTTCCCGGTGGGTGGCTGAGACTGTGGTTAATTCTTCTTCCTGCCGGGAAATTAGAGTGACATGTGCCCGTCCAAATGCCTAACATCTACTCTCTCATTGGTTCTCCCTCTTCCCTTCCATCCTCTGCAAAATTGGCAACCTGTGCGAACCAGGCGGTTAAAGGGGTTGTCTCTACAAGTTGGGTGATTGATAGTAAAGCAGTTGGAAAGTCAAAGCGGAGCACCAGGAGAGGGACTACTCATTGAGTTTTAGAAACCTTTTGTATTCACAGTGTGTCCATTCTCTAGGTTTCCCGTACATGTTATAGCTGTAGTAATATTTCCTTCAACATGGAGAGTTTGGACCCATGGAATGGAGGCCATGCATTTTTGCTTTAAAGGGTCTGCATTTGCTCACCCAATCTCACCAATCCTCTGAGTCCCAAGTGTCCAGCCTTATGCCACATTCAGCTGTCATTGTAGATAGGGTCATTCCAGGTTTCATCAGAGACCCTGAAGGAAATGTAAAGAATTTCCCTGTTTTTTGGTTTTGTTTTTGAAATTCCTTTTTATAGTGGGTATGAGCTGATTCTCACTGCCATGTTTATGCCAGTCTAGACACACTTGATTCCCTTACAGAGACATATCAATACATAGGTTTTAAGATGCTTACTAGTCAGATCTATTCCTCTGCGGGAAATATGGGGTTTTGAGTCCCTTTCACTGAGGAAGGTGTAGGTCTTGTCTATTCCACAGTTGGTTTTAGAAATGGTACCTGTGCTTATAACAAACTCTGGTTTTATGTATCACCCCACCTCTCCTTTCCTCTTAAGCAGGCATAAGAGTGTTTTCTAAATGTGAGACTGTTCTCTTTCCTAACTCAGTTCATGTGTAGCCCTGTTTACAGGATCTTCATAAGTGATATCGTAGGATAAGTTTCTTTTTCTGTGTGACTTATTTCACTTAGAATCATCGTACCTGAATCCACTCACTTTGCTGCTCCTGGTCTTATGACATTGATTTCATGACTGAGGGATATTCCATCGTACATAAATACCACAGTTTTTTGAACCATTTTTATATTTCCTGGGATATTTAAGGTGTACCCAAGTTGAGGTTTTTGTAAGCAGTGCAGCCCTAAATTTGGGGGTGGCTCTGTCTTATTGATTTTCAGTTTTACCAAGGTATATTCCCTTGACCGGAAGTGCCCTTGGCTCTGTAGCTCTGTTGTTTACTTGTTTTAGGGAACACAATGCACTCCTCCAGTGAGGCAGATGGCAATTTACATCCCGCCCATCAGCATAACAAGGCTCCCTCTTCTCCAGGGCCTGTCTTGCCTTTCTGGTTTTTACACATTTTGTGGATGTCCCTTTTGAATGGTGGGAAGTGTTACTTCTTTGTAGTGCAGATTTGCATTGCCCGCTTCCTTGCTTGGCCAAAAAGGGTGTCATTGTCGAAGTTGTGCCCCTCTTCCTGTGCTTTAAAGGCGATTCCAACGTACCTCTTGAAATCTGTTTCCTGCTATTTTGTCTCTCTTTCAAGTCTGCCTCGGTGCCTTCCCTCAACAGATTTTTTGGACGATAGTTGTCCTTTATTACTCTGCCAGTTTGTGAATTGCTGTGCACCTGAGCTCCATTTTTCAACTCGTTTTTTGTGAACTGTACGCAAGTCCAAAATTTTGGTTCAGGACCTATACTGGTTCCCGGTGGGTGGCTGAGACTCTGGTTAATTCTTCTTCCTGCCGGGAAATTAGAGTGACTTGTGCCCGTCCAAATGCCTAACAGCTACTCTCTCATTGGTTCTCCCCTTTCCCTTCCATCCTCTGCCAAATTGGCAACCTGTGCGAAACAGGAGGTTAAAGGGGTTGTCTCTCCAAGTTGGTAGATTGATAGTTAAGCCGTTGGAAAGTCAAACCATAGCACCAGGAGAGGGACTACTCGTTGAGTTTTAGGAACCATTTGTATTCACAGTGTGTCCATTCTCTAGGTTTCCCGTACATGTTATAGCTGTAGTAATATTCCCTTCAACATGGAGAGTTAGGACCCATGGAATGGGGGCCATGCATTTTTGCTTTAAATGGTCTGCATTTGCTCACCCAATCTCACTAATCCTCTCAGTCCCAGGTGTCCAGCATTATGCCACATCCAGCTGTCATTGTAGATAGGGTCATTCCAGGTTTCATCAGAGACCCTGAAGGAAATGTAAAG
The DNA here is from genome assembly GCF_964165515.1 of Mesoplodon bidens. Classification (NCBI taxonomy): domain Eukaryota; kingdom Metazoa; phylum Chordata; class Mammalia; order Artiodactyla; family Ziphiidae; genus Mesoplodon; species Mesoplodon bidens. The sequence goes on from NW_027671149.1 coordinate 300,668, forward strand.
AATTTCCCTGTTTTTTGGTTTTGTTTTTGAAATTCCTTTTTATAGTGGGTTTGAGCTGATTCTCGCTGCCATGTTTATGCCAGTCTAGACACACTTGATTCCCTTACAGAGACATATCAATACATAGGTTTTAAGATTCTTACTAGTCAGATCTATTCCTCTGCGGGAAATATGGGGTTTTGAGTCCCTTTCACTGAGGAAGGTGTAGGTCTTGTCTATTCCACAGTTGGTTTTAGAAATGGTACCTGTGCTTATATCAAACTCTGGTTTTATGCATCACCCCACCTCTCCTTTCCCCTTAAGCAGGCATAAGAGTGTTTTCTAAATTTGAGACTCTGTTCTCTTTCCTAACTCAGTTCATGTGTAGCCATGTTTACAGGATCTTCATAAGTGATATCTTATGATAAGTTTCTTTTTCTGTGTGACTTATTTCACTTAGAATCATCGTACCTGAATCCACTCACTTTGCTGCTCCTGGTCTTATGACATTGATTTCATGGCTGAGAGATATTCCATCGTACATAAATACCACAGTTTTTTGAACCATTTTTATATTTCCTGGGATATTTAAGGTGTACCCAAGTTGAGGTTCTTGTAAGCAGTGCAGCCCTAAATTCTGGGGTGGCTCTGTCTTATTGATTTTCAGTTTTCCCAAGGTATATTCCCTAGACTGGAAGTGCCCTTGGCTCTGTAGCTCTGTTGTTTACTTGTTTTAGGGAACGCAATGCACTCCTCCAGTGAGGCAGTTGGCAATTTACATCCCGCCCATCAGCAAAACAAGGCTCCCTCTTCTCCAGGGCCTGTCTTGGCTTTCAGGTTTTTACACATTTTGAGGATGTCCCTTTTGACAGGTGGGATGTGATACTTCTTTGTAGTGCAGATTTGCATTGCCCGCTTGATTGCTTGGCCAAAAAGGGCGTATGCGTTTTCTCCTGAATATATTCAGGAGAAAACGCATACGCCCTTTATGGCCAAGTGTGTCATTGTCGAAGTTGTGCCCCTATTCCTGTGCTTTAGAGGCGATTCCAACGAACCTCTTGAAATCTGTTTCCTGCTATTCTGTCTCTCTTTCAAGTCTGCCTCGCTGCCTTCCCTCAACAGATTTTTTGGACGATAGTTGTCCTTTATTACTCTGCCAGTTTGTGAATTGCTGTGCCCCTGAGCTCCATTTTTCAACTCGTTTTTTGTGAGCTGTACGCAAGTCCAAAATTTTGGTTCAGGACCTATACTGTTTCCCGGTTGGTTGCTGAGGCTGTGGTTAATTCTTCTTCCTGCCGGGAAATTAGAGTGACATGTGCCCGTCCAAATGCCTAACAGCTACTCTCTCATTGGTTCTCCCTCTTCCCTTCCATCCTCTGCCAAATTGGCAACCTGTGCGAACCAGGAGGTTAAAGGGGTTTTCTCTCCAAGTTGGGAGATTGATAGTAAAGCAGTTGGAAAGTCAAAGCGGAGCACCAGGAGAGGGACTATTCCTTGAGTTTTAGAAACCTTTTGTATTCACCGTGTGTCCATTCTCTAGGTTTCCCGTACATGTTATAGCTGTAGTAATATTCCCTTCAACATGGAGAGTTGGGACCCATGGAATGGGGTCCATGCATTTTTGCTTTAAAGGGTCTGCATTTGCTCACCCAATCTCACAAATCCTTTCAGTCCCAGGTGTCCAGCTTTATGCCACATCCAGCTGTCATTGTAGATAGGGTCATTCCAGGTTTCATCAGAGAACCTGAAGGAAATGTAAAGAATTTCCCTGTTTTTTGGTTTTGTTTTTGAAATTCCTCTTTATAGTGGGTTTGAGCTGATTCTCACTGCCATGTTTATGCCGGTCTGGACACACTTGATTCCCTTACAGAGACATATCAATACATAGGTTTTAAGATACTTACTAGTCAGATCTATTCCTCTGCGGAAAATATGGGGTTTTGAGTCCCTTTCACTGAGGAAGGTGTAGGTCTTGTCTATTCCACAGTTGGTTTTAGAAATGGTACCTGTGCTTATATCAAACTCTGGTTTTATGCATCACCCCACTTCTCCTTTCCCCTTAAGCAGGCATAAGAGTGTTTTGTAAATGTGAGACTCTGTTCTCTTTCCTAACTCAGTTCATGTGTAGCCATTTTTACAGGATCTTCATAAGTGATATCTTATGATAAGTTTCTTATTCTGTGTGACTTATTTCACTTAGAATCATCGTACCTGAATCCACTCACTTTGCTACTCCTGGTCTTATGACATTGATTTCATGGCTGAGGGATATTCCATCGTACATAAATACCACAGTTTTTTGAACCATTTTTATATTTCCTGGGATATTTAAGTTGTACCCAAGTTGAGGTTCTTGTAAGCAGTGCAGCCCTAAATTTGGGGGTGGCTCTGTCTTATTGATTTTCAGTTTTCCCAAGGTATATTCCCTAGACTTGAAGTGCCCTTGGCTCTGTAGCTCTGTTGTTTCCTTGTTTTAGGGAACGCAATGCACTCCGCCAGTGAGGCAGTTGGCAATTTACATCCCGCCCATCAGCATAACAAGGTTCCCTATTCTCCAGGGCCTGTCTTGCGTTTCTGGTTTTTACACATTTTGTGGATGTCCCTTTTGACCGGAGGGAAGTGATACATCTTTGTAGTGCAGATTTGCATTGCCCGCTTGCTTGCTTGGCCAAAAAGGGCGTATGTGTTTTCTTCTGAATATATTCAGGAAAAAAACGCATACGCCCTTTTTGGCCAAGTGAGTCATTGTTGAAGTTGTGCCCCTCTTCCTGTGCTTTAAAAGCGATTCCAACGTACCTCATGATATCTGTTTCCTGCTATTCTTCCTCGCTTTCAAGTCCGCCTCGTTCTCTTCCCTCAACAGATTTTTGGACGATAGTTGTCCTTTATTACTCTGCCAGTTTGTGAATTGCTGTGCCCCTGAGCACCATTATTCAACTCGTTTTTTGTGAGCTGTACGCAAGTCCAAAATTTTGATTCAGGACCTATTCTGGATCCTGGTGGGTGGCTTAGACTTTGGTTCATTCTTCTTCCTGCCGGGATATTAGAGTGACATGTGCCGGTCCAAAAGCCTAAGAGCTATTCTCTCATTGGTTCTCCCTCTTCCCTTCCATCCTCTCCCAAATTGGCAACCTGTGCGAACTAGGAGCTTAAAGGGGCTCTCTCTCGAAGTTGAGAGATTGATAGTAAAGCAGTAGGAAAGTCAAACCGGAGCACCAGGAGAGGGACTATTCGTTGAGTTTTAGAAACCTTTTGTATTTACAGAGTGTCCATTCTCTAGGATTCCCGTACATGTTATAGCTGTAGTAATATTCCCTTCAACCTGGAGAGTTGGGATCCATGGAATGGGGTCCATGCATTTTTGCTTTAAAGGGTCTGAATTTGCTCACCCAATCTCACCAATCCTGTCAGCCCCAGGTGTCCAGCCTTATGCCACATCCAACTGTCATTGTAGATATGGTCATTCCAGGTTTCATCAGATACAATGAAGGAATTGTAATGAATTTCCCAGTTTTTTGGTTTTGTTTTTGAAATTCTTTTTATAGTGGGTTTGAGCTGATTCTCGCTGCCATGTTTATGCCAGTCTAGAGACACATGATTCCCTTACGGAGACATATCTATACATAGGTTTTAAGATTCTTACTAGTGAGATCTATTACTCTGCGGGAAATATGGGGTTTTGAGTCCCTTTCACTGAGGAAGGTGTAGGTCTTGTCTATTCCACAGTTGCTTTTAGAAACGGTACCTGTGCTTATATCAAACTCCGGTTTTATGCATCACCCCACCTATCCTTCCCCCTTAAACAGGCATAAGAGTGTTTTCTAAATTTGAGACTCTGTTCTTTTTCCTAACTCAGTTCATGTGTAGCCATGTTTACAGGATCTTCATAAGTGATATCTTATGATAAGTTTCTTTTTCTGTGTGACTTATTTCACTTAGAATCATCGGACCTGAATCCACTCACTTTGCTGCTCCTGGTCTTATGACATTGATTTCATGGCTGAGGGATATTCCATCGTACATAAATACCACAGTTTTTTGAACCATTTTTATATTTCCTGGGATATTTAAGGTGTACCCAAGTTGAGGTTCTTGTAAGCAGTGCAGCCCAAAATTTGGGGGTGGCTCTGTCTTATTGATTTTCAGTTTTCCCAGGGTATATTCCCTAGACTGGAAGTGCCTTTGGCTCTGTAGCTCTGTTGTTTACTTGTTTTAGCGAACGCAATGCACTCCTCCAGTGAGGCATTTGGCAATTTACATCCCGCCCATCAGCATAACAAGGCTCCCTGTTCTCCAGGGCCTGTCTTGCCTTTCTGGTTTTTACACATTTTGTGGATGTCCCTTTTGAACGGTGGGAAGTGATACTTCTTTGTAGTGCAGATTTGCTTTGCCCCCTTGCTCACTTGCCAAAAAGGGCGTATGCGTTTTCTCTTGAATATATTCAGGAGAAAACGCATACGCCCTTTTTGGCCAAGTGTGACATTGTCGAAGTTGTGCCCCTCTTCCTGTGCTTTAAAGGCGATTCCAACGTACCTCTTGAAATCTGTTTCCTGCTATTCTGCCTCACTTTCAAGTCTGCCTCGTTGCCTTCCCTCAACAGATTTTTGGACCATAGTTGTCCTTTATTACCCTGCCATTTTGTGAATAGCTGTGCACCTGAGCTCCATTTTTCAACTCGTTTTTTGTGAGCTCTAGGCAAGTCCAAAATTTTGGTTCAGGACATATACCGGTTCCCGGTGGATGGCTGAGACTTTGGTTAATTATTCTTCCAGCTGGAAAATTAGAGCGACATATGCCCGTCCAAATGCCTAACAGGTACTCTCTCATTGGTTCTCCCTCTTCCCTTCCATCCTCTGCCAAATTGGCAACCTGTGCGAACGAGGAGGTTAAAGGGACTGTCTCTCCAAGTTGGGAGATTGATAGTAAAGCAGTTGGAAAGTCAAACTGGAGAACCAGGAGTGGGACTACTCATTGAGTTTTAGAAACCATTTGTATTCACAGTGTGTCCATTCTCTAGGTTTCCCATACATGTTATAGCTGTAGTAATATTCCCTTCAACCTGGAGAGTTTGGTCCCAGGGAATGGGGGCCATGCATTTTTGCTTTAAAGGGTCTGCATTTGCTCACCCAATCTCACCAATCCTCTCAGTCCCAAGTGTCCAGCCTTATGCCACATCCAGCTGTCATTGTAGATAGGGTCATTCCAGGTTTCATCAGAGACCCTGAAGGAATTAGAAAGAATTTCCCTGTTTTTTGGTTTTGTTTTTGAAATTCCTTTTTATAGTGGGTGTGAGCTGATTCTTGCTGCTATGTTTATGCCAGTCTAGACACACTTGATTCCCTTACAGAGCCATATCAATACATAGGTTTTAAGTTTCTTACTAGTCAGATCTATTCCTCTGCTGGAAATATGGGGTTTTGAGTCCCTTTAACTGAGGAAGGTGTCGGTCTTGTCTATTCCAAAGTTGGTTTTAGAAACGGTACCTGTGCTTATATCAAACTCTGGTTTTATTCATCACCCCAACTCTCCTTCCGCTTAAGCAGGAATAAGAGTGTTTTCTAAATGTGAGACTCTGTTCTCTTTCCTACTTCAGTTCCTTTGTAGCCATGTTTACAGGATCTTCATAAGTTATATCTTATGATAAGTTTCTTTTTCTGTGTGACTCATTTCACTTAGAATCATCGTACCTGAATCCACTCACCTTGCTCATCCTGGTCTTATGACATTGATTTCATGGCTGGGGGATATTCCATCGTACATGAGTACCACAATTATTTGAACCATTTTTATATTTCCTGGGATATTTTAGGTGTACCCAAGTTGAGGTTCTTGTAAGCAGTGCAGCCCTAAATTTGGGGGTGGCTCTGTCTTATTGATTTTCAGTTTTCCCAAGGTATATTCCCTAGACTGGAAGTGCCCTTGGCTCTGTAGCTCTGTTGTTTACTTGTTTTAGGGAACACAATGCACTCCTCCAGTGAGGCAGTTGGCAATTTACAACGCGCCCATCAGCATAACAAGGCTCTCTGTTCTCCAGGGCATGTCTTGCCTTTCTGGTTTTACACATTTTGTTGATGTCCCATTTGACCTGTAGGAAGTGATACTTCTTTGTAGTGCAGATTTGCATTGCCCACTAGCTTGCTTGGCCAAAAAGGGCGTATGCATTTTCTCCTGCGTATATTCAGAAGAAAACGCATACGCCCTTTTTGGCCAAGTGCATCATTGTTGAAGTTGTGCCCCTCTTCCTGTGCTTTAACGGCGATTCCAACGTACATCTTGAAATCTGTTTCCTGCTATTCTGCCTCGCTTTCAAGTCCGCCTCGATGCCTTCCCTCAACAGATTTTTGGACGATAGCTGTCCTTTATTACTCTGCCAGTTTGTGAATTGCTGTGCCCCTGATCTCGTGTTTTCAACTCGTTTTTTGTGAGCTGTACCCAACTCCAAAATTTTGGTTCAGGACCTATACTGGTTCCCGGTGGGTGGCTGAGACTTTGGTTAATTCATCTTCCTGCCGGGAAATTAGAGTGACATGTGCCCGTCCAAATGCCTAACAGCTACTCTCTCATTGGTTCTCCCTTTTCCCTTCCATCCTCTGCCAAATTGGCAACCTGTGCAAACCAGGAGTTTAAAGGGACTGTCTCTCCAAGTTGCGAGATTGATAGTAAAGCAGTTGGAAAGTCTAACTGGAGCACATGGAGAGGGACTATTCGTTGAGTATTAGAAACTTTTTTATTCACAATGTGTCCATTCCTTAGGTTTATCGTACATGTTATAGCTGTAGTAATATTCCCTTCAACATGGAGAGTTGGGACCCATGGAATGTGGGCCATGCATTTTTGCTTTTAAGGGTCTGCATTTGCTCACCCAATCTCACCAATCCTCTCAGTCCCAAGTGTCCAGCCTTATGCCACATCTAGCTGTCATTGTAGATAGGGTCATTCCAGGTTTCATCAGAGACCCTGAAGGAATTGTAAAGAATTTCCCTGTTTATTGGTTTTGTTTATGAAATTCATTTTTATAGTGTGTTTGAGCTGATTTTCGCGGCCATGTTTATGCCAGTCTAGACACTCTTGATTCCCTAATGGAGACATATCAATACAAAGGTTTTAAGATTCTTACTAGACAGATCTATTCCTCTGCGGGAAATATGGGGTTTTGAGTCCCTTTCACTGCGGAAGGTGTAGGTCTTGTGTATTCCACAGTTGGTTTTAGAAACGGTACCTGTGCTTATATCAAACTGTGGTTTTATGCATCACCCCACTTCTCCTTCCCCCTTTAACAGGCATAAGAGTGTTTTCTAAATGTGAGAATCTGTTCTCTTTCCTAACTCAGTTCATGTTTAGCCATGTTTACAGGATCTTCATAAGTGATATCTTATGATAAGTTTATTTTTCTGTTTGACTTATTTCACTTAGAATCATCGTATCTGAATCCACTCACTTTGCTGCTCCTGGTCCTATGACATTGATTTCATTGCTGAGGGATATTCCATCGTACGTAAGTACCACAATTTTTTGAACCATTTTTATATTTCCCGGGATATTTAAGGTGTACCCAAGTTGAGGTTCTTGTAAGAAGTGCAGCCCTTAATTTGGGGGTGGCTGTGTCTTATTGATTTTCAGTTTTCCCAGGGTATATTCCCTAGACTGGAAGTGCCCTTGGCTCTGTAGCTCTGTTGTTTACTTGTTTTAGGGAACGCAATGCACTCCTCCAGTGAGGCAGTTGGCAATTTACATCCCGCCCATCAGCATAACAAGGCTCCCTGTTCTCCAGGGCCTGTCTTGCCTTTCTGGTTTTTACACATTTTGTGGATGTCACTTTTGACCGGAGGGAATTGATACTTCTTTGTAGTGCAGATTTGCATTGCCCGCTTGCTTGCTTGGCCAAAAAGGGCGTATGCGTTTTCTCCTGAATATATTCAGGAGAAAACGCATATGCCCTTTTTGGCCAAGTGCGTCATTTTCGAAGTTGTGCCCCTCTTCCTATGCTTTAAAGGCGATTCCAACCTACCTCTTGAAATCTGATTCTTGCTATTCTGCCTCGCTTTAAAGTCCGCCTCGTTGCCTTCCCTCAAGAGATTTTTGGACGATTGTTGTCCTTTATTACTCTGCCAGTTTGTGAATTGCTGTGCCCCTGAGCTCCATTTTTCAACTCGTTTTTTGTGAGCTGTGCACAAGTCCAAAATTTTGGTTCAGGACCTATACTGGTTCCCGGTGGGTTTCTGAGACTTTGGTTAATTCTTCTTCCTGCCGGAAATTAGAGTGACATGTGCCCGTCCAAATGCCTAACAGCTAATCTCTCATTGGTTCTCCCTCTTCCCTTCCATCCTCTGCAAAATTGGCATCCTGTGCGAACCAGGAATTTAAAGGGGCTGTCTCTCCAAGTTGGGAGATTGATAGTAAAGCTGTTGGAAAGTGAAACCGGAGCACCTGGAGCGGGACTACTCGTTGAGTTTTAGAAACCATTTGTATTCACAGTGTGTCCATTTTCTATGTTTTCCGTACATGTTATAGCTGTAGTAATATTCCCTTCAACATGGAGAGTTGGGAACCATGGAATGGGGGTCACGTATTTTTGCATTAAATTGTCTGCATTTGCTCACCCAATGTCACCAATCCTCTCAGTCCCAAGTGTCCAGCCTTATGTCACATCCAGCTGTCATTGTAGATACGGTCATTCCAGGTTTCATCAGAGACCCTGAAGGAAATGTAAAGAATTTCCCTGTTTTTTGGTTTTGTTTTTGAAATTCCTTTTTATAGTGGATTTGAGCTGATTCTCGCTGCCAGTCTAGACAAACATGATTCCCTTACAGAGACGTATCAATACATAGGTTTTAAGATTCTTAATAGTCAGATCTATTCCTCTGCGGGAAATATGGGGTTTTGAGTCCCTTTCACTGAGAAAGGTGTAGGTCTTGTCTATTCCACAGTTGGTTTTAGAAACGGTACCTGTACTTATATCAAACTCTGGTATTATGCATCACCCCACCTCTCCTTTCCCCTTAAGCAGGCATAAGAGTGTTTTCTTAATGTGAGACTCTGTTCTCTTTCCTAACTCAGTTCATGTGTAGCCATGTTTACAGGATCTTCATAAGTGATATCTTATGATAAATTTATTTTTGTGTGTGACTTATTTCACTTAGAATCATCGTACCTGTATCCACTCACTTTGCTGCTCCTGGTCTTATGACATTGATTTCATAGCTGAGGGATATTCCATCGTACATAAATAAAATAGTTTTTTGAACCATCTTTATATTTCCTGGGATATTTTAGTTGTACCCATGTTGACGTTCTTGTAAGCAGTGCAGCCCTAAATTTGTGGGTGGCTCTGTCTTATTGATTTTCAGTTTTCCCAAGGTATATTCCCTGGACTGGAAGTGCCCTTGGCTCAGTAGCTCTGTTATTTCCTTGTTTTAGGGAACGCAATGCACTCCTCCAGTGAGGCAGTTGGCAATTTACATCCCGCCCATCAGCATAACAAGGCTCCCTGTTCTCCAGGGCCTGTCTTGCCTTTCTGGTTTTTACACATTTGTGGATGTCCCTTTTGACTGGTGGGTAGTGATACTACTTTGTAGTGCACATTTGTGTTGCACGCTTGCTTGCTTGGCCAAAAAGGGCGTATGCGTTTTCTCCTGAATATATTCAGGGAAAACGCATATGCCCTTTTTGGCCAAGTGCGCCATTGTCGAAGTTGTGCCCCTCTTCCTGTGCTTTAAAGGCGATTCCAACGTACCTCTTGACATCTGTTTCCTGCTATTCTGCCTCGCTTTCAAGTCCGCCTCGTGGCCTTCCCTCAACAGATTTTTGGACGATAGTTGTATTTATTACTCTGCCAGTTTGTGAATTGCTGTGCCCCTGAGCTCCATTTTTCAACTCGTTTTTTGTGAGCTATACACAAGTCCAAAATTTTGGTTCAGGACCTATACTGGTTCCCGGTGGGTGGCTGAGACTCTGGTTAATTCTTCTTCCTGCCGGGAAATCAGAGTGAAATATGCCCGTCCAAATGCCTAATAGCTACTCTCTCATTGGTTCTCCCTCTTCACTTCCATCCTCTGCAAAATTGGCAACCTGTGCGAACCAGGAGCTTAAAGGGGCTGTCTCTCCAATTTGGGAGACTGATAGTAAAGCAGTTGGAAATTCAAATGGGAGCACCAGGAGAGGGACTATTCGTTGAGTTTTAGAATCCTTTTGTACTCACACTGTGTCCATTTCCTAGGTTTCCCGTACATGTTATAGGTGTAGTAATATTCCCTTCAACCTGGAGAGTTGGGACCCATGGAATGGGGGCCATGCATTTTTGCTTTAAACGGTCTGCATTTGCTCACCGAATCTCACCAATCCTCTCAGTCCCAGGTGTCCAGCCTTATACAACATCCAGCTGTCATTGTAGATAGGGTCATTCCAGGTTTCATCAGAGACCCTGAAGGAATTGTAAAGAATTTCCCTGTTTTTTGGTTTTGTTTTTGAATTTCCTTCTTATAGTGGGTTTGAGCTGATTCTCGCTGCCATGTTTATGCCAGTCTAGACACACTTGATTCCCTTACAGAGACATATCAATACATAGGTTTTAGGATTCTTACTAGTCAGATCTATTCCTCTGCGGGAAATATGGGGTTTTGAGGCCCTTTCACTGAGGAAGGTGTAGGTCTTGTCTATTCCAAAGTTGGTTTTAGAAATGGTACCTGTGCTTATGTCAAACTCAGGTTTTATGCATCACCCCACCTCTCCTTCCCCCTTAAGCAGGCATAAGAGTGTTTTCTAAATGTGAGACTCTGTTCTCTTTCCTAACTCAGTTCATGTGTAGCCATGTTTACAGGATCTTCATAAGTGATATCTTATGATAAGTTTCTGTTTTCTGTGTGACTTATTTCACTTAGAATCTTCGTACCTGAATCCATTCACTTTGCTGCTCCTGGTCTTATGACATTGATTTCATGGCTGAGGGATATTCCATCGTACATAAGTACTACAATTTTTTGAACCATTTTTATATTTCCTGGGATATTTACGGTGTACACAAGTTGAGGTTCTTATAAGCAGTGCAGCCCTAAATTTGGGTGTGGCTCTGTCTTATTGATTTTCAGTTTTCCCAAGGTATATTCCCTAGACTGGAAGTGCCCTTGGCCCTGTAGCTCTGTTGTTTACTTGTTTTAGGGAACGCAATGCACTCCTCCAGTGAGGCAGTTGGCAATTTACATCCCGCCCATCAGCATAACAAGGCTCCCTGTTCTCCTGGGCCTGTATTGCCTTTCTGGTTTTTACACATTTGTGGATGTCCCATTTGACCGGTGGGAAGTGATACTTCTTTGAGGTGCAGATTTGCATTGCCTGCTTGCTTGCTTGGCCAAAAAGGGCGTATGCGTTTTCTCGTGAATATATTCAGGAAAAAATGCCTACGCACTTTTGGCCAAGTGTGTCATTGTCGAAGTTGTGCACCTCTTAATGTGCTTTAAAGGCGATTCCAACGTACCTCTTGAAATCTTTTTCCTTCTATTCTGCCTCACTTTCAAGTCCACATCGTTGCCTTCCCTCAACAGATTTTTGGACGATAGTTGTCCTTTTTTACTCTGCCAGTTTGTGAATTGCTGTGTCCCTGAGCTCCATTTTTCAACTCGTTTTTTGTGAGCTGTACGCAAGTCCAAAATTTTGGTTCATGACCTATACTGGTTCTCGGTGGGTGGCTGAGACTTTGGTTAATTCTTCTTCCTGCCGGGAAATTACAGTGACATGTGCCCTTCCAAATGCCTAACAGCTACTCTCTCTTTGGTTCTCCCTCTTTCCTTCCATCCTCTGCAAAATTGGCAACCTGTGCGAACCAGGAGGTTAAAGGGGCTGTCTCTCCAATTTGGGAGATTGATAGTAAGGCAGTTGGAAAGTCAAACAGGAGCACCAGGAGAGGGACTACTCGTTGAGTTTTAGAAACCTTTTGTATTCACAGTGTGTCCATTCTCTAGGTTTCCCGTACATGTTATAGCTGTAGTAATATTCCCTTCAACATGGAGAGTTGGGACCCATGGAATGGGGGCCATGCATTTTTGCTTTAAAGGGTCTGAATTTGCTCACCCAATCTCACCAATCCTCTCAGTCCCAAGTGTACAGCCTTATACCACATCCAGCTGTCATTGTAGATAGGGTCATTCCAGGTTTCATCAGAGACCCTGAAGGAAATGTAAAGAATTTCCCTGTTTTTTGGTTTTGTTTTTGAAATTCCTTTTTATAGTGGTTTTGAGCTGATTCTCACTGTCATGTTTATGCCAGTCTAGACACACTTGATTCCCTTACAGAGTCATATCAATACATAGGTTTTAAGATTCTTACTAGTCAGATCTATTCCTCTGCGGGAAATATGGGGTTTTGAGTCCCTTTCATTGAGGAAGGTGTATGTCTTGTATATTACACAGATGGTTTTAGAAATGGTACCTGTACTTATATCAAACTATGGTTTTATGCATCACCCCACCTCTCCTTTCCCCTTAAGCAGGCATAAGAGTGTTTTCTAAATGTGAGACTCTTTTCTCTTTCCTAACTCAGTTCATGTGTAGCCATGTTTACAGGATCTTCATAAGTGATATCTTATGATAAGTTTCTTTTTCTGTGTGACTTATTTCACTTAGAATCATCGTACCTGAATCCACTCACTTTGCTGCTCCTGGTCTTATGACATTGATTTCATGGCTGAGGGATATTCCATCGTACATAAATACTACAATTTTTTGAAGCATTTTTATATTTCCTGGGATATTTAAGGTGTACCCAAGTTGAGGTTCTTGTAAGCAGTGCAGCCCTAGATTTGGGGGTGGCTCTGTCTTCCTGATTTTCAGTTTTCCCAAGGTATATTCCCTAGACTGGAAGTGCCCTTGGCTCTGTAGCTCTGTTGTTTACTTGTTTTAGGGAACGCAATACACTCCTCAAGTGAGGCAGTTGGCAATATACATCCAGCCCATCAGCATAACAAGGCTCCCTGTTCTCCAGGGCCTGTCTTGCCTTTCTGGTTTTTACACATTTGTGGATGTCCCTTTTTACCGCTGGGAAGTGATACTTCTTTGTAGTGCAGATTTCCATTGCCCGCTTGCTTGCTTGTCCAAAATGGGTTTATGCGTTTTCTCCTGAATATATTCAGGAGAAAACGCATACGCCCTTTTGGCCAAGTGCGTCATTGTCGAAGTTGTGCCCCTCTTCCTGTGCTTTAAAGGCGATTCCAACGTACCTCTTGAAATCTGTTTCCTGGTATTCTGCCTCGTTTTCAAGTCCGCCTCGTTGCCTTCCCTCAACATATTTTTGGACGATAGTTGTCCTTTATTAGTCTGCCAGTTTGTGAATTGCTGTGCCCCTGAGCTCAATTTTTCAACTCGTTTTTTGTGAGCTGTACGCAAGTCCAAACTTTTGGTTCAGGACCTATACTGGTTCCCGGTGGGTGGCTGAGACTTTGGTTAATTCTTCTTCCTGCCGGGAAATTACAGTGACATGTGCCCGTCCAAATGCCTAACAGCTACTCTCTCTATGGTTCTCCCTCTTCCCTTCCATCCTCTGCCAAATTGGCAACCTGTGCGAACCAGGAGGTTAAAGGGGTTGTCTCTCCAAGTTGGGAGATTGATAGTAAAGCAGTTGGAAAGTCAAACCGGATCACCAAGAGAGGGACTACTCGTTGAGTTTTAGAAACCTTTTGTATTCACAGTGTGTCCATTCTCTAGGTTTCCCATACATGTTATAGCTGTAGTAATATTCCCTTCAACCTGGAGAGTTGGGACCCATGGAATGGGGGCCAAGCATTTTTGCTTTAAAGGGTCTGCATTTGCTCACCCAATCTCACCAATACTCTCAGTCCCAGGTGTCCAGCCTTATACCACATCCAGCTGTCTCTGTAGACAGGGTCATTCCAGGTTTCATCAGAGACCCTGAAGGAATTGTAAAGAATTTCCCTGTTTTTTGGTTTTGTTTTTGAAATTCCTTTTTAAAGTTGGTTTGAGCTGATTCTCGCTGCCATGTTTATGCCAGTCTAGACACACTTGATTCCCTTACGGTAACATATCAATATATAGGTTTTAAGATTCTTACTTGTAAGATCTATTGCTCTGTGGGAAATATGGGGTTTTGAGTCCCTTTCATTGATGAAGATGTAGGTCTTGTCTATTCCACAGTTGGTTTTAGAATTGGTACCTGTACTTATATCAAACTCTGGTTTTATGCATCACCCCACCTCTCCTTTCCCCTTAAGCAGGCATAAGAGTGTTTTCTAAATGTGAGACTCTGTTCTCTTTCCTAACTCTGTTCATGTGTAGCCATGTTTACAGGATCTTCATAAGTGATATCTTATGATAAGTTTCTTTTTCTGTGTGACTTATTTCACTTAGAATCATCGTACCTGAATCCACTCACTTTGGTCCTCCTGGGATTATGACATTGATTTCATGGCTGAGGGATATTCCATCGTACAAAAATACCTCAGTTTTTTGAACCATTTTTATATTTCCTGGGATATTTAAGGTGTACCCAAGTTTAGGTTCTTGTAAGAAGTGCAGCCCTAAATTTGCGGGTGGCTCTGTCTTATTGATTTTCAGTTTTCCCAAGGTATATTCCCTAGACTGAAAGTGTCCTTGGCTCTGTAGCTCTGTTGTTTACTTGTTTTAGGGAACACAATGCACTCCTCCATTGAGGGAGTTGGCAATTTACATCCCGCCCATCAGCATATCAAGGCTCCCTGTTCTCCAGGGCCTGTCTTGGCTTTCTGGTTTTACACATTTTTGGATGTCCCTTTTGACCGGTGGGAAGTGATACTTCTTTGTAGTGCAGATTTGCATTGCCCGCTTGCTTGCTTGGCCAAAAAGGGCATATGCGTTTTCTCCTGAGTATATTCAGGAGAAAACGCATACGCACTTTTTGGCCAAGTGCGTCATTGTCGAAGTTGTGCCCCTCTTCCTGTGCTTTAGAGGCAATTCCTACGTACCTCTTGAAATCTGTTTCCTGCTATTCTGCCTCGCTTTCATGTCCGCCTCGTTGCCTTCCCTCAACAGATATTTGGACGATAGTTGTCCATTAATACTCTGCCCGTTTGTGAATTGCTGTGCCCCTGAGCTCCATTTTTCAACTCTTTTTTTGTGAGCTGTATGCAAGTCCAAAATTTTGGTTCAGGAACTTTACTGGTTTCCGGTGGGTGGCTGACACTCTGGTTAATTCTTCTTCCTTCCGGGAAATTAGAGTGACATGTGCCCGTCCAAATGCCTAACAGCTACTCTCTCATTGGTTCTCCCTCTTCCCTTCCATCCACTGCCAAATTGGCAACCTGTGCGAACCAGGAGGTTAAAGGGGCTGTCTCTCCAATTTGGGAGATTGAGAGTAAAGCAGTTGGAAAGTCAAACGGGAGCACCAGGAGAGGGACTATTCGTTGAGTTTTAGAAACCTTTTGTATTCACAGTGTGTCCATTCTCTAGGTTTCCCATACATGTTATAGCTGTAGTAATATTCCCTTCAACCTGGAGAGTTGGGACCCAGGGAATGGGGGCCATGCATTTTTGCTTTAAAGGGTCTGAATTTGCTCACCCAATCTCACCAATCCTCTCAGTCCCAGGTGTCCAGCCTTATACCACATCCAGCTGTCATTGTAGATAGGTTCATTCCAGGTTTCATCAGAGAACCTGAAGGAAATGTAAAGAATTTCCCTGTTTTTTGGTTTTTTTTTGAAATTCCTTTTTATAGTGGGTTTGAGCTGATTCTCACTGTCATGTTTATGCCAGTCTAGACACACTTGATTCCCTTACCGAGACATATCAATACATAGGTTTTAAGATTCTTACTAGTCAGAACTATTCCTCTGCGGGAAATATGGGGTTTTGAGTCTCTTTCATTGAGGAAGGTGTAGGTCTTGTCTATTCCACAGTTGGTTTTAGAAATGGTACCTGTGCTTATATCAAACTCTGGTTTTATGCATCACCCCACCTCTCCTTTCCCCTTAAGCAGGCATAAGAGTGTTTTCTAAATGTGAGACTCTGTTCTCTTTCCTAACTCAGTTCATGTGTAGCCATGTTTACAGTATCTTCATAAGTGATATCTTATGATAAGTTTCTTTTTCTGTGTGACTTATTTCACTTAGAATCATCGTACCTGAATCCACTCACTTTGCTGCTCCTGGTCTTATGACATTGATTTCATGGCTGAGGGATATTCCATCGTACATAAATACCACAGTTTTTTGAACCATTTTTATATTTCCTGGGATATTTAAGGTGTACCCAAGTTGAGGTTCTTGTAAGCAGTGCAGCCCTAAATTTGGGGGTGGCTCTGTCTTATTGATTTTCAGTTTTCCCAAGGTATATTCCCTAGACTGAAAGAGCCCTTGGCTCTGTAGCTCTGTTGTTTACTTGTTTTAGGGAACACAATGCACTCCTCCAGTGAGGCAGTTGGCAATTTACATCCCGCCCATCAGAATAACAAGGCTCCCTTTTCTCCAGGGCCTGTCTTGGCTTTCTGGTTTTACACATTTTTGGATGTCCCTTTTGACCGGTGGGAAGTGATACTTCTTTGTAGTGAAGATTTCCATTGCCCGCTTGCTTGCTTGGCCAAAAAGTGCGTATGCGTTTTCTCCTGAATATATTCAGGAGAAACCACATACGCACTTTTTGGCCAAGTGCGTCATTGTCGAAGTTGTGCCCCTCTACCTGTGCTTTAAAGGCAATTCCTACGTAGTTCTTGGAATCTGTTTCCTGCTATTCTGCCTCACTTTCAACTCCGCCTCGTTGCCTTCCATCAACAGATTTTTGGAGGATAGTTATCCTTTATTACTCTGCCAGTTTGTGAATTGCTGTGCCCCTGAGCTCCCTTTTTCAACTCGTTTTTTGTGAGCTGTACGCAAGTCCAAAATTTTGGTTCAGGACCTATACTGGTTCCCGGTGAGTGGCTGAGACTCTGGTTAATTCTTCTTCCTGCCGGGATATTAGAGTGACATGTGCCCGTCCAAATGCCTAACAGCTACTCTCTCATTGGTTCTCCCTCTTCCCTTCCATCCTCTGCCAAATTGGCAACCTGTGCGAACCAGGAGGTTAAAGGGGTTGTCTCTCCAAGTTGGGAGATTGATAGTAAAGCAGTTGGAAAGTCAAACCGGATCACCAGGAGAGGGACTACTCATTGAATTTTAGAAACCTTTTGTATTCACAGTGTGTCCATTCTCTAGGTTTCCCGTACATGTTATAGCTGTAGTAATATTCCCTTCAACATGGAGAGTTGGGACCCATGGAATGGGGGCCATGCATTTTTGCCTTAAAGGGTCTGCATGTGCTCACCCAATCTCACCAATCCTCTCAGTCCCAAGTGTCCAGCCTTATGCCACATCCAGCTTTCATTGTAGATAGGGTCATTCCAGGTTTCATTACAGAGCCTGAAGGAAATGTAAAGAATTTCCCTGTTTTTTGGTTTTGTATTTGAAATTCTTTTTATAGTGGGTTTGAGCTGATTCTCGCTGCCATGTTTATGCCAGTCTAGACACACTTGATTCCCTTACAGAGACATATCAATACATAGGTTTTAAGATTCTTACTAGTCAGATCTATTCCTCTGCACGAAATATGGGGTTTAGAGTCCCTTTCACTGAGGAAGCTGTAAGTCTTGTCTATTCCACAGTTCGTTTTAGAAATGGTACATGTACTTATATCAAACTCTGTATTTATGCATCACCCCACCTCTCCTTTCCCCTTAAGCAGGCATAAGAGTGTTTTCTAAATGTGAGACTCTGTCCTCTTTCCTAACTCAGTTCATGTGTAGCCATGCTTACAGGATCTTCATAAGTGATATCTTATGATAAGTTTCTTTTTCTGTGTGACTTATTTCACTTAGAATCATCGTTCCTGAATCCACTCACTTTGCTGCTCCTGGTCTTATGACATTGATTTCATGGCTGAGGGATATTCCATCGTACATAAATACCACAGTTTTTTGAAACATTTTTATATTTCCTGTGATATTTATGTTGTACCCAAGTTGAGGTTCTTGTAAGCAGTGCAGCCCTAAATTTTGGGGTGGCTCTGTCTTATTGTTTTCAGATTTCCCAAGGTATATTCCCTAGACTGGAAGTGCCCTTGGCTCTGTAGCTCTGTTATTTACTTGTTTTAGCGAACGCTATGCACTCCTCCAGTGAGGCAGTTCGCAATTTACATCCCGCCCATCAGCATAAAAAGGCTCCCTGTTCTCCAGGGCCTGTCTGGCCTTTCTGGTTTTTACACATTTGTGGATGTCCCTTTTGACCGGTGGGAAGTGATACTTCATTGTAGTGCAGATTTGCATTCCCCTCTTGCTTGCTTGGCCAAAAAGGGTGTATGCGTTTTCTCCTGAATATATTCAGGAGAAAATGCATACGCCCTTTTTGGCCAAGTGCGTCATTTTCGAATTTCCGCCCATCTTCCTGTGCTTTAAAGGCGATTCCAACGTACCTCTTGGAATCTGTTTCCTGCTATTCTGCCTCGCTTTCAAGTCCGCCTCGTTGCCTTCCCTCAACAGATTTTTGGACGATAGTTGTCCTTTATTACTTCGCCAGTTTGTGAATTGCTGTGCCCCTGAGCTCCATTTTTCAACTCGTTTTTTGTGAGCTGAACGAAAGTCCCAAATTTTGGTTCAGGAACTCTACTGGTTTCCGGTGGATGGCTGAGACTTTGGTTAATTCTTCTTCCTGCCGGGTAATTAGAGTGACATGTGCCCGTCGAAATGCCTAACAGCTAGTCTCTCGTTGGTCCTCCCTCTTCCCTTCCATCCTTTGTCAAGTTGGCCACCTGTGCGAACCAGGAGCTTAAAGGGGCTGTCTCTCCAAGTTAGAAGATTGATAGTAAAGCAGTTGGAAAGTCAAACCAGAGCACCAGGAGAGGGACTACTCGTTGAGTTTTAGAAACCTTTTGTATTCGCAGTGTGTCCATTCTCTAGGTTTCCCGTACATGTTATAGCTGTAATAATATTCCCTTCAACCTGGAGAGTTGGGACCCATGGAATGGGGGCCATGCATTTTTGCTTTAAAGTGTCTGCATTTGCTCATCCAATCTCACCAACCCTCTCAGTCCCAAGTGTCCTGCCTTATACCACTTCCAGCTGTCATTGTAGATAGGGTCATTCCAGGTTTCATCAGAGACCCTGAAGGAATTGTAAAGAATTTCCCTGTTTTTGGTTTTGTTTTTGAAATTCCTTTTTATAGTGGGTTTGAGCTGATTCTCGCTGCCATGTTTATGCCAGTCTAGACACACTTGATTCCCTTACATAGACATATAAATACATAGGTTTTAAGTTTCTTACTTGTCAGATCTGTTCCTCTGCGGGAAATATGGGGTTTTGAGTCACTTTCACTGAGGAAGGTGTAGGTCTTGTCTATTCCAAAGTTGGTTTTAGAAACGGTAAGTGTGCTTATATCAAACTCTGGTTTTATGCATCACCCCACGTCTCCTTCCACCTTAAGCAGGCATAAGAGTGTTTTCTAAATGTGAGACTCTGTTCTCTTTCCTAACTCAGTTTATGTGTAGCCATGTTTAGAGGATCATCATAAGTGATATCTTATGATAAGTTTCTTTTTCTCTGTGACTTATTTCACTTAGATTCATCGTTGCTGAATCCACTCACTTTGCTGCTCCTGGTCTTATGACATTGATTTCTTGGCTGAGGGATATTCCATCGTACATAAGTACCACAATTTTTTGAACCATTTTTATATTTCCTGGGATATTTAAGGTGTACCCAAGTTGAGGTTCTTGTAAGCAGTGCAGCTCTAAATTTGGGGGTGGCTCTGTCTTATTGATTTTCAGTTTACCCAAGGTATATTCCCTAGAATGGAAGTGTCCTTGGCTCTGTAGCTCTGTTGGTTACTTGTTTTAGGGAACTCAATGCACTCCTCCAGTGAGGCAGTTGGCAATTTACATCCCGCCCATCAGCATAACAAGGCTCCCTGTTCTCCAGGGCCCGTCTTGCCTTTCTCGTTTTTACATATTTTGTGGATGTCCCTTTTGACCGGTGGGACGTGATACTTCTTTGTAGTGCAGATTTGCATTGCCCGCTTGCTTGCTGGCCAAAAAGGGCGTATGTGTTTTCTCCTGAATATATTCGGCAGAAAACGCATACACCCTTTTTGGCCAAGTGTGTCATTGTCGAAGTTGTGCCCCTCTTACTGTGCTTTAAAGGCGATTCCAACGTACCTCTTGAAATCTGTTTCCTGCTATTCTGCCTCGCTTTCAAGTCCGCCTCGTTGTCTTCCCTCAACAGATTTTTGGACGATAGTTGTCCTTTATTACTCTGATAGTTCGTGAATTGCTGTGCCCCTGAGCTCCAGATTTCAACTCGTTTTTTGTGAGCTGAACGCATGTCCATAATTTAGGTTCAGGACCTATACAGGTTCCTGGTGGGTGGCTGTGACTTTGGTTAATTCTTCTTTCTGCCGGGAAATTAGAGTGACATGTGCCCGTCCAAATGCCTGACAGCTAGTCTCTCATTGGTTCTCCCTCTTTCCTTCCATCCTCTGTGAATTTGGCAACTTGTGCGAACCAGGAGCTCAAAGGGGCTGTCTCTCCAAGTTGGGAGATTGATAGTAAAGCAGTTGGAATGTCAATCCAGAGCACCAGGAGAGGGACTATACTTTGAGTTTTAGAAACCTTTTGTATTCACAGTGTTTCCATTCTCTAGGTTTCCTTTACATGTTATAGCTGTAGTAATATTGCCTTCAACCTGGAGAGTTGGGACCCATGGAATGGGGGCCATGCATTATTGCTTTAAAATGTCTGCATTTGCTCACCCAATCTCACCAATCCTCTCAGTCCCAAGTGTCCAGCCTTATGCCACATCCAGCTGTCATTGTAGACAGGGTCATTCCTGGTTTCTTCGGAGACCCTGAAGGAATTGTAAAGAATTTCCCTGTTTTTTGGTTTTGTTTTTGAAATTCCTTTTTATAGTGGGTTTGAGCTGATTTTCACTGCCATGTTTATGCCAGTCTAGACACACTTGATTCCCTTACAGAGACATATCAATACATAGGTTTTAAGATTCTTACTAGTAAGATATATTCCTCTGCGCAAAATATGGAATTTTGAGTCCCTTTCACTGAGGAAGGTGTAGGTCTTTTCTATTCCATGTTGGTTTTTGGAATGGTACCTGTGCTTATATCAAACTCTGGTTTTATGCATCACCCCACCTCTCCTTGCCACTTCAGCGGGCATAAGAGTGTTTTCTAAATGTGAGACTCTGTTCTCTTTCCTAACTCAGATCATGTGTAGCCATGTTTACAGGATCTTCATAAGTGATATCTTATGATGATTTTCTTTTTCTATGTGACTTATTTCACTTAGAATCTTCGTACCTGAATCCACTCACTTTGCTTCTACTGGTCTTATGACATTGATTTCATGGCTGAGGGATATTCTATCCTACATAAGTACCACAAACTTTTAAACCATTTTTATATTTCCTGGGATATTTAAGGTGTACCCAAGTTGAGGTTCTTGTAAGCAGTGCAGCCCAAATTTGGGGGTGGCTCTGTCTTATTGATTTTCAGTTTTCCCAAGGTATATTCCCTAGACTGGAAGTGCCCTTGGCTCTGTAGCTCTGTTGTTTACTTGGTTTATGTAACTCAATGCACTCCTCCAGTGAGGCAGTTGGCAATTTACATCCCGCACATCAGCATAACAAGGCTCCATCTTCTCCAGTGCCTGTCTTGCCTTTCGGGTTTTTACCCATTTTGTGGATGTCCGTTTTGACAGGTGGGATGTGACACTTCTTTGTAGTGCAGATTTGTGTTGCACGCTTGCTTGCTTGGCCAAAAAGGGCGTATGCATTTTATCCAGAATATATTCAGGAGAAATCGCATATGCCCATTTTGGCCAAGTGCATCATTGTCGAAGTTGTGTCCCTCTTCCTGTGCTTCGCAGGCGATTACAACATACCTCTTGAAATCTGTTTCCTGCTATTCTTCCTCGCATTCATGTCTGCCTCGTTTCCTTCACTCAACAGATTTTTGGACGATTGTTGTCCTTTATTACTCTGCCAGTTTGTGAATTGCTTTGCCCCTGTTCTCCGTTTTTCAACTCGTTTTTGTGAGCTGAACGCAAGTCCAAAATTTTGCTTCACGACCTATACTTGTTCCTGGTGGGTGGCTGAGAGTTTGGTTAATTCTTCTTCCTGCTGGCAAATTAGAGTGTCATATGCCTGTCCAAATGCCTAACAGCTACTCTCTCTTTGGTTCTCCCTTTTCCCTTTCATCCTTAGCCAAATTGGCAACCAGTGGGAACCAGGAGGTTAAAGGGGCTGTCTCTTCACGTTGGGAGATTTATAGTAAAGCTGTTGGAAAGTCAAAACGGAGCACCAGGAGAGGGACTGTTCGTTGTGTTTTAGAAACGTTTTGTATTCACAGGGTGTCCACTCTCTTGGTTTCCCGTCCATGTTATAGCTGTAGTAATATTACCTTCAACCAGGAGAGTTGGGACCCATCGAATTGGTGGCATGCATTATGGCTTTAAAGGGCCTGCATTTTCTCCGCCAATCTCTCCAATCCCCTCAGTCCCATGTGTCCAGCCTTATGTCTCTTCCAGCTGTCGTTGTAGATTGTGTCATTCCAGGTTGCATCAGAGCCCTTGAAGGAATTGTGTAAGAATATCGCTGTTTTTTTAATTTTTTTTTTTTTTTTTGAAATTCAGTTTTATAATGGGGTTGAGCTGATTTTCCCTTACTTGTTTTTGCCGGTCCAGACAAACTTGATTCCCTTACAGAGACATATAAATACATTGGTTTTAATATTCTTACTTGTCAGATATATTCCTGTCCTGGAAATAGGGATTTTCAGTCCCGTTCACTACGGAAGAAGTAGTTCTTGTCTATTCTATATTTGGATTATGGAACGGTACCTGTGCTAATATCAAACTCTGGTTTTGTGCATCTCCCCACCTCTCATTTCCCCTTAAGCATGCATAAGAGTGTTTTCTAAATCTGAGACACTGTTCTATTTCCTAATACAGTTCATATGTAGCCATGTTTACATTCCCTTCGTAAGTGATATCTTATGTCAGAATGCACCATGGCCCTTGTCATAATAATGCTCCATGACCCCTGTCATAACATTGCACCATGCCTAGTTATCACAATGCTCCATTTCCCTTGTCATCACAATTCTCCTCGTCCTTGTCATCACGATGCTACATGACACTTCTCATCACAACATTACATGCTCTTGTCATTACAATGCTCCATGACCCGTGTCATCACAATGCTCCCTGACACCTTTCATCACAATGCTTCATGCCCCTTGTCATTACAGTGCTCCATGATGCTCGTCATCACAATTACCCAAGGTCTTCTCATCACAATGCTCCACGGTTTTGCCATCACAATGCTCCATGCCCTGGTCTTCTCACAGCTCATTGTCCCTTGTTCTCACAATTCTCCTCGTCCTTGTCATCACAGTGCTCCATGGCACTTCTCATCACAATGTTATATGCCCTTGGCATCACAATACTCCATGCACTTGTCATCGCAATGCTCCATGACCCCTGTCATAGGAAGCTCCATGTGCTTGTCATCACAATGTTTCACGACCTGGAAATAAAAATTATCAGTGGCCCTTGTCATCACAATGCTCCATGCCCTTGTCATGACAATGCTCCTTTACCTTTGTCACAAGAATCCTCCATGACCCTTGGCATCACAATGCTCCGTGCTATTGTCATCACAATGGAACATGAAATATGTCATCACAATGCTCCCTGACACCTATCTTCACAATACTCCATGAACTTGTCATCACAATGCTCCATGCCCTTGTCATCACAATGTGCCATGCCCAATGTCATCACAATAATCCATGAAACATCTCAGACCAATGCTCCATCGCCCTTTTCAACACAATGCTCCATGAACCCTGTCATCACAATGCACCATGCCCATCATCATAATGCTTCATGCTATTGTCATCACAATGAAATCAAAATTCTCCATGACCTCTGTCATCACAATGCTCCAAACCCTTGTGATCACAATGTTCCATAACACTTGTGATCACAATGCCCCATGACGCTCATCATCACAATTATCCATGGCCTTCTCATCACAATGCTCAATGACATTTGTCATCACAATGCTCAATACACTTGTCATCACAATGCTCCCTGACACTTGTCGTCAGAATGCTCCTTGAACCCTTTCATCACAGTGCTCCATGACCCCTAACATCACAATGTTCCATAAACACTGTCATCAAAATGTTTCATGACCATTTCATCCAATTGCTCCATGACCCTGTCATCACAATGCTCCCTGCCCTTCTCATCCCAATGCACCACAAACTTGTCATCAAAATGCTCCATGGCCAATGTAATCACAAAGCTCCATGACCTTTGGCATCACAATGCTCCATGCCATTGTCATCACATAGTTCCATGAAACCTCTCACCACATTGCTCCATGGTGTTGTCATCACAAAGCTCCATGACGCTTGTCATCACAATGCTTGATGCCCTTCTCATCACAATGCACCATGACTGTGTCATTGCAATCCTCCAAGACACATGTATCACTGAGTTCTGTGCACTTGTCATCACAATGCTCGATGCCCTCTCTCATCACAATAATCCATGAAACTTTTCAGACCAATGCTCCATGCCCTTGTCATCACAATGCTCCATTACACCTGTCATAACAATGCTCCATGACCCCTGCCTTTGTCAACACAAGACTCCATGACCCTTGTCATCACAATGCTCCAAGTCCCCTGTAATCACAATGCTCCATGACCATGTCATCACAAAGCTCCCTGACGCATGTCATCAGAATGCTCCATGGCCTTCTCATCACAATGCTCCATGCCCATTTCATCACAATGCTCCAAGACCCCTGTAATAACAATACCCCATGCCACTTTTCATCTCAATGCTCCATGAACCCTGTCATCACAATGCACCATGCCCATCATCATAATGCTACATGCTATTGTCATCACAATGAAATCAAAATTCTCCACGACCTCTGTCATCACAATGCTCCAAAACCCTCTGATCACAATGTTCCATAAAACTGTTCATCACAATGCCCCATGATACTGGTTATAACAGTTATCCATGGACTTCTCATCACAATGCTCCATGACCCCTGACATCACAATGTTCTATAAACACTGTCATCAAAATATTTCATGACCAATTCATCCAATTGCTCCATGACCCTGTCATCACAATGCTCCCTGCCCTTCTCATCACAATGCACCACACCCTTGTCATCAAAATGCTTCATGGCCTATGTCATCACAAAGCTCCATGACCCTTGGCATCACAATGCTGCATGCCATTGTCATCACAAAGCTCCATGAAAACTCTCATCACATTGCTCCATGACGTTTTCATCACAAAGCTCCATGACGCTTGTCATCACAATGCTCGATGTCCTTCACATCACAATGCACCATGCCTTTGTTATTGCAATCCTCCAAGACACATGTATCACTGTGTTCCGTGCACTTCTCATCACAATGCTCCATGGCAACTCTCATCACAATAATCCATGAAATATTTCAGACCAATGCTCCATGCCCTTGTCATCACAATGCTCCATTACCACTGTCATAACAATGCTCCATAACCACTGCAATCACAATTTTCCATGGCTTTGTCATCACAAGACTCCATGACCCTTGTCATCACAATTCTCCAAGACCCCTGTAATCACAATGCTCCATGCCCATGTTATCACAAAGCTCCCTGACGCATGTCATCAGAATGCTCCATGGCCTTCTCATCACAATGCTCCATGCCCTTTTCATCACAATGCTCCAAGACCCCTGTAATAACAATACTCCATGCCACTTTTCATCTCAGTGCTCCATGAACCCTGTCATCACAATGCACCATGCCCATCATCATAATGCTTCATGCAATTGTCATCACAATGAAATCAAAATTCTCCATGACCTCTGTCATCACAATGCTCCAAATCCCTGTGATCACAATGTTCCATAAAACTTGTCATCACAACGCCCCATGATGCTGGTTACCACAATTATCCATGGACTTCTCATCACAATGCTCCATGACCTTTGTCATCACAATTCTCAATACACTTGTCATCAAAATGCTCCCTGGAACTTGTCATCAGTATGCTCATTGAAAACTGTCATGACAAGTCTCCATGCCCTTTTCATCACAATGATCCATGCCCTTTTCATCACAATGCTCCATGCCGTTGTCATCACAATACTCCACAAGCTTGTCATCAGAATGCTCCGTGACACTTGTCATCACAATGCTCCATGTCCCCAGTCATCACAATGCACCATGACCACTGTCATCACAATAATCCATACCCCTTTTCATTACAGTGCTCCATGACGCTCGTAATCACAATTATCCATGCTCTTCTCATCACAATGCTCCACGCCCTTGTCATCAAAATGCTCCATGACACTTGTCATCACAATGCTCCATGACCACTGTCATCACAATGCTCCATGACCCCTGTCATCACAATGCTCCAAACCCCTTGTCATTACAGTGCTCCATGACGCTTGTCATCACAATTATCCATGGTCTTCTCATCACAGTGCTCCACGGTCTTGCCATCACAATGCTCCATGCCCTGGTCATCACACTGCTCCATGTCCCTGTCATCACAATTCTCCACGTTCTTGGCATCAGAATGCTCTATGACACTTCTCATCAAAGTGTTACATGCTTTGTCATCACAATTCTCAATGCACTTGTCATCGCAATGCTCCATGTCCCATGTCATAGCAAGCTCCATGTGCTTGTCATCACAATACTCCATGTGCTTCTCGTCACAATGCTCCATGACCTTTGTCATCACAAGGCTCCCTGACACTTGTTCTCAGAATGCTCCTTGAAACCTGTCATGAAAAGGCTCCATGCCTTTTTCATCACAATGCCCCATGTCGTTTTCTTCACAATGCTCCATGCCATTGTCATCAAAATACTCCACAAGCTTGTCATCAGAATGCTCCCTGACCCTTGTCATCACAATGCTCCATGACCCCTGTTATCACAATGCTCCATACCCCTTGTCATTACAGTGCTCCATGACGCTCGTCATCAAAGTTACCCGTGGTCTTCTCATCACAATGCTCCACGGTCTTGCCATCAAAATGCTCCATGCCTTGGTCATCACAATCCTCCATGTCCCGTGTCATCAAAATTCTCCACGTTCTTGGCATCACTATGCTCCATGACACTTCTCATCACAGTGTTACATGCTTTGTCATCACAATTCTCTATGCACTTGTCATCGCAGTGCTCCATGATCCCTGTTATAGCAAGCTCCATGTGCTTGTCATCACAATGCTTCATGAGCTTGTCATCAAAATTCTCAATGGCCCTTGTCATCACAATGCTCCATGCCCTTGTCATCACAAAGCTCCATGACCCTTGTCATCACAATGCTCCAAGCCCTTGTCATCAAAATGCTCCATTAACTTTGTCATCACAATCCCCCATGACACTTGGCATCACAATGCTCCATTCCATTGTCATCGCAATGACCATGACATATCTCATCACAATGCTCCCTGACACCTGTCTTCACAATACTCCATGACCTTCTCATCACAATGCTCCATGCCCTTGTCATCACAATGCGCCATGCCCACTCTCATCACAATAGTCCACGAAATTTGTCAGACCAATGCAACATGACACTGTCATCACAACGCTCCATGCACTTTAATCACAATGCTCTATGACCACTGTCATCACAATGCTCCGTGACTCTATTCATCACAATTCTTCATGACCATTGTCACCACAATGCTCCATGAACATATCATCACAATGCTCCGTGACCCTAGTCATCACAATGCTCCATGATTTTGCCAGCACAATACTCCATGACCCATGGCATCACAATGCGCCATGCGCTTGTCATCACAATGCTCCACATCGTTGTCATCACAATGCTCTATAAACCTTGTCATCACAATGATCCATGCGTTTGTCAGCACAATGCTCCATGACCCATTTCATAACAATGTGCCATGCGTTTGACATCACAGTGCTCCACAACCTTGTTATCACAATGCGCCATGCACTTCTCATCAAAATGCTCTCTCACCAATGATATCACAATGTTCCTTAACTAATCATCTCAATACTCCCTCACACCTGTCATCACAATATTCCATAACCGTTGTCACAACAATGCTACATGCACTTATCATCACAATGCTCCATGCCCCTGACATCACAATGTTCCATAACCCCTGTCATCACAATGCTCCATGACCCTTTTCATCACAATGCTCCATGACCCCTGACATCACAATGTTCCATAAACACTATCATCAAAATGTTCCATGACCATTTCATCCAATTGCTCCATGACCCAGTCATCACATTGCACCCTGCCCTTCTCATCACAATGCACCACACCCTTGTCATCAAAATGCTCTATGGCCTATGTCATCACAAAGCTCCATGACCCTTGGCATCACAATGCTGCATGCCATTGTCATCACAAAGCTCCATGAAACCTCTCATCACATTGCTCCATGATGTTGTCATCACAAAGCTCCATGACGCTTGTCATCACAATGCTCGATGCCCTTCTCATCACAATGCACCATGCCTTTGTCATTGCAATCCTCCAAGACACATGTATCACTGTGTACCGTGCACTTATCATCACAATGCTCCATGCCCACTCTCATCACAATAATCCATGAAACTTTTCAGACCAATGTTCCATGCCCTTGTCATCACAATGCTCCATTATAACTGTCATAACAATGCTCCATGACACCTGCCATCACAATGTTCCACGGCTTTGTCATCACAAGACTCCATGACCCTTGTCATCACAATGCTCCAAGACCCCTGTAATCACAATGCTCCATGCGCATGTCATCACAAAGCTCCCTGACGCATGTCATCAGAATGATCCATGGACTTCTCATCACAATGCTCCATGCCCTTTTCATCACAATGCTCGAAGACCCCTATAATAACAATATTCCATGCCACTTTTCATCTAAGTGCTCCATGAACCCTGTCATCACAATGCACCATGCCCATCATCCTAATGCTTCATGCTATTGTCATCACAATGAAATCAAAATTCTCCATGACCTCTGTCATCACAATGCTCCAAATCCCTGTGATCACAATGTTCCATAAAACTTGTCATCACAACGCCCCATGATGCTGGTTACCACAATTATCCATGGACTTCTCATCACAATGCTCCATGACCTTTTTCATCACAATTCTCAATACACTTGTCATCACAATGCTCCCTGGAACTTGTCATCAGTATGCTCATTGAAAACTGTCATGACAAGTCTCCATGCCCTTTTCATCACAATGATCCATGCCCTTTTCATCACAATGCTCCATGCCGTTGTCATCACAATACTCCACAAGCTTGTCATCAGAATGCTCCGTGACACTTGTCATCACAATGATCCATGAACCCTGTCATCAAAATGTTCCATGACACCTGTCATCACAATGCTCCATGCCCCTTGTCATTACAGTGCTCCATGATGCTCGCCATCAAAATTATCCATGGTCTTCTCATCACAGTGCTCCACTGTCTTGCCATCACAATGCTCCATGACATGGTAATTACAATGCTCCATGTCCCCAGTCATCACAATGCTCCATGACCCCTGTCATCACAATACTCCATACCTCTTTTCATTACAGTGCTCCATGACGCTCGTAATCACAATTATGCATGCTCTTCTCATCACAATGCTCCACGCCCTTGTCATCAAAATGCTCCATGACACTTGTCATCACAATGTTCCATGACCACTGTCATCACAATGCTCCATGACCCCTGTCATCACAATGCTCCAAACCCCTTGTCATTACAGTGCTCCATGACGCTTGTCATCACAATTATCCATGGTCTTCTCATCACAATGCTCCACGGTCCTGCCATCACAATTCTCCATGCCCTGGTCATCACACTGCTCCATGTCCCTGTCATCACAATTCTCCACGTTCTTGGCATCAGAATGCTCCATGACACT
This sequence comes from Mesoplodon bidens, assembly GCF_964165515.1. NCBI lineage: Eukaryota > Metazoa > Chordata > Mammalia > Artiodactyla > Ziphiidae > Mesoplodon > Mesoplodon bidens. The sequence goes on from NW_027671149.1 coordinate 330,618, forward strand.
TCTCATCAAAGTGTTACATGATTTGTCATCACAATTCTCAATGCAGTTGTCATTGCAATGCTCCATGACCCCTGTCATAGCAAGCTCCATGTGCTTGCCATCACAATACTCCATGTGCTTGTTGTCACAATGCTCCATGACCTTTGTCATCACAAGGCTCCCTGACACTTGTTCTCAGAATGCTCCTTGAAACCTGTCATGAAAAGGCTCCATGCCTTTTTCATCACAATGCCCCATGTCGTTTTCTTCACAATGCTCCATGCCATTGTCATCAAAATACTCCACAAGCTTGTCATCAGAATGCTCCCTGACCCTTGTCATCACAATGCTCCATGACCCCTGTTATCACAATGCTCCATACCCATTGTCATTACAGTACTCCATGACGCTCGTCATCACAGTTACCCGTGGTTTTCTCATCACAATGCTCCACGGTCTTGCCATCACAATGCTCCATGCCTTGGTCATCACAATGCTCCATATCCCGTGTCATCACAATTCTCCACGTTCTTGGCATCACTATGCTCCATGACACTTCTCATCACAGTGTTACATGCTTTGTCATCACAATTCTCTATGCACTTGTCATCGCAATGCTCCATGATCCCTGTCATAGCAAGCTCCATGTGCTTGTCATCACAATGCTTCATGAACTGGTCATCAAAATTCTCAATGGCCCTTGTCATCACAATGCTCCATGCCCTTGTCATCACAAAGCTCCATGACTCTTGTCATCACAATGCTCCAAGCCCTTGTCATCAAAATGCTCCATTACCTTTGTCATCACAATCCTCCATGACACTTTGCATCACAATGCTCCATTCCATTGTCATCGCAATGACCATGACATATCTCATCACAATGCTCCCTGACACCTGTCTTCACAATACTCCATGACTTTCTCATCACAATGCTCCATGACCTTTGTCATCACAATTCTCAATACACTTGTCATCACAATGCTCCCTGGATCTTGTCATCAGTATGCTCATTGAAAACTGTCATGACAAGTCTCCATGCCGTTTTCATCACAATGATCCATGCCCTTTTCATCACAATGCTCCATGCCATTGTCATCACAATACTCCACAAGCTTGTCATCAGAATGCTCCGTGACACATGTCATCACAATGATCCATGAACCCTGTCATCAAAATGTTACATGACACCTGTCATCACAATGCTCCATGCCCCTTGTCATTACAGTGCTCCATGATGCTCGTCATCACAATTATCCATGGTCTTCTCATCACAGTGCTCCACTGTCTTGCCATCACAATGCTCCATGACCTGGTTATCACAATGCTCCATGTCCCCAGTCATCACAATGCTCCATGACCCCTGTCATCACAATACTCCATACCCCTTTTCATTACAGTGCTCCATGACGCTCGTAATCACAATTATCCATGCTCTTCTCATCACAATGCTCCACGCCCTTGTCATCAAAATGCTCCATGACACTTGTCATCACAAAGCTCCATGACCACTGTCATCACAATGCTCCATGACCCCTGTCATCACAATGCTCCAAACCCCTTGTCATTACAGTGCTCCATGACGCTTGTCATCACAATTATCCATGGTCTTCTCATCACAATGCTCCACGGTCTTGCCATCACAATGCTCCATGCCCTGGTCATCACACTGCTCCATGTCCCTGTCATCACAATTCTCCACGTTCTTGGCATTAGAATGCTCCATGACACTTCTCATCAAAGTGTTACATGCTTTGTCATCACAATTCTCAATGCACTTGTCATTGCAATGCTCCATGTCCCCTGTCATAGCAAGCTCCATGTGCTTGTCATCACAATACTCCATGTGCTTGTCGTCACAATGCTCCATGACATTTATCATCACAAGGCTCTCTGACACTTGTTCTCAGAATGCTCCTTGAAACTTTAATGAAAAGGCTCCATCCCTTTTTCATCACAATGCCCCATGTCGTTTTCTTCACAATGCTCCATGCCATTGTCATCAAAATACTCCACAAGCTTGTCATCAGAATGCTCCCTGACCCTTGTCATCACAATGCTCCATGACCCCTGTTATCACAATGCTCCATACCCCTTGTCATTACAGTGCTCCATGACGCTCGTCATCACAGTTACCCGTGGTCTTCTCATCACAATGCTCCACGGTCTTGCCATCAAAATGCTCCATTCCTTGGTCATCACAATGCTCCATGTCCCGTGTCATCAAAATTCTCCACGTTCTTGGCATCACTATGCTCCATGACACTTCTCATCACAGTGTTACATGCTTTGTCATCACAATTCTCTATGCACTTGTCATCGCAATGCTCCATGTTCCCTGTCATAGCAAGCTCCATGTGCTTGTCATCACAATGCTTCATGAACTGGTCATCAAAATTCTCAATGGCCCTTGTCATCACAAAGCTCCATGACCCTTGTCATCACAATGCTCCAAGCCCTTGTCATCAAAATGCTCCATTACCTTTGTCATCACAATCCTCCATGACAATTGGCATCACAATGCTCCATTCCATTGTCATCGCAATGACCATGACATATCTCATGACAATGCTCCCTGACACCTGTCTTCACAATACTGCATGACTTTCTCATCACAATGCTCCATGACCTTTGTCATCACAATTCTCAATACACTTGTCATCACAATGCTCCCTGGATCTTGTCATCAGTATGCTCATTGAAAACTGTCATGACAAGTCTCCATGCCATTTTCATCACAATGATCCATGCCCTTTTCATCACAATGCTCCATGCCATTGTCATCACAATACTCCACAAGCTTGTCATCAAAATGCTCCGTGACACTTGTCATCACAATGATCCATGAACCCTGTCATCAAAATGTTCCATGACACCTGTCATCACAATGCTCCATGCCCCTTGTCATTACAGTGCTCCATGATGCTCGTCATCACAATTATCCATGGTCTTCTCATCACAGTGCTCCACTGTCTTGCCATCACAATGCTCCATGACCTGGTTATCACAATGCTCCATGTCCCCAGTCATCACAATGCTCCATGACCCCTGTCATCACAACACTCCATACCACTTTTCATTACAGTGCTCCATGACGCTCGTAATCACAATTATCCATGCTCTTCTCATCACAATGCTCCACGCCCTTGTCATCAAAATGCTCCATGACACTTGTCATCACAATGCTCCATGACCCATGTCATCACAATGCTCCATGACCACTGTCATCACAATGCTCCATGACCCCTGTCATCACAATGCTCCAAACCCCTTGTCATTACAGTGCTCCATGACGCTTGTCATCACAATAATCCATGGTCTTCTCATCACAATGCTCCACGGTCTTGCCATCACAATGCTCCATGCCCTTGTCATCACACTGCTCCATGTCTCTGTCATCACAATTCTCCACGTTCTTGGCATCAGAATGCTCCATGACACTTCTCATCAAAGTGTTACATGATTTGTCATCACAATTCTCAATGCACTTGTCATCGCAATGCTCCATGACCCCTGTCATAGCAAGCTCCATGTGCTTGTCATCACAATACTCCATGTACTTGTCATCACAATGCTCCATGACCTTTGAAATCACAAGGCTCCCTGACACTTGTTCTCAGAATGCTCCTTGAAACCTGTCATGAAAAGGCTCCATGCCTTTTTCATCACAATGCCCCATGTCGTTTTCTTCACAATGCTCCATGCCTTTGTCATCAAAATACTCCACAAGCTTGTCATCAGAATGCTCCCTGACCCTTGTCATCACAATGCTCCATGAGCCCTGTTATCACAATGCTCCATACCCCTTGTCATTACAGTGCTCCATGACGCTGGTCATCACAGTTACCCGTGGTCTTCTCATCACAATGTTCCACGGTCTTGCCATCACAATGCTCCATGCCTTGGTCATCACAATGCTCCATGTCCTGTGTCATCACAATTCTCCACGTTCTTGGCATCACTATGCTCCATGACACTTCTCATCACAGTGTTACATGCTTTGTCATCACAATTCTCTAGGCACTTGTCATCGCAATGCTCTATGATCCCTGTCTTAGCAAGCTCCATGGGCTTGTCATCACAATGCTTCATGAACTGGTCATCAAAATTATCAATGGCCCTTCTCATCACAATGCTCCATGCCCTTGTCATCACAAAGCTCCATGATCCTTGTCATCACAATGCTCCAAGCCCTTGTCATCAAAATGCTCCATTACCTGTGTCATCACAATCCTCCATGACCCTTGGCATCACAATGCTCCATTGCATTGTCATCGCAATGACCATGACATATCTCATCACAATGCTCCCTGACACCTGTCTTCACAATACTCCATGACCTTCTCATCACAATGCTCCATGCCCTTGTCATCACAATGTGCCATGCCCACTCTCATCACAATAGTCCATGAAATTTGTCAGACCAATGCAACATGCCCCTGTCATCACAATGCTCCATGCACTTTCATCACAATGCTCTATGACCCCTGTCATCACAATGCTCCGTGACTCCAGTCATCACAATGCTTCATGACCATTGTCACCACAATGCTCCATGAACATATCATCACAATGCTCCGTGACCCTAGTCATCACAATGCTCCATGCTTTTCTCAGCACAATACTCCATGACCCATGGCATCACAATGCACCATGCGCTTGTCATCACAATGCTCCACATCGTTGTCATCACAATGCTCCATAAACCTTGTCATCACAATGCTCCATGCGTTTATCAGCACAATGCTCCATGACCCATATCATAACAATGTGCCATGCGTTTGTCATCACAGTGCTCCACAACCTTGTTATCACAATGCTCCATGCACTTCTCATCAAAATGCTCTCTCACCAATGATATCACAATGTTCCTTAACTAATCATCTCAATACTCCCTCACACCTGTCATCACAATGTTCCATAACCCTTGTCACAACAATGCTACATGCAATTATCATCACAATGCTCCATGCCCCTGACATCACAATATTCCATAACCCCTGTCATCAAAATGCTCCATGACCCTTTTCATCACAATGCTCCATGACCCCTGACATCACAATGTTCCATAAACACTGTCATCAAAATGTTTCATGATCATTTCATCCAATTGCTCCATGACCCTGTCATCACAATGCTCCCTGCCCTTCTCTTCACAATGCACCACACCCTTGTCATCAAAATGCTCCAAGGCCTATGTCATCACAAAGTTCCATGACCCTTGGCATCACAATGCTGCATGCCATTGTCATCACAAAGCTCCATGAAACCTCTCATCACATTGCTCCATGACGTTGTCATCACAAAGCTCCATGTCGCTTGTCATCACAATGCTCGATGCCCTTCTCATAACAATGCACCATGCCTTTGTCATTGCAATCCTCCAAGAAACATGTATCACTGTGTTCCGTGCACTTGTCATCAAAATGCTCCATGCCCACTCTCATCACAATAATCCATGAAACTTTTCAGACCAATGCTCCATGCCCTTGTCATCACAATGCTCCATTACCACAGTCATAACAATGCTCCATGACCCCTGCCATCACAATGTTCCACGGCTTTGTCATCGCAAGACTCCATGACCCTTGTCATCACAATGCTCCAAGACACCTGTAATCACAATGCTCCATGCCCATGTTATCACAAAGCTCCCTGACGCATGTCATCAGAATGCTCCATGGCCTTCTCATCACAATGCTCCATGCCCTTCTCATCAGAATGCACCATGCCTTTGTCATTGCAATCCTCCGAGACACATGTATCACTGTGTTCCGTGCCCTTGTCATCACAATGCTCCATGCCCACTCTCATCACAATAATCCATGAAATTTTTCAGACCAATGCTCCATGCCCTTGTCATCACAATGCTCCAAGACCCCTGTAATCACAATGCTCCATGCCCATGTCATCACAAAGCTCCATGACGCATGTCATCAGAATGCTCCATGGCCTTCTCATCACAATGCTCCATGCCCTTTTCATCACAATGCTCCAAGACCCCTGTAATAACAATACTCAATGCCACTTTTCATCTCAGTGCTCCATGAACCCTGTCATCACAATGCACCATGCCCATCATCATAATGCTTCATGCTATTGTCATCACAGTGAAATCAAAATTCTCCATGACCTCTGTCATCACAGTGCTCCAAATCCCTGTGATCACAATGTTCCATAAAACTTGTCATCACAACGCCCCATGATGATGGTTACCACAATTATCCATGGACTTCTCATCACAATGCTCCCTGGAACTTGTCATCAGTATGCTCATTGAAAACTGTCATGACAAGTCTCCATGCCCTTTTCATCACAATGATCCATGCCCTTTTCATCACAATGCTCCATGCCATTGTCATCACAGTACTCCACAAGCTTGTCATCAGAATGCTCCGTGACACTTGTCATCACAATGATCCATGAACCCTGTCATCAAAATGTTCCATGACACCTGTCATCACAATGATCCATGCCCCTTGTCATTACAGTGCTCCATGATGCTCGTCATCACAATTATCCATGGTCTTCTCAACACAGTGTTCCACAGTCTTGCCATCACAATGCTCCATGACCTGGTTATCACAATGCTCCATGTCCCCAGTCATCACAATGCTCCATGACCCCTGTCATCACAATACTCCATACCCCTTTTAATTACAGTGCTCCATGACGCTCGTAATCACAATTATCCATGCTCTTCTCATCACAATGCTCCACGCCCTTGTCATTAAAATGCTCCATGACACTTGTCATCACAATGCTCCATGACCACTGTCATCACAATGCTCCATGACCCCTGTCATCACAATGCTCCAAACCCCTTGTCATTACAGTGCTCCATGACGCTTTTCATCACAATTTTCAATGGTCTTCTCATCACAATGCTCCACGGTCTTGCCATCACAATGCTCCATGCCCTGGTCATCACACTCCTCCATGTCCCTGACATCACAATTCTCTACGTTCCTGGCATCAGAATGCTCCATGACACTTCTCATCAAAGTGTTACATGCTTTGTCATCACAATTCTCTATGCCCTTTTCATCGCAATGCTCCATGACCCCTGTCATAGCAAGCTCCATGTGCTTGTCATCACAATACTCCATGTGCTTGTCGTCACAATGCTCCATGACCTTTGTCATCACAAGGCTCCCTGACACTTGTTCTCAGAATGCTCCTTGTAACCTGTCATGAAAAGGCTCCATGCTTTTTTCATCACAATGCCCCATGCCGTTTTCTTCACAATGCTCCATGCCATTGTCATCAAAATAATCCACAAGCTTGTCATCAGAGTGCTCCCTGACCCTTGTCATCAATCCATGACCCCTGTTATCACAATGCTCCATAACCTTTGTCATTAAAGTGCTCCATGATGCTCGACATCACAGTTACCCGTGGTCTTCTCATCACAGTGCTCCACAGTCTTGCTATCACAATGCTCCATGCCCTGGTCATCACAATGCTCCATGTCCCGTGTCATCACAATTCTCCACGTTCTTGGCATCACTATGCTCCATGACACTTCTCATCACAATGTTACATGCTTTGTCATCACAATTCTCTATGCACTTGTCATCGCAATGCTCCATGATCCCTATCATAGCAAGCTCCATGTGCTTTTCATCACAATGCTCCATGAACTGGTCATCAAAATTCTCAATGGCCCTTGTCATCACAATGCTCCATGCCCTTGTCATCACAAAGCTCCATGACCCTTGTCATCACAATGCTCCAAGCCCTTGTCATCAAAATGCTCCATTACCTTTGTCATCACAATCCTCCATGACACTTGGCATCACAATGCTCCATTCCATTGTCATCGCAATGACCATGACATATGTCATCACAACGATCCCTGACACCTGTCTTCACAATACTCCATGACCTTCTCATCACAATGCTCCATGCCCTTGTCATCACAATGCGCCATGCCCACTCTCATAAAAATAGTCCATGAAATTTGTCAGACCAATGCAACATGCCCCTGTCATCACAATGCTCCATGCACTTTCATCACAATGCTCTATGACCCCTGTCATCACAATGCTCCGTGACTCCAGTCATCACAATGCTTCATGACCATTGTCACCACAATGTTCCATGAACATTTCATCACAATGCTCCGTGACCCTAGTCATCACAATGCTCCATGCCTTTGTCAGCGCAATACTCCATGACCCATGGCATCACAATGCGCCATGCACTTGTCATCACAATGCTCCACATCGTTGTCATCACAATGCTCCATAAACCTTGTCATCACAATGTCCATGCGTTTGTCAGCACAATGCTCCATGACCCATATCATCACAAGGTGCCATGCGTTTGTCAACACAGTGCTCCACAACCTTGTTATCACAATGCTCCATGCACTTCTCATCAAAATGCTCTCTCACCAATGATATCACAATGTTCCATCACTAATCATCTCAATACTCCCTCACGCCTGTCATCACAATGTTCCATAACCCGTCACAACAATGCTACATGCACTTATCATCACAATGCTCCATGCCCCTGACATCACAATGTTCCATAACCCCTGTCATCACAATGCTCCATGACCCTTTTCATCACAATGCTCCATGACCCCTGACATCACAATGTTCCATAAACACTGTCATCAAAATGTTCCATGACCATTTCATCCAATTGCTCCATGACCCTGTCATCACAATGCTCCCTGCCCTTCTCATCACAATGCCCCACACCCTTGTCATCAAAATGCTCCATGGCCTATGTCATCACAAAGCTCCATGACCCTTGGCATCACAATGCTGCATGCCATTGTCATCACAAAGCTCCATGAAACCTCTCATCACATTGCTCCATGACGTTGTCATCACAAAGCTCCATGTCGCTTGTCATCACAATGCTCGATGCCCTTCTCATAACAATGCACCATGCCTTTGTCATTGCAATCCTCCAAGAAACATGTATCACTGTGTTCCGTGCACTTGTCATCAAAATGCTCCATGCCCACTCTCATCACAATAATCCATGAAACTTTTCAGACCAATGCTCCATGCCCTTGTCATCACAATGCTCCATTACCACAGTCATAACAATGCTCCATGACCCCTGCCATCACAGTGTTCCACGGCATTGTAATCGCAAGACTCCATGACCCTTGTCATCACAATGCTCCAAGACCCCTGTAATCACAATGCTCCATGCCCATGTTATCACAAAGCTCCCTGACGCATGTCATCAGAATGCTCCATGGCCTTCTCATCACAATGCTCCATGCCCTTCTCATCAGAATGCACAATGCCTTTGTCATTGCAATCCTCCAAGACACATGTATCACTGTGTTCCGTGCCCTTGTCATCACAATGCTCCATGCCCACTCTCATCACAATAATCCATGAAATTTTTCAGACCAATGCTCCATGCCCTTGTCATCACAATGCTCCAAGGCCCCTGTAATCACAATGCTCCATGCCCATGTCATCACAAAGCTCCATGACGCATGTCATCAGAATGCTCCATGGCCTTCTCATCACAATGCTCCATGCCCTTTTCATCACAATGCTCCAAGACCCCTGTAATAACAATACTCAATGCCACTTTTCATCTCAGTGCTCCATGAACCCTGTCATCACAATGCACCATGCCCATCATCATAATGCTTCATGCTATTGTCATCACAATGAAATCAAAATTCTCCATGACCTCTGTCATCACAGTGCTCCAAACCCCTGTGATCACAATGTTCCATAAAACTTGTCATCACAACGCCCCATGATGATGGTTACCACAATTATCCATGGACTTCTCATCACAATGCTCCCTGGAACTTGTCATCAGTATGCTCATTGAAAACTGTCATGACAAGTCTCCATGCCCTTTTCATCACAATGATCCATGCCCTTTTCATCACAATGCTCCATGCCATTGTCATCACAGTACTCCACAAGCTTGTCATCAGAATGCTCCGTGACACTTGTCATCACAATGATCCATGAACCCTGTCATCAAAATGTTCCATGACACCTGTCATCACAATGATCCATGCCCCTTGTCATTACAGTGCTCCATGATGCTCGTCATCACAATTATCCATGGTCTTCTCAACACAGTGTTCCACAGTCTTGCCATCACAATGCTCCATGACCTGGTTATCACAATGCTCCATGTCCCCAGTCATCACAATGCTCCATGACCCCTGTCATTACAATACTCCATACCCCTTTTAATTACAGTGCTCCATGACGCTCGTAATCACAATTATCCATGCTCTTCTCATCACAATGCTCCACGCCCTTGTCATTAAAATGCTCCATGACACTTGTCATCACAATGCTACATGACCACTGTCATCACAATGCTCCATGACCCCTGTCATCACAATGCTCCAAACCCCTTGTCATTACAGTGCTCCATGACGCTTGTCATCACAATTTTCAATGGTCTTCTCATCACAATGCTCCACGGTCTTTCCATCACAATGCTCCATGCCCTGGTCATCACACTCCTCCATGTCCCTGACATCACAATTATCTACGTTCCTGGCATCAGAATGCTCCATGACACTTCTCATCAAAGTGTTACATGCTTTGTCATCACAATTCTCTATGCCCTTTTCATCACAATGCTCCATGACCCCTGTCATAGCAAGCTCCATGTGCTTGTCATCACAATACTCCATGTGCTTGTCGTCACAATGCTCCATGACCTTTGTCATCACAAGGCTCCCTGACACTTGTTCTCAGAATGCTCCTTGTAACCTGTCATGAAAAGGCTCCATGCTTTTTTCATCACAATGCCCCATGCCGTTTTCTTCACAATGCTCCATGCCATTGTCATCAAAATACTCCACAAGCTTGTCATCAGAGTGCTCCCTGACCCTTGTCATCAATCCATGACCCCTGTTATCACAATGCTCCATAACCTTTGTCATTAAAGTGCTCCATGATGCTCGTCATCACAGTTACCCGTGGTCTTCTCATCACAGTGCTCCACAGTCTTGCCATCACAATGCTCCATGCCCTGGTCATCACAATGCTCCATGTCCCGTGTCATCACAATTCTCCACGTTCTTGGCATCACTATGCTCCATGACACTTCTCATCACAGTGTTACATGCTTTGTCATCACAATTCTCTATGCACTTGTCATCGCAATGCTCCATGATCCCTATCATAGCAAGCTCCATGTGCTTTTCATCACAATGCTCCATGAACTGGTCATCAAAATTCTCAATGGCCCTTGTCATCACAATGCTCCATGCCCTTGTCATCACAAAGCTCCATGACCCTTGTCATCACAATGCTCCAAGCCCTTGTCATCAAAATGCTCCATTACCTTTGTCATCACAATCCTCTATGACACTTGGCATCACAATGCTCCATTCCATTGTCATCGCAATGACCATGACATATGTCATCACAACGCTCCCTGACACCTGTCTTCACAATACTCCATGACATTCTCATCACAATGCTCCATGCCCTTGTCATCACAATGCGCCATGCCCACTCTCATAACAATAGTCCATGAAATTTGTCAGACCAATGCAACATGCCCCTGTCATCACAATGCTCCATGCACTTTCATCACAATGCTCTATGACCCCTGTCATCACAATGCTCCGTGACTCCAGTCATCACAATGCTTCATGACCATTGTCACCACAATGTTCCATGAACATTTCATCACAATGCTCCGTGACCCTAGTCATCACAATGCTCCATGCCTTTGTCAGCGCAATACTCCATGACCCATGGCATCACAATGCGCCATGCACTTGTCATCACAATGCTCCACATCGTTGTCATCACAATGCTCCATAAACCTTGTCATCACAATGTCCATGCATTTGTCAGCACAATGCTCCATGACCCATATCATCACAAGGTGCCATGCGTTTGTCAACACAGTGCTCCACAACCTTGTTATCACAATGCTCCATGCACTTCTCATCAAAATGCTCTCTCACCAATGATATCACAATGTTCCATCACTAATCATCTCAATACTCCCTCACGCCTGTCATCACAATGTTCCATAACCCTTGTCACAACAATGCTACATGCACTTATCATCACAATGCTCCATGCCCCTGACATCACAATGTTCCATAACCCCTGTCATCACAATGCTCCATGACCCTTTTCATCACAATGCTCCATGACCCCTGACATCACAATGTTCCACGGCTTTGTTATCGCAAGACTCCATGACCCTTGTCATCACAATGCTCCAAGACCCCTGTAATCACAATGCTCCATGCCCATGTCATCACAAAGCTCCCTGACGCATGTCATCAGAATGCTCCATGGCTTTCTCATCACAATGCTCCATGTCCTTCTCATCAGAATGCACCATGCCTTTGTCATTGCAATCCTCCAAGAAACATATATCACTGTGTTCCGTGCCCTTGTCATCACAATGCTCCATGCCCACTCTCAATACAATAATCCATGAAACTTTTCAGACCAATGCTCCATGCCCTTCTCATCACAATGCTCCATTACCCATGTCATAACAATGCTCCATGACCCCTGCCATCACAATGTTCTACGGCTTTGTCATCGCTAGACTCCATGACCCTTGTCATCACAATGCTCCAAGACCCCTGTAATCACAATGCTCCATGCCCATGTCATCACAAAGCTCCCTGACGCATGTCATCAGAATGCTCCATGGCCTTCTCATCACAATGCTCCATGCCCTTCTCATCAGAATGCACCATGCCTTTGTCATTTCAATCCTCCAAGAAACATATATCACTGTGTTCCGTGCCCTTGTCATCACAATGCTCCATGCCCACTCTCATTACAATAATCCATGAAACTTTTCAGACCAATGCTCCATGCCCTTCTCATCACAATGCTCCATTACCCATGTCATAACAATGCTCCATGACCCCTGCCATCACAATGTTCTACGGCTTTGTCATCGCAAGACTCCATGACCCTTGTCATCACAATGCTCCAAGACCCCTGTAATCACAATGATCCATGCCCATGTCATCACAAAGCTCCCTGACGCATGTCATCAGAATGCTCCATGGCCTTCTCTTCACAATGCTCCATGCCCTTTTCATCACAATGCTCCCAGACCCCTCTAATAACAATACTCCAAGCCACTTTTCATCTCAATGCTCCATGAACCCTGTCATCACAATGCACCATGCCCATCATCATAATACTTCATGCTACTGTCATCACAATGAAATCAAAATTCTCCATGACCTCTGTCATCACAATTCTCCAAACCCCTGTGATCACAATGTTCCATAAAACTTGTCATCACAACGCCCCATGATGCTGGTTACCACAATAATCCTTGGACTTCTCATCACAATGCTCCATGAACTTTGTCATCACAATTCTCAATACACTTGTCATCACAATGCTCCCTTGAACTTGTCATCAGTATGCTCATTGAAAACTCTCATGACAAGTCTCCATGCCCTTTTCATCACAATGATCCATGCCCTTTTCATCACAATGCTCCATGCCATTGTCATCACAATACTCCCCAAGCTTGTCATCAGAATGCTCCGTGACACTTGTCATCACATTGATCCATGAACCCTGTCATCAAAATGTTCCATGACACCTGTCATCACAATGCTCCATGCCCCTTCTCATTACAGTGCTCCATGATGCTCGTCATCCCATTTATCCATGGTCTTCTCATCACAGTGCTCCACTGTCTTGCCATCACAATGCTCCATGACATGGTAATTACAATGCTCCATGTCCCCAGTCATCACAATGCTCCATGACCCCTGTCATCACAATACTCCATACCTCTTTTCATTACAGTGCTCCATGACGCTCGTAATCACAATTATCCATGCTCTTCTCATCACAATGCTCCACGCCCTTGTCATCAACATGCTCCATGACACTTGTCATCACAATGCTCCATGACCACTCTCATCACAATGCTCCATGACCCCTGTCATCACAATGCTCCAAACCCCTTGTCATTACAGTGCTCCATGACGCTTGTCATCACAATTATCCATGGTCTTCTCATCACAATGCTCCATGGTCTTGCCATCACAATGCTCCATGGCCTGGTCATCACACTGCTCCATGTCCCTGTCATCACAATTCTCCACGTTCTTGGCATCACTATGCTCCATGACACTTCTCATCAAAGTCTTACATGCTTTGTCATCACAATTCTCTATGCCCTTGTCATCACAATGCTCCATGACCCCTGTCATAGCAAGCTCCATGTGCTTGTCATCACAATACTCCATGTGCTTGTCGTCACAATGCTCCATGACCTTTGTCATCACAAGGCTCCCTGACAATTGTTGTCAGAATGCTCCTTGAAACCTGTCATGAAAAGGCTCCATGCATTTTTCATCACAATGCCCCATGCCGTTTTCTTCACAATGCTCCATGCCATTGTCACCAAATACTCCACAAGCTTGTCATCAGAGTGCTCCTTGACCCTTGTCATCACAATGCTTCTTGACCCCTGTTATCACAATGCTCCATACCCCTTGTCATTACAGTGCTCCATGACGCTCGTCATCACAGTTACCCGTGGCCTTCTCATCACAGTGCTCCACGGTCTTGCCATCACAATGCTACATGCCCTGGTCATCACAATTCTCCATGCCCCGTGTCATCACAATTCTCCACGTTCTTGGCATCACTATGCTCCATGACACTTCTCATCACAGTGTTACATGCTTTGTCATCACAATTCTCTTTGCACTTGTCATCGCAATGCTCCATGATCCCTGTCATAGCAAGCTCCATGTGCTTGTCATCACAATGCTTCATGAACTGGTCATCAAAATTCTCAATGGCCCTTGTCATCACAATGCTCCATGCCCTTGTCATCAAAATGCTCCATTACCTTTGTCATCAACATCCTCCATGACACTTGGCATCACAATGCTCCATTGCATTGTCATCGCAATGACCATGACATATCTCATCACAATGCTCCCTGACACCTGTCTTCACAATACTCCATGACCTTCTCATCACAATGCTCCATGCCCTTGTCATCACAAGCGCCATGCCCACTCTCATCACAATAGTCCATGAAATTTTTCAGACCAATGCAACATGCCCCTGTCATCACAATGCTCCATGCACTTTCATCACAATGCTCTATGACCCCTGTCATCACAATGCTCCGTGACTCCAGTCATCACAATGCTTCATGACCATTGTCACCACAATGCTCCATGAACATATCATCACAATGCTCCGTGACCCTAGTCATCACAATGCTCCATGCCTTTCTCAGCACAATACTCCTTGACCCATGGCATCACAATGCGCCATGCGCTTGTCATCACAATGCTCCACATCGTTGTCATCACAATGCTCCATAAACCTTGTCATCACAATGCTCCATGCGTTTGTCAGCACAATGCTCCATGACCCATATCATCACAATGTGCCATGCGTTTGTCATCACAGTGCTCCACAACCTTGTTATCACAATGCTCCATGCACTTCTCATCAAAATGCTCTCTCACCAATGATATCACAATGTTCCATCACTAATCATCTCAATACTCCCTCAAGCCTGTCATCACAGTGTTCCATAACCCTTGTCACTACAATGCTACATGCATTTATCATCACAATGCTCCATGCCCCTGACATCACAATGTTCCATAACCCCTGTCATCACAATGCTATATGACCCTTTTCATCACAATGCTGCATGACCCCTGATAACACAATGTTCCATAACCCCTGTCATCAAAATGTTCCATGACCCTTTTCATCCAATTGCTCCATGACCCTGTCATCACAATGATCCCTGCCCTTCTCATCACAATGCACCACGTCCTTGTCATCAAAATGTTCCATGGCCTATGTCATCACAAAGCTCCATGACCCTTGGCATCACAATGCTGCATGCCATTGTCATCACAAAGCTCAATGAAACTTCTCATCACATTGATCCATGACATTGTCATTCACAAAGCTCCATGACGCTTGTCATCACAATGCTCCATGCCCTTGTCATTGCAATCCTCCATGACACATGTATCACTGTGTTCCGTGCCCTTGTCATCACAATGCTCGATGCCCACTCTCATCACAATAATCCATGAAACATTTCAGACCAATGTTCCATGCCCTTGTCATCACAATGCTCCATTACTCCTGTCATAAAAATGATCCATGACCCGTGCCATCACCATGTTCCACGGCCTTGTCATCCCAAGGCTCCATGACCCTTGTCATCACAGTGTTCCAAGACACCTGTAATCACAAAGCTCCATGCCCCTCTTCATCTCAATGCTCCATGAACCCTGTCATCACAATGCACAATGCCGATAATCATAATGCTTCATGCTATTGCCATCACAATGAAATCAAAATTCTCCATGACTTCGTCATCACAATGCTCCAAACCCTTGTGATCACAATGTTCAATAACACTTATCATCACAACACCCCATGACGCTCATCATCACAATTATCCATGGTCTTCTCATCACAGTGCTCCATGACCTTTGTCATCACAATGCTCAATACATTTGTTATCACAATGCTCCCTGACACTTGTCATCAGTATGCTCCTTGAACCCTGTCATGAAAAGGCTCCATGTCTTTTTCATAACAATGATCCATGCCCTTTTCATCACAATGCTTCAAGACCCCTGTAATCACCATGTTCCACGGCCTTGTCATCACAAGGCTCCATGACTCTTGTCATCACAATGCTCCAATACCCTTGTAATCACCATGCTCCATGCCCCTTTTCATCTCATTGCTCCATGAACCCTGTCATCACAATGAACCATGCCCATTATGATAATGCCTCATGCTATTGTCATCACAATGAAATCAAAATTCTCCATGACCTCTGTCATCACAATGCTCCAAACCCTTGTGATCACAATGTTCCATAACACTTGCCATCACAACGCCCCATGCCGCTGGTCATCACAATTATCCATGGACTTCTCATCACAATGCTCCATGACCTTTGTCATCACAATTCTCAGTACACTTGTCATCACAATGCTCCCTGACACTTGTCGTCAGTATGCTCCTTGTACCCTGTCATGACAAGTCTCCATGCCTTTTTCATCACAATGATCCATGCCATTGTCATCACAATGCTCCATGCCATTGTCATCACAATACTCCACAAGCTTGTCATCAGAATGCTCCGTGACCCTTGTCATCACAATGCTCCATGACACCTGTCAACACAATGCTCCATGCCCCTTGTCATTACAGTTCTCCATGATGCTCGTCATCACAATTATCCATGGTCTTCTCATCACAGTGCTCCATGGTCTTGCCATCACAATGCTCCATGCCCTGATCATCACAATACTCCATGTACCTTGTTATCACAATTCTCCATGCACTTGTCATCGCAATGCCCCATGAACCCTGTCATAGCAAGTTCCATGCCTTTGTCATCACAATGCTTCACGAACTTTTCATCAAAATTCTCAATGCCCGTTGTCATCACAATGCTCCATGCCCTTGTCATCACAATGCTCCAAGCCCTTGTCATCACAATGCTCCATTACCTTTGTCATCACAATCCGCCATAACACTTGTGCATCACAATGCTCCATGCCATTGTCATCACAATGGGCCATGAAATATGTCATCACAATGCTCCCAGACACCTTTCTTCACAATATTCCATGCCCTTGTCATCCCAATGTGCCATGCCCACTCTCAACACATTTATCCATTAAACTTATCAGACAAGTGCTCCATGCACCTGTCATCAAAATGCTCCATGTCATTTTCATCACAATGCTCCATGAACCCTCTCATCACATTGTTCCATGCCCTTGTCATCACAAAGCCCCATGATGCTTGTCATCACAGTACCCGATGCTCTTCTCACCACAATGCTCCATGCCCTTGTCTTTACAATCCATCATGGCCCATGTATCAGAGTGTTCAGTGCCCTTGTCATCACAATGCTCCATGCCCACTCTCATCACAATAATCCACGAAACTTTTCAGACCAATGCTCCATGTCCTTCTCATCACAATGCTCCATTACCCCTGTCATAACAATGCTCCATGACACCTGCCATCAGAATGTTCCACAGCCTTGTCATCAAAATTCTCAATGACCCTTGTCATCACAATGCTCCAAGAACCCTGTAATCACAATGCTCCATGCCCTTGTCATCACAAAGCTCCAAGACGCATGTCATCAGAATGTTCCATGGCCTTCTCATTCATGATGCTCTATGCCCATGTCATCACAATGCTCAAGACTCCTGTAATCACAATGCTCCATGCCCCTTTTCATCTCAATGCACCATGAACACTGTCATCACAATGCACCATGCCCCTTTTCATCTCAATGCTCCATGAACCCTGTTATCACAATGCACCATGCCCATCATCATAATGGTTCAGGCTATTGTCATAACAATGAAATAAAAATGCTCCATGACCTCTGTCATCACAATGCTCCAAATCCTTGTGATCACAATGTTCCATAACACTTATCCTCACAACGCCCCATGACACTTGTCATAACAATTATCCATGGTCTTCTCATCACAATGCTCCATGATCTTTGTCATCACAATTCTCAATACCCTTGTCATCACAATGCTCCCTGACACTTGTTTTCATTATACTCCTTGAACACTGTCATGACAAGGCTCCATGCCTTTTTCATGACAATGATCCATGCCCTTTTCATCACAGTGTTCCAAGACCCCTGTAATCACAATGCTCCATGACCTTGTCATCACAAAGCTCCATGATGCATGTCATCAGAACGCTCCTTGGCCTTCTCATCCCAATGCTTCATGCCCTTGTCATCACAATGCTCCAAGACCGCTGTAATCACAATGCTCACTGCCCCTTTTCATCAGAATGTTCCATGAGACTTGTAATCACAAGGCTCCATGGTCTTCTTATCACAGTGCTCCAGTACCTTGTCATCACAGTGCTCCATGAACCCTGTCATCACAATGCTCCATGACCACTGTCATCACAACGCTCCATGAACCCTGACAACACAATGATCTGGGACACTTGTCATCAAAATGCTCCATGACCTTTGTCATCACAGTGATCCATGTCCTTGTCATCCCAATGCTCCATGATCCCTGTAATCACAGTGCTCCGTGACGCTTGTCATCACAGTGTTCCATGAACCTTGTCATCACAATGCTCCTTGCCGTTGTCAGCAACATGCTACATAATCTTGTCATCACAATGCTCCATGCGCTTGTCATCACATTCCTCCAGTCTTTGGCATCATATTGCTTCATGCCCTTGTCATCTCTCTCTTGCCTCTCTGGTTTTTACAGATATTCGGATGTCCCTTTTGACCGGTGGGAAGTGACAATTCTTTGTAGTGTGGATTTGCATTGTGCACTTGCTTGATTGGCCAGAAAGGGCGTATGCGTTTTCTCCTGAATATATTCAGGAGAAAAGGCATATGCCCTTTTTGGCCAAGGGCATCACTGTCCAAGTTGTGATGCTTCTCCTGTGCTTTAAAGGTGATTCCAATTTACCTCTTGAAATATGTTTTGTGCAATTCTGCCTCATTTTCCAGTCCCCTTCTTTGCCTTCCCTCAACAGATTTTTGGAAGAGAGTAGTCCTTTATAACTGCAGGTTTTTGAATTGCTGTGCCGCTGAGCCCCAATTTTCAAATCCCATTTTTGTGAGCTGGCCACAAATCCACAATTTTGCTTCAGGACCTATACTGGTTCCAAGGGTGGCTATATTGGTTCCCTGTGGGTGGCTGAGGCTTTGGTTAATTCTTCTTCCTGCCGGGAAATTAGAGTGACATGTGCCCGTGCAAATGTCTACATCTAATCTCTGATAGGTTCTCCCTCTTCCCTTTCATCCTCTGCACAATTAGCAAACTGTGTGTACCAGGAGGTTATAGGGGCTGACTCTCCTAAGTTGGTAGATTGATAGTAAAGCAGTTGGAATACCAAACTGGAGCAGAAGGAGAAGAAAAATTAGGAGAGTTTTAGAAACCTTTCGCCATCACAGGTTGTCCATTCTCTAGGTTTCCCATACATGTTATGACTGTAGTGATATTCCCTTCTACCTGGAGATTTGGGACCCATGGGATGGTTGCATGCATTACTACCTTAACGGTCTGCATTTTCTATCCCAATCCCACCAGTCCTCTCAGCCCCAAGTGTCGAGCTTTATGTCTCATCCAGCTGTCTTTGCCGATAGGGTCATTCCAGGTTTCATCAGAACCTTTGAAGGAATTGTGTAAGAATTTCACTGTTTTTTGGTTTTGTTTTTGAAATTCATGTTTATAATGTGGTTGAGCTGATTATCACTGACTTGTTTATGCTGGTCTAGACACAATTGATTCCCTTACGGAGACATATCAATACATAGGTTTTAAGATTCTTACTAGTCAGATATATACCTATGTGGGAAATCAGGGTGTTGAGTGCCGTTCACTGAGGAAGGTGTAGGTCTTCTCTATTCTGTATTTGGTTTATGGAATGGTACCTGTGTTAATATCAAACTCTGGATTTATGCATCACCCAACCTCTCCTTTCTCCTGAAGCAGGCCTAAGATTTTTTTTTTTTATATGTGAGACTCTGTTCTCTTTTCTAATTCAGTTCATGTGTTGTGATATAGACATTCCCTCTATAAGTGATATCTTATGATAAGATTCTTTTTCTGTGTGACTAATTTCCCTTAGAATCATCATACTTAAATCCACTCATTATGCTGCTACTGGCCTTATATACATTGATTTCACGTCTGAGTGATATTCCGTTGTACAAAATTACCACAAGTTCTTTATGCATTTCTGTTTTTCCTGGGATATTTTAGGTGTACCAAAGTTGAGGTTCTTGTATGCAGAGCAGCCCTAAACTTTGGGGTGCCTGTGTCTTATTGATATTTAGTCTTCCCAAGTTATATGCCCATGAATTGAAGTCCCCTTTGCTCAGGGGCTTTGTATTTTAGATGTTTTAGTTAACAGCATACACTTCTTCAGAGTGGCTCTTGGATATTTATACCCCACCCATCAGCGTGACTTGGCTCCCTGTTTGCCATGGCCTCTCCTGCATTTCTGGTTTGTACACATTTTTTGGATGGCCTTACTGAGCAGTGGAAATTGAGACTTCTTTGTTGTGCAGATATGCATTTCCCTCTTGCTTGGTTGGCCAAAAACTCTGTCTGTGTTTTTTTTTCTGAAGATATTCACGAAAAAAACGCATACACCCTTTTGCCCAACTGCATCACTTTATAAATTCTGCTGCTTTTCATATGCTTTAACTGTGAGTAGAATCTACCTTTTGAAATCTGTTTCCTGCAATTCTGCCTCTCATTCAGATCCTCTTCGTTGCCTTACCTGAATATATATTTGGACGTTGGTTATCGTTTATATCTTTGCAGGTCTTTGAATTGTCTGCTCCTGAGCTGCATTTTGAAACTCGGTTTTTTGTGTGTGCTGTATGCCAAACCATTGGATTGCTTCCGGCCCAATTCTGGTTCTGGGGAGGCAGGCTGAGCCTTTGGTTAATTCTTCTTCTAATAGGAAATTAGAGTGACATGTTCCTGTCAAAACTCCTACAGCTAATCTCTCATTGGTTCCCCCTCTTCCCATTTATCCTCTGCACAAATTGAAAACTGTGTAAAACAGGAGGTTAAAGGTGCTGATTCTCCAAGTGGGGAGATTGTTAGTAATGTGGCTGGAATGGCGAAACCCAGCACCAGGAGATCAAAAATGAGGTGCATTTTAGACACCTTTCCTGAGCACACGGTGTACATTCATCTCGGTTTCCCAGGCATGTTTTCTCTGTCAGAAGATTCCCTTGAACCTGCAGATTTGGGACCCATGGAATGGGTACCAGGCAGTATTACTTTAAAAGGTCTGCATTTTCTCACCAAGCCTCTCTAACATCTCTTAGCGTGCATAGATTCCAGCCTTATATATAATCCTGCTGTGGGTCTACATGTGTTCAATCCATGTTACATCGTAGCCCTTCAACAAAAGTTGTAAGAATTTTTGTCTGTCTCACTGTTTTTATAAATATTTTTAAATTTATTTTTATATTGGTTACAGCTGATTTTCAAAGCTCTGTTTTTTGCTGCTGTACATCCACTTGATTCACGTACTGTGAGACAACAATAAATTCTTTTTCAGATGCTTACCAGTCATATGTATTATATTCCAGTGACTTGAGTGGGCTGAGTGCAGTTCTTTGAGGTACCGTGTAGGCCTTGTCAGTTATTCAATTTGGTACTTGGAATGGTATCTTTGCTAATTTCAACCTCCTGGATAATACCTCACCATTCCCCACCTTTCCCATTTAGCAGCCTTATGTCTATTTTCTACATATTTCACTATGTTTCTGTATTGTAATTTATTTCATGTGTAGCCATTTTTGATTCCACCTTTAAGTGACATCTTATGATATGTGTCTTTTTCTTTCTGACATATGTCACTTAGAATGATCCTATGTAACTCCTCCAGAGTTGTTCCAACTGGCATTATTTCACTGATTTCTGGATGAGTCATATTCCACTCTACATAAGTACCCCATCTCTTTTATCCATTTTATCCTTCCAGGGACATTTAGGTTATATCCAAGTTGAGGCCCTTTTTAACAGAGAGGTGGTAAACGTTGGGGTGCCTGTTTTCTGTCGGTTTTTGTTTTTCCCAAGGTATACGCCCATGAGTGCAAGTGCCCTATGCTCTGTAGCTCATTTTTTAGATGTTTTAGCAAACACAATACACTTCTCCAGAGTGGCCGTTGGCAAATTACATTTCCACAATCAGCCTCACAGGGCTCCCTTTTCTCCTCGCCCTGTCTTGCATTTCTGGTGTTTACACTTTATGTGGATGGCCCTGCTGACTGATGTGAAGTGATACATTTTGTAGTATTGATTTCCAGTGTCCACCTGTTTGGTTGGATAAAAAGTGTGTATGGCCTTTACTTGAATATATTCAGAAAAAATGCATACGCCCTGTTTGGCCAACTGTGTCATTGACGATGTTCACACCCTTTTCTTGTGCTTTAACGGGGAGTCCTTTCTACCTGTTCAAATATGTTTTCTGCGACTCTCCCTTGCTTACAAGTCCTTTTTTGTGACTTACCTCAAGACATTT
Source organism: Mesoplodon bidens (assembly GCF_964165515.1). Lineage (NCBI taxonomy): Eukaryota > Metazoa > Chordata > Mammalia > Artiodactyla > Ziphiidae > Mesoplodon > Mesoplodon bidens. Next base: position 353,650 of record NW_027671149.1, read on the forward strand.
TTCGACGATAGATATTTTCAACTCTGCAGTTTCATGAATTTTAGTGCCCCTGAGTTCCATTATTCAACTTGTGTTTATGGAAACTGGACACAAAACAGCGGGATTTCCTCTAGCCCTATTCTGTTTGCGTGGGCAATTCTAGCCTTTGATGAATTTGTCTTCCGGATTGGAAATGAGAGTGGCATGTGCCTGTCCGAACACCTAAGACTTGTCTCTAAATTTTTCTCATCCTTCCGCTTCATCCTCTGGACAAATTCCAAACTGTGTGCAACAGGATGTTGACGGTGTTGATATCCCCAAGTGAGGAGGTTGTTAGGAAAGATGTTGGAGGGGTGAACCCAAGCACCAGGCGATGAGGAGATGAGGTGCCTTTTCCAAACTCTTTCCGATCAAATGGTGTACCATCCTCTAGGTGTGACAGGCATGTTTTAGCTGTAGGAAGGGTCCCGTGCATGTAAGGAGGACACCAGGGATTTTTCCACATCAGTGCCTCCCCAAACCCCAAACTGGGGAATTTTTAAGCTACGGCTACACGCATGTCTATTAAGGGCATTGGGAAATAGGCAGAGCCCAAACTTTAGATGATTGAAATCTTCAGGGTCAGAAGTGCTCACCATCGGCTTTGCTTAGGTTACATTTTATCTGTCATTGATAGATGATGTCAATAAAAAATATCTATTCTTTTTCAGATTATTTCCCCTTTTAGGTTATTGCAAAATATTCAGTGTAGTTCCCTGTGCTATACAGTAGTTCCTTGTTGATGATCTATTTTATATACAGCAGTGTGTATGTGTTAAACCCAAACTGTTAATTTATCCCTTCTCCTACCTTTCCCCTTTGGTAATAATAAATTATAAGATTTTATACTTCTCAGAAATGGGGGAGCTGAAGAGAGGTATCATTTTCAATGGAAAAGCATTGAACACACGATTGAAGCTTCAGCCAAGAGTATTCGATGTACATCCATGGAAATAAATCACTTCATTTCTCTAATGTTGACCTGACAAATAAGACAAACGTCTTCACTGAACTTGCTTATAGGAAAGAGATGGAAATATCAAATGTAAGTCTTAGAAACATCTTATTTTACCCGAGTGTTATACACTGCTCTATGTTAACTACAGTTTGGCTCACACATCTGTTCATTGAAGTTACAATGTTCTCAATTTCTGTTACTGATCCTCCAGAGTGGACCCCAACAGGAGTCCCCGTGCCCAGTGTCATTGGCGCCAACAGATCAAGACTGAGTTTGGTTCAGAAGCAAAGGAAACAGTATTTTGAAAACAGATAGGAGAGGTGAGAGCGTGCACTCCCCCACGGGCTGTGGGCTGGGCTGCTGTGTAGGGATCCCGGCAGCGTCAGTGGGAGGGAGGGGATGGAGATCTCGAGGGCTGGGTTGGCTGCAGCTCAGGCTCTATGCCGCTGAGTCTGCATGGGACACCGCTAGCTGAGGTGTCGACCCAGCCATTCTGCACTAGGAAATCGGGTCTGAAGTGCCGGGTGTGGGACCTCTGCATGCTGAACCCTAGGAGCACGTGAAATTAGACAAAGCACAAAGGAAAAACAGGTTAGACTTTATTTTATTGCCCAGATTCTCTTTTTATCTCCCAGGAGTTTTTAATGAACGTTGCCGGAGATGTACACCTCCTCTGCTTTTTGTTCTGTTCCTCATTCTTGGGGTGTTGAGGGTGCAGACCCCTCTTTTGTAACTGCTTCATGCTGTGGTGGGAGCCCTAATACATGGGGGGAGGGGAAAACTTCTCCCCACCAGCCTCCTGGTGAGGTCGATTGTCCCAAGGCCTCCTGCCTCACTTCTCGTCTGCCTGAGCACCAGCATTGGAAGTGTTATAGAATCTAATGACCTTTAAGGGTCCAGGAAACAGATGTGCAGAGATGCTGCGGTGGCAGGTTTCACCCCACCCCACATTTGTTCGGCGTCCTTAGGCTGACGGCTTTTGCCAGACTAGATGCTCTGACCAGTAGTCTGTGCTTTCTTTAATTAGGTCCCTGAATTAATGTACAAACAGCACCATGTGTCAGAGCCCTGCCCGCACAACTCCCAGACAGTCAAGGGTCAGTGGTGATCCAGGACCATGACGTCCACTGAGTCAACGGCCTTTAGAAGTAGCCAGCAGTGCAGCCGGTCATATTGACCATCATCACCACGGTGTCTGTAGGGCTTTCTATGGTGAAAGCATGATATACGTTTGCCCCGCCAATCTTATTAGCTCCCCTCTGGGTGCAGTAAGTCCTGCAAGCAGTAGTCTGCTCTTTCGGGGCACAGTCTTGTTGTTTTCTGAGAGAAACTCCAGGTCAAGTGATGGTCACACGAGTCATTTTGGGGGCCTGTTGCCCCCGTTTGTCTCTCTGGAGGTTGGAGTTGGAGTGCCTCCTCACTCAAGGTCAGTGTGTCCACAGAGCGACCCCTGCAACTTCAGGGCATGATGGGTGGTTAGGATCACCACGTGGGGTCCTTTTCCCTTAGGTGGGACCTGGCCTTGGGGGCTGCTGATTTCCAGCTTTTTAGATACCCCAGTATCCTGGCCTGATGAGTTGGTGGGCAAAGCCCTTGGTGACCATAGTTTATCATATTGAAGGGCATTCTTGCGTTGCTCCATTTCAAGTGGTCCAAGTTTTTGCACTAAGGCTCAAAGGGCGATTAACCTATGACCGGGTATGTAAAGGTCAAAGGGTTTAGCTAAATTAGGGAGTTCCTGGGCAAGGGTCTGAATTGACTGCTCTTTCCATTCTTGAAAGGCTGCTTCTGGATTCTATTCAAAAGGATCATCATCTTTTCGTGTCAGTGTTTCATGTAGAGGCCCAGCTATTAGACTGTAGTTAGGGATCCAGATGCAGAAAACCTTGGCCTCCCCAGGAACCCCTAAGCTGTCTTCTAGTTTTAGAAGAGGTAAGGCTGCAAATGGCTTCTTCCCTATCCTGGGATGCGTTTCTCCGAATATCTGTGAGAATGAAGCCCAGGCATGTCACCTTAGCCTGGGATATTTGAGCCTTTTTCTTGGACACCTTCTATCCTTTCTTGGCTAGGTAGTTCAGAGGCGTCTTTAGTAGGCCTGGCGATCAGAATGTCCTCTGCATATTGAAGGAGGGTTCCCTTTTACAGAGGGAGAACTTTTAGGCCTTTAAAGGACATTTCCCCAATGATGGTGTGGGTATTTTTGAACCATTGGGGAAGGATGGCCCAGCATTATTGCTTTGGTTGCATGTTGTGTCCTGCCACTCACAAGCCAAAAATTCTTGTGACTCTGAGATGAATGGAACACAGAAGAAGGCATCATTGAAGTCTAATACAGAATGCCATGGCCTGGTGGATGGTAGAATGACTTGCAGTGTGTAGGAAATAGGAGCTACTGGATGTATATCCTCGGTGGCTTCACTGACTGTCCTGATATCCTTTACCAGGTCCCCAGCAGCCAACGGGACTCTCGTGGTCAGGCCAATCCCAGGATATGGAGCTCACCTGGGCAGCACGCCCCACCGAACCGCCCACGGGGCTCTTGTGTTCAAGTCCCTTCCAGGGTATGGAGCTCACATGTGCAGTTACCCAGCAACCCATGGGGCTCTCATAGTCAGGCCCTTCCCAGGATACGGAGCTCCTCTTGGCAGGTACCCGAGCATGGCTGGACACACAGGAACTGTGCACATAGCCCACATTGCAGAGAACCCCCAGCTCACCTGTCGCTCACAGCTGACACAAAACGCCTCAGAGCAGGACTTGAACTAACAAAGAGCAGCCCTGACAGGTCTGTGACCCTGGCTATCACTCTGTGCAGCCTCTCTCGGCCTGGTGTTCCAGACACTTCCACTGCAGCCAGGGCACCAGGCCTCTGTCTCCAACCACCATCACTCCTCTCCCTGACTCCTGGGTTCCTCTCATTATTATAGGGTGTTCTTGAAGTTGTTTTCCACTCATGGACCAGATAAAATGATGAGAAAAAAGCCGCAGCTGCAGCCCCTTGTCTATCCTGACTCTCAAGAGCCCACACCTGTTCCTTGGCCGCGGCCCGTTTAGCAAGGTTCATTTTCTGCAACTGTGATCCCCTGAGGGGTGAGGATTGGCTGATATGGGCAGCCTGACACTGCCTGCCAGCCCTCCCCAGGTGTGCCTTGGTTGAGGTCAATATAAACACCTCTCCAGTCAGCAAGAGCCCCTGTAGCTGTGCCTGATGCCATATTCTCTGCCCCTTCAGCAGTGTCGGGGCTGGGGTGGTGGGAGGGAGTGAGGGGCCATGGCTTTGTGTGTGGCCCAGTGTGAGTGGGGCTCTGCTGGACTTTCTGCAGGAGTTGCCAGGCTGCCACCTGCTAAAGAAGAGGATGTGTCACCCATACCTGCCGCTGGAATTTCTCCCCAGGCAGAGGTGAGGAAGTAAAAAGCAGTGGGGGCCGTGGCAGGAGGGGTATCTCAGGTAGGGAAATGGAAAGCTTCCAGAAGAGCATCTGGGGCCAGGACCATCCTGTCTGGCCAGCAGGCATAAAGTCGGCCTGTGTGCTGTCGCTGGTGTGGCACCACAGCCCTTCCTCTAGGCTTGCAAGTTCTTGTACATATTCAGCTGTTTGACCTGGAAAGGGTGGGGAGAGTTCAGCTGCAGCAGGACTGGGGCTCAGCTCACATTTACTCACAGACGCCTCGACACAGTCCCACAGCTTTGCAATGAGGATGTTCCTTGGGGGGGGGGGAGCACTGCTCACTGCATGGGAGACGATTTCCCATCTCTGACCAACTTAAGAATTTTTTACAACTGGAGCAAGTGCCCTGATACGATTTTCCTCTGTATAACTGGTGGGTTCTGGTTTTTTTATTTTTTTTTTCTTTTTTTCTTTTTGGTTCAAGGTAGATTTTATTTATTCCTCTTTATTTTAATTTGGAGATATAAACATGGAAATAATGCATTAATATAAAGACGTCTATGTGAAGGGAAAAACGTTTTTTTCGTTTATTTTATTAAATGTTATTTATTTATTTTTATTTTTTTTAAAATTTATTTATTTCTTTTATACAGCAGGTTCTTACTGGATATCTATTTTATACATATGTGTGCACATGTGAATCCCAGTCTCCCAATTCATCCCACCACCACCCTCACATGGCATTCCACCCTTGGTGTCCATATGTTTGTTCTCTACATCTGTGTCTCTATCTCTGCCCTGCAAACCGGTTCATCTGTACCATTTTTCTAGGTTCCACATATATGCATTAACATACAATATTTGTTTTTCTCTTTCTGACTTACTTCACTCTGTATGACAGTCTCTAGATCCATCAAGGTCTCTACAAATGACCCAATTTCATTCCTATGTATGGCTGAGTAATATTCCATTGTATATATGTACCACATCTTTATCCATTCATCTGTCTGTGGGCACTTAGGTTGCTTTCATTACCTGGCTATTGTAAATAGTACTGCAATGAACATTGTGGTGAATGTGTCTTTTTCATTTATGGTTTTCTCTGGGTATATGCCCAGTAGTGGGATTGCTGGATTATATGGTAATTCTATTTTTAGTTTTTTAAGGAACCTCCATACTGTTCTCCATAGAGACTATATCGATTTACATTCCCAGCAATAGTGGAAGAAGGTTCCTTTTCTCCACACCCTCTCCAGCATTTGTTGTTTGTAGATTTTCTGATGATGCCCATTCTAACAGGTGTGACGTGATACCTCATTGTAGTTTCGATTTCCATTTCTCTAATAATTAGTGATGTTGAGCAGATTTTCATGTGCGTACTGGCCATCTCTATGTCTTCTTGGAAGAAATGTCTATTTAGATCTTCTTCCATTTTTGTATTGGGTTGTTTGTTTTATTAATATTGAGCTGCATGAGCTGTGTATATATATTGGAGATTAATCATTTGTCCATTGATTCATTGGCAAATATGTTCTGCCATTCTGAGGGTTGTCTTTTCGTCTTGTTTGTAGTTGCCTTTGCTTTGCAAAAGCCTTTACATTTCATTAGGTCCCATCTGCTTAGTTTACTTTTTTATTTCATTACTATAAGAGGTGGATCAAAAAAGATCTTGCTGTGATTTACGTCAGAGTATCCTTCGTAAGTTTTCCTCTCAGAGTTTTATACTGTCCGGTCTTACATTAAGGTCTCTAATCCATTTTGAATATATTTTTATGTATGGTGTTGGGGAGTGTTCTAATTTCATTCTTTTACATGTAGCTCTCCATATTTCCCAGCACCAATGATTGAAGAGACTGTCTTATCTCCATTGTATAGTCTTGCCTCCTTTGTCATAGAATAGTTGACCATAGGTGTGTAGGTTTATCCCTGGGCTTTCTTTTGATTCTTTTTTTCTTTTACACGTTTATTGGAGTATAATTGTTTTACAATGGAGTGTTAGTTTCTGCTGTATAACAAAGTGAATCAGCTATACATATACAAATATCACCAGATCCCCTCCCTCTTGCATCTCCCTCCCACATTCCATATCACAACCCTTTATGTGGTCACAAAGCACCGAGCTGATCTCCCTGGTCTATGTGGCTGATTCTCAGTAGCTATCAGTGTTACATTTGGTAATGTATTTATGTCCATGCCACTCTGTCACTTCGTCTCAGCTTACCCATCCCCCTTCCGGTGTCCTCAAGACCTTTCTCTATGTCTGTGTCCTTAATTCTGTCCTGCCACTAGGTTCTTCAAAATCTTTTTTTTTTTCTTCATTAGATTCCGTATATCTCTGTTAACATACAGTATTTGTTTTTCCCTTTCTGACTTACTTCACTGTGTAGGACAGATTCTAAGTCCATCCACCTCAGTACAAATAACTCAGTTTTGATTCTTTTTATGGCTGAGTAATATTCCATTGTATATATGTGCCAGATCTTCTTTATCCATTCATCTGTCGATGGACACTTAGGTTGCTTCCATGTCCAAGCTATTGTAGATAGAGCTGCAATGAACATTTTTGTACATAACTTTTTTGAATTATGGTTTTCACAAGGCAAATGCCCAGTAGTTGGATTGTTGTGTCGTATGGTACCTCTATTGTTAGTTATTTAGAGGAACCTCCGTACTGTTCTCCTTAGTGCCCATATCAATTTACATTCCCACCCACAGTGCAAGTGTGTTCCCTTTTCTCCAATAAAGGCCTCTCCAGCATTTATTGTTTTGTAGATTTTTTTGATGATTGCCACTGACTGCTGTGTGGTGATACCTCACGATAGTTATGATTTGCATTTCTCTAATGATTAGTGATGTTCAGCATCCTTTCATGTGTTTGTTGGTAATCTGTATATCTTCTTTGGAGAAATGTCTATTTAGGTCTTCTGGCCGTTTTTGGATTGGGTTGTTTGTTTTTGTGATATTGAGCTACATGAGGTGCTTGTAAAGTTTGGAGATTAATCCTTTGTCAATTGCTGCATTTGAAAATATTTTCTCCCATTCTGAGGGTTGTTTTTGCATCTTGTTTATGTTTTCCTGTACCGTGTAAAAGCTTTTAAGTTTCATTAGGTCCCATTTGTTGATTTCTGTTTTTATATCCATTTCTCTAGAAGGTGAGTCAAAAAGGATCTTGCTGTGATTTATGTCATAGAGTGTTCTGCCTATGGTTTCCTCTAAGTGTTTTATAGTGTCTGGTCTTATATTTAGATCTCTAATCCATTTAGAGTTTATTTTTGTGTATGGTGTTATGGAGTGTTCTAATTTCATTCTTTTATGTGTAGGGGTCCAGTTTTCCCAGCACCAATTACTGAAGAGACTGTCTTTTCTCCATTGTATATCCTTAGCTCCTTTGTCATAGATGAGATAGCCATAGGTATGTAGGTTTCTCTCTGGGCTTTCTGTCCTGTTCCATTGATCTGTGTTTATGCCAATCTACATACACTTGATTCCATTATGGAGACATATAAATACATAGGTTTCAAGATTGTTACCAGTCAGATAAATTCCTCTTCAGTGAATAGGGTGTTTTGTGTCCAGTTCATTGAGAAAGGAGTAGGTCTTGTCTATTACATATTTGGTATATGGAATGGTATCTGTGCTAATTTCAAACTCTGCTTTTACACATCACCCCACGTCACCTTTCCCCTTAAGGAGGCATAAGTGTGTTTTCTAAATGTGTAACTCTGTTCTCTTTTGAAATTCAGTTCATGTGTAGCCATGTTTACATTCCCTCTATAAGTGATATATTACAATAAGTTTCTGTTTCTTTGTGGCTCATTTCACTTAGCATTATCGTACCTAAAGCCACTCATTATGCTGCTATTGGCCTTATGACATTGATTTTATGTCTGAGTGACATTCCATTGTATATAAGTACCATGACATCTATATCCATTTTTTTCCTTTCCTGGGATATTTAAAGTGTACCGAAGTCGAGGTTCTTGTAAACAGAGCAGCCCTAAACTTTGCGCTGGCTGTGTGTTGTGGATTTTTAGTTTTCCCAAAATACACGCCCATGAGTGGAAGTGTGCTATGCTCTGTAGATCTGTTTTAGAAAACAATATACAGTTCTGCAGAGAGGCTGTTGGCAATTTACATCCTGTCCATCGGTGTAACCAGGCTCCCTTTTCTCCATGGCCTGTCCTGCATTTGTGGTTTTCACACTATTTGTGGATGGCCCTTTTGACTGGAGGTAAGGGACACTTCTATGTAGTGTGGATTTTCAATGCCTGATGGCTTGCTTGGCCAAAAAGGGCGTATGCATTTTTTCCCGAATATATTCAAGAAAATACACATACTCCCTTTTCTGCCAAGGGCAACATTGTTGGAGTTCTGTCGCTTTTCATGTGCTTTAAAGATGACTCCAATGTACCTCTTGAAATCTGTTTCCTTCAATTCTGCCTTGCATTCAAATCCTCTTCACCGCCTTACCTCAATATATTTCTGGATGATAGTTGTCCTTTATAACTCTGCAAGTTTGTGAATTGCTGTGCCCCTGATATCCATTTTTCAAACCGCCTATTTGTGAGCTGGCTGCAATACCGCAGGATGGCTTTAGGCCCTAGTCTGGTTCCAGGGCTTCAGGCTGAGCCTTTGGTTAATGCTTCTTCCTGATGGGAAAGTAGAGTGATATGTGCCCATCCAAACACCTACAGCTAATCTCTCATTTGTTTCCCCTCTTCCTGTTCATCCTCTGCACAATTTGCAAACTGTGCATAACAGGAGGGTAAAGGCGCTGACACTCCAAGTGGGGAGATTTTTAGTAATGCAGATGGAATGGTGAAGCCGAGCACGACGAAAGGAAAAATGAGGTACCTTTTAGAAAACTTTCCCAATTACACAGTGTACCATCCACTGGGTTTCCCATGCATGTTTTAACTGTAGGAAGATTCCCTTAAACCGGGAGAGTTGGGACCACTAGAATGGGTAGCACACAGTATTGCTCTAAGTGGCGTTCTTTTGCTCACACAACCTCAGCAATCTTGTCAGCCCCAAGTGTCCAGTCTTATGTCTCCTCCAGCTGTGGGTGTAAAGGTGGTCAATCCAGGTTGGATCACAGGCCCTGAACGTAATTTTTAAGATTTCTCTCTGTTTCGCTGTTTTTGCATTTTGCTTTTCAAACTTATTTTTATAAGGGGGTTTAGCTGAATTTCAGTGCTGTGTTCATGCCATTATACACACATATGCTTTCTTTATGGAGACATGAGAATACATATGTTTTAAAATTCTTAGAGTCAGATATATTCCTCTGCAATGAATAGGGGGTGTTGAGTCCAGTTCATTGTGCGGGGAGTAGCTGTTGTCTATTACATACTTGGTTTAGGTAACGGTATCTGTGTTAATTTAAAACTGTGGTTTTATGCATCACCCCACCTCAGCTTTCCCCTTAAGCAGGCAGAAGATTGTTTTCTAAATGTGTGACTCTGTTGTGTTTGTAATCCAGTTCATGTGTAGCCATGTGTACATTCACCCAATGAGTGATAACTTATGATAAGATTTGTTACTCTGTTATCTTTCCTAACTCAGTTCATGTGTAGCCATGGTTACAGGACCTTTGTAAGTGATATCTTATGATAAGTTTCTTTTTCAATGTGACTTATTTCACTTAGAATCATTGTACCTGAATCCACTCATTTTGCTGCTACTGGCCTTATGACATTGATTTCATGGCTAAGGGATATTCAATCGTACGTAAGTACCACAATTTCTTGAACCTTTTTTTTTTCTTTCCTGAGACATTTAAGGTCTACCCAAGTTGAGGTTCGTGTAAGCAGTGCAGCCCTACATTTTCGGGTGGCTCTGTCTTACTGATTTTCATTTTTCCAAATGTATATTCCCTAGACTGGAACTGCCATTGGCTCTGTAGCTCTGTTTTACATTTCTTTTAGGGAACACAATGCACTACCCCAGATGGGCATTTAGAAATTTACATCCTGCCCATTAGCCTAACAAGACTCCCTGGTCTCCAGGGCCTGTCTTGCCTTTCTGGTTTTTACACATTTTTCGGATGTCCCTTTTGACCAGTGGGAAGTGATCGTTCTTGTAGTGCAGATTGGCATTACCTGCTTGCTTGCTTGGCCAAAAAGGGCGTATGCATTTTTTCTTGAATATATTCAGAAGAAAACGCATATGCCCTTTTGGACAAGTCCATCACTGATGAAGTAGTACCCCACTGCCTGTACTTTAAAGGCAATTCCAATGTACCTCTTGAAATCTGTTTCCTGCTATTGTGCCTCGCATTCATGTCCGCCTCGCTGGCTTCCCTCAAAAGATTTTTGGAAGATAGTTGTCCTTTATTAATCTGCCAGTTTGTGAATTGCTGTGCCCATGAGCTCCATTTTTCAACTCGTTTTTTGTGAACTGAACGCAAGTCCAAAATTTTGGTTCAGGACCTCTACTGGTTCCCGGTGGGTGGCTGAGAATTTGGTTAATTCTTCTTCCTGCCGGGAAATTAGAGTGACATATGCCCGTCCAAATGTCTAACAGCTGCTCTCTCATTGGTTCTCCCTCTTCCCTTCTACCCTCTGCCAAATTGGCAACCTGTGCGAACCAGGAGGTTAAAGGGGCTGTCTCTCCAAGTTGGGAGATTGATAGTAAAGCAGTTGGAAAGTCAAACCAGAGCACCAGGAGAGGGACTATTCATTGAGTTTTAGAAAACTTTTGTATTCACAACGTGTCCATTCTCTAGGTTTCTCGTACATGTTATAGCTGTAGTAATATTCCCTTCAATCTGGAGAGTTGGGTCCCATGGAATGGGGGCCATGCATTATTGCTTTAAAGGGTCTGCATTTGCTCACCCAATCTCACCAATCCTCTCAGTCCCAAGTGTCCAGCATAATGCCACCTCCAGCTGTCATTGTAGAAAGGGTCATTCCAGGTTTCATCAGAGACCCTGCAGGAATTGTAAAGAATTTCCCTGTTTTTTTTGTTCTGTTTTGAAATTCATTTTTATAGTGGGTTTGAGCTGATTCAGCTGCCATGTTTATGCCAGTCTAGACACACTTGAGCCCCTTACAGACACATATCAATACATAAGTTTTAAGATTCTTATTAGCCACAACTATTTGTCTGCAGTAAATATGGCCTTTGGAGTCCCTTTCACTGAGGAAGGTGAAGGTCTTTTCTATTCCACAGTTGGTTTTTGGAATGGTACTTTTGCTTATATCAAACAGTGGTTTTATGCATCTCCCCACCTCCTCTTCCCCCTTAAGCAGACATAAGAGTGTTTTCTAAATGTGAGACTCTGTTCTCTTTCCTAACTCAGTTCATGTGTAGCCATGTTTACAGGATCTTCATAAGTGATATCGTATGATGTTTATTTTTCTGTATGACTTATTTCACTTAGAATCATCGTACCTGAATCCACTCACTTTGCTGCTACTGGTCTTATGACATTGATTTCACGGCTGAGGGATATTCCATCGTACGTATGTACCACAATTTTTTGAACCATTTTTATATTTCCTGGGATATTTAAGGTGTACCCAAGTAGAGGTTTTTGTAAGCAGTGCAGCCCTATATTTGGGGGAGGATCTGCCTTATTGATTTTCAGTTTTCCCAAGGTATATTCCCTAGGCTGGAAGTGCCCTTGGCTCTGTTGCTCTGTTGTTTACTTGTTTTAGGGAACACCATGCACTCCTCCCGTGAGGCAGTTGGCAATTTACATCCCGCCCATCAGCACAACATGGCTCCCTGTTCTCCAGGGCCCGTCTTGCCTTTCTGGGTTTTACACATTTTCTGGATGTCCCTTTTTACCAGTGGGAAGTGATACTTCTTTGTAGTGCAGATTTGCATTGCCCGCTTGCTTGCTTGGCCAAAAAGGGCGTATGCGTTTTCTCCTGAATATATTCAGGAGAAAAGGCATACGCCATTTTTGCCCAAGTGCATCATTCTCGAAGTTGTGCCCCTCTTCCTGTGCTTTACAGGCGATTCCAACGTACCTCTTGAAATCTGTTTCCTGCTATTCTGCCTCGCTTTCAAGTCCGCCTCGTTGCCTTCCCTCAACAGATTTTTGGACGATAGTTGTCCTTTATTTCTCTGCCAGTTTTGAATTGCTGTGCCCCTGAGCTCCATTTTTCATCTCGTTTTTTGTGAGCTGAACGCAAGTCCAAAGTTTTGGTTCAGGACCTATACTGGTTCCCGCTGGGTGGCTGAGATTTTGGTTAATTCTTCTTCCTGCCGGGAAATTAGAGTGACATGTGCCCGTCCAAATGCCTAACAGCTAGTCTCTCATTGGTTCTCCCTCTACCCTTCCATCCTCTGCCAAATTGGCAACCTGTGCGAAACAGGAAGTTAAAGGGGCAGTCTCTCCAAGTTGGGAGATTCACAGTAAAGCCATTGGAAAGTCAAACCCGACCACAAGGTGAGGGTCTATTCTTTGAGTTTTAGAAACCTTTCGTATTCACAGTGTGTCCATTCTCTAGGTTTCCCGTACATGTTATAGCTGCAGTGATATTCCCTTCAACCTGGAGAGTTGTGAACCATTGAATGGGGGTCATGCATTATTGCTTTAAAGGGTCTGCGTTTGCTCACCCTATCTCAACAATCCTCTCAGTCCCAAGTGTCCAGCCTTATGCCACATCCAGCTGTCATTGTAGATAGGGTCATTCCAGGTTTCATCATAGACCCTAAAGGAATTGTATAGAATTTCCCTCTTTTTTTGTTTTGTTTTTGAAATTCCTTTTTATAGTGGACTTGAGATGATTCTCGCTGCCTTGTTTATGTCAGTCTAGACACACATGATTCCCTGATGGAGACAGAGCAATACATAGGTTTTAAGATTCTTACTAGTCAGATCTATTCCTTTGTGGGAAATATGGGGTTTTGAGTCACTTTAACTGAGGAAGCTGTAGGTCTAGTCTATTCCATAGTTGGTTTTTGGAACGGTACTTGTGCTTATACCAAATTCTGGTTTTATGCATCACCCCACCTCTCCTTGCCCCTTAAACAGGCATAAGAGTGTTTTCTAAATGTGAGATTCTGTTCTCTTTCCTAACTCAGTTCATGTGTAGCCATGTTTACAGGATCTTCATAAGTGATATCGTATGATGTTTATTTTTCTGTATGACTTATTTCACTTAGAATCATCATACCTGAATCCACTCACTTTGCTGCTACTGGTCTTATGACATTGATTTCACGGCTGAGGGATATTCCATCGTACGTATGTACCACAATTTTTTGAACCATTTTTATATTTCCTGGGATATTTAAGGTGTACCCAAGTAGAGGTTTTTGTAAGCAGTGCAGCCCTATATTTGGGGGAGGCTCTGCCTTATTGATTTTCAGTTTTCCCAAGGTATATTCCCAAGGCTGGAAGTGCCCTTGGCTCTGTTGCTCTGTTGTTTACTTGTTTTAGGGAACACCATGCACTCCTCCCGTGAGGCAGTTGGCAATTTACATCCCGCCCATCAGCACAACATGGCTCCCTGTTCTCCAGGGCCCGTCTTGCCTTTCTGGTTTTTACACATTTTCTGGATGTCCCTTTTTACCAGTGGGAAGTGATACTTCTTTGTAGTGCAGATTTGCATTGCCCGCTTGCTTGCTTGGCCAAAAAGGGCGTATGCCTTTTCTCCTGAATATATTCAGGAGAAAAGGCATACGCCCTTTTTGCCCAAGTGTATCATTCTCGAAGTTGTGCCCCTCTTCCTGTGCTTTACAGGCGATTCCAACGTACCTCTTGAAATCTGTTTCCTGCTATTCTGCCTCGCTTTCAAGTCCGCCTCGTTGCCTTACCTCAACAGATTTTTGGACGATAGTTGTCCTTTATTTCTCTGCCAGTTTTTGAATTGCTGTGCCCCTGAGCTCCATTTTTCATCTCGTTTTTTGTGAGCTGAACGCAAGTCCAAAGTTTTGGTTCAGGACCTATACTGGTTCCCGCTGGGTGGCTGAGATTTTGGTTAATTCTTCTTCCTGCCGGGAAATTAGAGTGACATGTGCCCGTCCAAATGCCTAACAGCTAGTCTCTCATTGGTTCTCCCTCTACCCTTCCATCCTCTGCCAAATTGGCAACCTGTGCGAAACAGGAAGTTAAAGGGGCAGTCTCTCCACGTTGGGAGATTCACAGTAAAGCCATTGGAAAGTCAAACCCGACCACAAGGTGAGGGTCTATTCTTTGAGTTTTAGAAACCTTTCGTATTCACAGTGTGTCCATTCTCTAGGTTTCCCGTACATGTTATAGCTGCAGTGATATTCCCTTCAACCTGGAGAGTTGCGAACCATTGAATGGGGGCCATGCATTATTGCTTTAAAGGGTCTGCGTTTGCTCCCCCTATCTCAACAATCCTCTCAGTCCCAAGTGTCCAGCCTTATACCACATCCAGCTGTCATTGTAGATAGGGTCATTCCAGGTTTCATCATAGACCCTAAAGGAATTGTATAGAATTTCCCTCTTTTTTTGTTTTGTTTTTGAAATTCCTTTTTATAGTGGACTTGAGATGATTCTCGCTGCCTTGTTTATGTCAGTCTAGACACACATGATTCCCTGATGGAGACAGAGCAATACATAGGTTTTAAGATTCTTACTAGTCAGATCTATTCCTTTGTGGGAAATATGGTGTTTTGAGTCACTTTAACTGAGGACGCTGTAGGTCTAGTCTATTCCATAGTTGGTTTTTGGAACGGTACTTGTGCTTATACCAAATTCTGGTTTTATGCATCACCCCACCTCTCCTTGCCCCTTAAACAGGCATAAGAGTGTTTTCTAAATGTGAGATTCTGTTCTCTTTCCTAACTCAGTTCATGTGTAGCCATGTTTACAGGATCTTCATAAGTGATATCGTATGATGTTTATTTTTCTGTATGACTTATTTCACTTAGAATCATCGTACCTGAATCCACTCACTTTGCTGCTACTGGTCTTATGACATTGATTTCACGGCTGAGGGATATTCCATCGTACTTATGTACCACAATTTTTTGAACCATTTTTATATTTCCTGGGATATTTAAGGTGTACCCAAGTAGAGGTTTTTGTAAGCAGTGCAGCCCTATATTTGGGGGAGGCTCTGCCTTATTGATTTTCAGTTTTCCCAAGGTATATTCCCTAGGCTGGAAGTGCCCTTGGCTCTGTTGCTCTGTTGTTTACTTGTTTTAGGGAACACCATGCACTCCTCCCGTGAGGCAGTTGGCAATTTACATCCCGCCCATCAGCACAACATGGCTCCCTGTTCTCCAGGGCCCGTCTTGCCTTTCTGGGTTTTACACATTTTCTGGATGTCCCTTTTTACCAGTGGGAAGTGATACTTCTTTGTAGTGCAGATTTGCATTGCCCGCTTGCTTGCTTGGCCAAAAAGGGCGTATGCCTTTTCTCCTGAATATATTCAGGAGAAAAGGCATACGCCCTTTTTGCCCAAGTGTATCATTCTCGAAGTTGTGCCCCTCTTCCTGTGCTTTACAGGCGATTCCAACGTACCTCTTGAAATCTGTTTCCTGCTATTCTGCCTCGCTTTCAAGTCCGCCTCGTTGCCTTACCTCAACAGATTTTTGGACGATAGTTGTCCTTTATTTCTCTGCCAGTTTTTGAATTGCTGTGCCCCTGAGCTCCATTTTTCATCTCGTTTTTTGTGAGCTGAACGCAAGTCCAAAGTTTTGGTTCAGGACCTATACTGGTTCCCGCTGGGTGGCTGAGATTTTGGTTAATTCTTCTTCCTGCCGGGAAATTAGAGTGACATGTGCCCGTCCAAATGCCTAACAGCTAGTCTCTCATTGGTTCTCCCTCTACCCTTCCATCCTCTGCCAAATTGGCAACCTGTGCGAAACAGGAAGTTAAAGGGGCAGTCTCTCCAAGTTGGGAGATTCACAGTAAAGCCATTGGAAAGTCAAACCCGACCACAAGGTGAGGGTCTATTCTTTGAGTTTTAGAAACCTTTCGTATTCACAGTGTGTCCATTCTCTGGGTTTCCCGTACATGTTATAGCTGCAGTGATATTCCCTTCAACCTGGAGAGTTGCGAACCATTGAATGGGGGCCATGCATTATTGCTTTAAAGGGTCTGCGTTTGCTCACCCTATCTCAACAATCCTCTCAGTCCCAAGTGTCCAGCCTTACGCCACATCCAGCTGTCATTGTAGATAGGCTCATTCCAGGTTTCATCATAGACCCTAAAGGAATTGTATAGAATTTCCCTCTTTTTTTGTTTTGTTTTTGAAATTCCTTTTTATAGTGGACTTGAGATGATTCTCGCTGCCTTGTTTATGTCAGTCTAGACACACATGATTCCCTGATGGAGACAGAGCAATACATAGGTTTTAAGATTCTTACTAGTCAGATCTATTCCTTTGTGGGAAATATGGGGTTTTGAGTCCCTTTAACTGAGGAAGCTGTAGGTCTAGTCTATTCCATAGTTGGTTTTTGGAACGGTACTTGTGCTTATACCAAATTCTGGTTTTATGCATCACCCCACCTCTCCTTGCCCCTTAAACAGGCATAAGAGTGTTTTCTAAATGTGAGATTCTGTTCTCTTTCCTAAATCAGTTCATGTGTAGCCATGTTTACAGAATCTTCATAAGTGATATCTTATGATGTTTCATTTCTCTGTGACTTATTTCACTTAGAATCTTCGTACCTGAATCCACTCACTTTGCTGCTACTGGTCTTATGACATTGATTGCATAGCTGAGGTATATTCCAACCTTCGTAAGTACCACAATTTTTTGAACCATTTTTATATTTCCTGGGATATTTAAAGTGTACCCAAGTTGAGGTTTTTTTTAGCAGTGCAGCCCTAAATTTGGGGCTTGCTCTCTCTTATTGATTTTCAGTTTTCCCAAGGTATATTCCCTACACTAGAAGTGCCTTTGCCTTGTAGCTCTGTTGTTTACTTTTTTCAGAGAACACAGTGCACTTATCCAGTGCGGCAGTTGGCAATTTACATCCCGCTCATCAGCATAACAAGGCTCCCTGTTCTCTAGAGCCTGTCGTGCCTTCCTGGTTTTTACCCATTTTGTGGATGTCCCTTTTGACCGGTGGGAAGTGATACATCTTTGTAGTGCAGATTTGCATTGCCCGCTGGCTTGCTTGGCCAAAAAGGGCGTATGCGTTTTCTCCTGAATATATTCAGGAGAAAACGCATACGCCCTTTTTGGCCAAGTGCATCATTGTCGAAGATGTGCCCCTCTTCCTGTGCTTTAGAGGCAATTCCTACATACCTCTTGAAATCTGTTTCCTGCTATTCTGTCTCACTTTCAAGTCCGCCTCATTGCCTTCCCTCAACAGATTTTTGGACGATAGATGTCCTTTATTACTCTGCCTGTTTGTGAATTGCTGTGCCCCTGAGCTCCATTTTTCAACTCGTTTTTTGTGAGCTGAACGCAAGTCCAAAATTTTTGTTCAAGACCTATACTGGTTCCCGGTGGGTGGCTGAGACTTTGGTTAATTCTTCTGCCTGCCGGTAAATTAGAGTGACATGTGCCTGTCCAAATGCCTAACAGCTACTCTGTCACTTGTTCTCCCTCTTCCCTTCCATCCTCTGCCAAACTGGCAACCTGTGCAAACCAGGAGGTTAAAGGGGCTGTCTCTCCAATTTGGGAGATTGATACTATAGCAGTTGGAATGTGAAACCGGAACACCAGGAGATGGACTAATTGTTGAGTTTTAGAAACATTTCGTATACACTGTGTGTCCATTCTCTAGGTTTCCCGTACATGTTATAGCAGGAGTAATATACCCTTCAACTTGTAGAGTTGGGACCCATGGAATGGGTCCGTGCATTATTGTTTTAAAGGGTCTGCATTTGATCACCCAATCTCACCAATACTCACAGGCCCATGTGTCCAGCCTTATGCCACATCCAGCTGTCATTGTAGATAGGGTCATTCCAGGTTTCATCAGAGACTCTGAAGGAATTGTAAAGAATTTCCCTGTTTTTTGGTATAGTTTTTGAAATTCCTTTTTATAGTGAGTTTGAGCTGATTCGCGCTGCCATGATTAAGCCAGTCTAGACACACTTGATTCCCTTACAGAGACATATCAATACATATGTTTTAAGATTCTTACTAGTCAGAATTATTCCTCTGTGGGAAATATGGCCTTTTGAGTCCCTTTAACTGAGGAAGCTGTAGCTCTAGTCTATTCCATATTTGGTTTTTGGAACGGTACCTGTGCTTATACAAACTCTGGTTTTATGCATCACCCCACCTCTCCTTTCCCCTTAAACCGGCATAAGAGTGTTTTCTAAATGTGAGATTCTGTTCTTTTTCCTAACTCAGTTCATGTGTAGCCATGTTTACAGGGTCTTCATAAGTGATATCTTATGATGTTTCTTTTTCTCTGTGACTTATTTCACTTACAATCTTCGTACCTGAATCCACTCACTTTGCTGCTACTGGTCTTATGACATTGATTTCATGGGTGAGGGATATTCCATCATTTGAAAGTACCACAATTTTTGAAGCATTCTTATATTTCCTGGAATATTTAAGGTGTACCCAAGTTGAGGTTCTTGTAAGCAGTGCAGCCCTTAATTTTGGGGTGGCTCTGTCTTAATGATTTTCAGTTTTCCCAAGGTATATTCCCTAGACTGGAAGTGCCCTTGGCTCTGTAGCTCTGTTGTTTACTCGTTTTAGGGAACGCAATGCACTCCTCCAGTGAGGCAGTTGGCAATTTACATCCCGCCCATCAGCATAACAAGGCTCCCTGTACTCCAGGGCCTGTCTTCCCTTTCTGGTTTTTACTCATTTGTGGATGTCCCTTTTGACCGGTGGGAAGTGATACTTCTTTTTAGTGCAGATTTGCAGTGCCCGCTTGCTTGCTTGGCCAAAAAGGGCGTATGCGTTTTCTCCTGAATATATTCAGGAGAAAACACATACGCCCTTTTGGCCAAGTGCGTCATTGTCGAAGTTGTGCCCCTCTTCCTGTGCTTTAAAGGCGATTCCAACGTAACTCTTGAAATCTGTTTCCTGCTATTCTGCCTCGCTTTCAAGTCTGCCTCGTTGCCTTCCCTCAACAGATTTTTGGACAATAGTTGTCATTTATTATTCTGCCCGTTTGTGAATTGCTGTGCCCATGAGCTCCATTTTTCAACTCGTTTTTTGTGAGCTGTACACAAGTCCAAAATTTTGGTTCACGACCTATACTGGTTCCCGGTGTGTGGCTGAGACTCTGGTTAATTCTTCTTCCTTCTGGGAAATTAGAGTGAAATGTGCCCGTCCAAATGCCTAACAGCTACTCTCTCATTGGTTCTCCCTCTTCCTTTCCATCCTCTGCCAAATTGGCTACCTGTGCGAACCAGGAGCTTAAAGGGGCTGTCTCTCCAATTTGGGAGTTTGATAGTAAAGCAGTTGGAAAGTCAAACCGGAGCACCAGGAGAGGGACAATTCGTTGAGTTTTAGAAACCTTTTGTATTCACAGTGAGTCCATTCTCTAGGTTTCCCATAAATGTTATAGCTGTAGTAATATTTCCTTCAACATGGAGAGTTGGTACCCATGGAATGGGGGCCATGCGTTTTTGCTTTAAAGGGTCTGCATTTGCTCACCCAATCTCACCAATCCTCTCAGTCCCAAGTGTCCAGCCTTATACCACATCCAGCTGTCATTGTAGATAGGGTCATTCCAGGTTTCATCAGAGACCCTGAAGGAATTCTAAAGAATTTCCCTGTTTTTTGGTTTTGTTTTTGAAATTGCTTTTTATATTGGGTTTGAGCTGATTCTCACTGCCATGTTTATGCCAGTCTAGACACACTTGATTCCCTTACAGAGACATATCAATACATAGGTTTTAAGATTCTTACTATTCAGATCTATTCCTCTGCGGGAAATATGGGGTTTTGAGTCCCTTTAAGTGAGGAAGGTGTAGGTATGGTGTATTCCAAAGTTGGTTTTAGAAATGGTACCTGTGCTTATGTCAAACTCTGATTTTATGCATCACCACACCTCTCCTTCCCCCTTAAGCAGGCATAAGGGTGTTTTCTAAATGTGAGACTCTGTTCTCTTTCCTAACTCAGTTCATGTGTAGCTATGTTTACAGGATCTTCATAAGTGATATCTTACGATAAGTTTCTTTTTCTGTGTGACTTATTTCACTTAGAATCATCGTACCTGAATCCACACACTTTGCTGCTCCTGGTCTTATCACATGGATTTCATTGCTGAGGGATGATCCATCGTACATAAGTACCACAATTTTTTGAACCATTTTTATATAACCTGGGATATTTAAGGTGTACCCAAGTTGAGGTTCTTGTAAGAAGTGCAGCCCTAAATTTTGGGTGGCTCTGTCTTATTGATTTTCAGTTTTCCCAGTGTATATTCCCTAGGCTGGAAGAGCCCTTGGCTCTGTAGCTCTGTTGTTTACTTGTTTTAGGGAACACCATGCACTCCTCCCGTGAGGCAGTTGGCAATTTACATCCCGCCCATCAGCACAACACGGCTCCCTGTTCTCCAGGGCCTGTGTTGCCTTTCTGGGTTTTACACATTTTCTGGATGTCCCTTTTGACCGGTGGGAAGTGATACTTCTTTGTAGTGCAAATTTGCATTGCCCGCTTGCTTGCTTGGCCAAAAAGGGCGTATGCCTTTTCTCCTGAATATATTCAGGAGAAAAGGCATACGCCCTTTTTGCCCAAGTGCATCATTCTCGAAGTTGTGCCCCTCTTCCTGTGCTTTAAAGGCGATTCCAACGTACCTCTTGAAATCTGTTTCCTGCTATTCTGCCTCGCTTTCAAGTCCGCCTCGTTGCCTTCCCTCAACAGATTTTTGGATGATAGTTGTCCTTTATTTCTCTGCCAGTTTGTGAATTGCTGTGCCCCTGAGCTCCATTTTTCATCTCGTTTTTTGTGAGCTGAACGCAAGTCCAAAATTTTGGTTCAGGACCTATACTGGTTCCCACTGGGTGGCTGAGATTTTGGTTAATTCTTCTTCCTGCCGGGAAATTAGAGTGACATGTGCCCGTCCAAATGCCTAACAGCTAGTCTCTCATTGGTTCTCCCTCTACCCTTCCATCCTCTGCAAAATTGGCAACCTGTGCGAAACAGGAGGTTAAAGGGGCTCTCTCTACAAGTTGGGAGATTCATAGTAAAGCCATTGGAAAGTCAAACACGAGCAGAAGGTGAGGGACTATTCTTTGAGTTTTAGAAACCTTTCGTATTCACAATGTGTCCATTGTCTAGGTTTCCCGTACATGATATAGCTGCAGTGATATTCCCTTCAACCTGGAGAGTTGCGAACCATTGAATGGGGGCCATGCATTATTGCTTTAAAGGGTCTGTGTTTGCTCACCCTATCTCAACAATCCTCTCAGTCCCAAGTGTCCAGCCTTATGCCACATCCAGCTGTCATTGTAGATAGGGTCATACAAGGTTTCATCATAGACCCTAAAGGAATTGCATAGAATTTCCCTGTTTTTTTGTTTTGTTTTTGAAATTCCTTTTTATAGTGGACTTGAGCTGATTCTCCCTGCCTTGTTTATGTCAGTCTAGACACACTTGATTCCCTGATGGAGATTTAGCAATACATAGGTTTAAAGATTCTTACTAGTCAGATCTATTCCTTTCTGGGAAATATGGGGTTTTGAGTCCTTTTCACTGAGGAAGCTGTAGGTCTAGTCTATTCCATAGTTGGTTTTTGGAACGGTACTTGTGCTTATAAAAAACTCTGATTTTATGCATCACCCCACCTTTCCTTGCCCCTTAAACAGGCATAAGAGTGTTTTCTAAATGTGAGATTCTGTTCTCTTTCGTAAATCAGTTCATGTGTAGCCATGTTTACAGAATCTTCATAAGTGATATCTTATGATGTTTCTTTTTCTGTGTGACTTATTTCACTTAGAATCTTCATACCTGAATCCACTCACTTTGCTGCTACTGGTCTTATGACATTGATTGCATGGCGGAGGGATATTCCATCCTACGTAAGTACCACAATTTTTTGAACCATTTTTATATTTCCTGGGATATTTAAAGTGTACCCAAGTTGAGGTTCTTTTTAGCAGTGAAGCCCTAAATTTGGGGCTTGCTCTCTCTTATTGATTTTCAGTTTTCCCAAGGTATATTCCCTAGACTAGAAGTGCCTTTGCCTTGTAGCTCTGTTTTTTACTTTTTTCAGAGAACACCATGCACTTCTCCAGTGCGGCAGTTGGCAATTTACATCCCGCTCATCAGCATAACAAGGCTCACTGTTCTCTAGTGCCTGTCTTGCCTTTCTGGTTTTTACCCATTTTGTGGATGACCCTTTTGACCGGTGGGAAGTGATACTACTTTGTAGTGCAGATTTGCATGGCCCTCTTGCTTGCTTGGCCAAAAAGTTTGTATGAGTTTTTTTGAATACATTCAGGAAACAACGCATACACTCTTTTTGGCCAAGTGCATCATTGTCGAAGTTGTGCCCTTCTTCCTGTGCTTTACAGGCGATTCCAAAGTACCTCTTGAAATCTGTTTCCTGCTATTCTTCCTTGCTTTCAAGTCGGTGTGGTTGCCTTCTCTCAACAGATTTTTTGGACGATAGTTGTCCTTTATTATTCTGCCAGTTTGTGAATTGCTGTGCCCCTGAGCTCCATTTTTCAATTCTTTTTTTGTGAGCTGTACTCAAGTCAAAAATTTTGGTTCAGGAACTATACAGGTTCCTGGTGGGTGGCTGAGACTGTGGTTAATTCTTCTTTCTGCCGGGAAATTAGAGTGACATGTGCCCGTCCAAATGCCTAACAGCTACTCTCTCATTGGTTCTCCCTCTTCCCTTCCATCCTCTGCGAAATTGGCAACCTGTGCGAACCAGGAGGTTAAAGGGGTGGTCTCTCCAAGTTGGGAGATTGATAGTAAAGCAGTTGGAAAGTCAAACCGGAGCAAAAGGAGAGGGACTACTCGTTGAGTTTTAGAAACCTTTGTATTCACAGTGTGTCCATTCTCTAGGTTTCCCGTACATTTTATAGCTGTAGTAATATTCCCTTCATCATGGAGAGTTGGGACCCATGGAATGGGAGCCATGCATTTTTGCTTTAAAGGGTCTGCATTTGCTCACCCAATCTCACCAATCCTCTCAGTCCCTGGTGTCCAGCCTTATGCAACATCTTGCTGTCATTGTAGATAGGGTCATTCCAGGTTTCATCAGAGACCCTGAAGGAAATGTAAAGAATTTCCCTGTTTTTTGGTTTTGTTTTTGAAATTCCTTTTTATAGTGGGTTTGAGCTGATTCTCGCTGCCATGTTTATGCCAGTCTAGACACACTTGATTCCCTTACAGAGACATATCAATATATAGGTTTTAAGATTCTTACTAGTCAGATCTATTCCTCTGCGGGAAATATTGGGTTTTGAGTCCCTTTCACTTAGGAAGGTGTAGGTCTTGTCTATTCCACAGTTGGTTTTAGAAATGGTACCTGTGCTTATATCAAACTCTGGTTTTATGCATCACCCCACCTCTCCTTTCCCCTTAAGCAGGCATATGAGTGTTTTCTAAATGTGAGACTCTGTTCTCTTTCCTAACTCAGTACATGTGTAGCCATGTATACAGGAACTTCATAAGTGATATATTATGATAAGTTTCTTTTTCTGTGTGACTTATTTCACTTAGAATCCTCGTACCTGAATCCACTCACTTTGCTACTCCTGGTCTGATGACATTGATTTCATGGCTGAGGGATATTCCATCGTACATAAATACCACAGTTTTTTGAACCATTTTTATATTTCCTGGGATATTTAAGGTGTACCCAAGTTGAGGTTCTTGTAAGCAGTGCAGCCCTAAATTTGGGGGTGGCTCTGTCTTATTGATTTTCAGTTTTCCCAAGGTATATTCCCTAGACTGGAAGTGCCCTTGGCTCTGTAGCTCTGTTGTTTACTTGTTTTAGGGAACGCAATGTACTCCTCCAGTGAGGCAGTTGGCAATTTACATCCCGCCCATCAGCATAACAAGGCTCCCTCTTCTCCAGGGCCTGTCTTGCCTTTCTGGTTTTTACACATTTTGTGGATGTCCCTTTTGACGGGTGGGAAGTGATACTTCTTTGTAGTGCAGATTTTCATTGCCCGCTTGCTTGCTTGGCCAAAAAGGGCGTATGCGTTTTCTCCTGAATATATTCAGGAGAAAACGCATACGCCCTTTTTGGCCAAGTGCATCATTGTCGAAGTTGTGCCCCTCTTCCTGTGCTTTACAGGCGATTCCTACGTACCTCTTGAAATCGGTTTCCTGCTATTCTGTCTCTCTTTCAAGTCCGCCTCGCTGCCTTCCCTCAACAGATTTTTTGGACGATAGTTGTCCTTTATTACTCTGCCAGTTTGTGAATTGCTGCGCCCCTGAGCTCCATTTTTCAACTCGTTTTTTGTGAGCTGTATGCAAGTCCAAAATTTTGGTTCAGGACCTATACTGGTTCCCGGTGGGGGGCTGAGACTGTGGTTAATTCTTCTTCCTGCCGGGAAATTAGAGTGACATGTGCCCTTCCGAATGCCTAACATCTACTCTCTCATTGGTTATCCCTCTTCCCTTCTATCCTCTGCGAATTTGGCAACCTGTGCGAACCAGGAGGTTAAAGGGGTTGTCTCTCCAAGTTGGGAGATTGATAGTAAAGCAGTTGGAAAGTCAAAGCGGAGCACCAGGAGAGGGACTACTCCTTGAGTTTTAGAAACCTTTTGTATTCACAGTGTGTCCATTCTCTACGTTTCCCGTACATGTTATAGCTGTAGTAATAGTCCCTTCCACATGGAGAGTTGGGACCCATGGAATGGGGGCCATGCATTTTTGCTTTAAAGGGTCTGCATTTGCTCACCCAATCTCACCAATCCTCTCAGTCCCAGGTGTCCTGCCTTATGCCACATACAGCTGTCATTGTAGATAGGGTCATTCCAGATTTCATCAGAGACCCTGAAGGAAATGTAAAGAATTTCCCTGTTTTATGGTTTTGTTTTTGAAATTCCTTTTTATAGTGGGTTTGAGCTGATTCTCGCTGCCATGTTTATGCCAGTCTAGACACACTTGATTCCCTTACAGAGACATATCAATACATAGGTTTTAAGATTCTTACTAGTCAGATCTATTCCTCTGCGGGAAATATGGGGTTTTGAGTCCCTTTCACTGAGGAAGGTGTAGGTCTTGTCTATTCCACAGTTGGTTTTAGAAATGGTACCTGTGCTTATATCAAACTCTGGTTTTATGCATCACCCCACCTCTCCTTTCCCCTTAAGCAGGCATAAGAGTGTTTTCTAAATGTGAGACTCTGTTCTCTTTCCTAACTCAGTTCATGTGTAGCCATGTTTACAGGATCTTCATAAGTGATATCTTATGATAAGTTTCTTTTTCTGTGTGACTTATTTCACTTAGAATCATCGTACCTGAATCCACTCACTTTGCTGCTCCTGGTCTTATGACATTGATTTCATGGCTGAGGGATATTCCATCGTACATAAATACCACAGTTTTTTGAACCATTTTTATATTTCCTGGGATATTTAAGGGTACCCAAGTTGAGGTTCTTGTAAGCAGTGAAGCCCTAAATTTGGGGGTGGCTCTGTCTTATTGATTTTCAGTTTTCCCAAGGTATATTCCCTAGACTGGAAGTGCCCTTCCCTGTGTAGCTCTGTTGTTTACTTGTTTTAGGGAACGCAATGCACTCCTCCAGTGAGGCAGTTGGCAATTTACAGCCCACCCATCAGCATAACAAGGCTCCCTCTTCTCCAGGGCCTGTCTTGCCTTTCTGGTTTTTACACATTTTGTGGATTTCCCTTTTGACCGGTGGGAAGTGATACTTCTTTGTAGTTCAGATTTGCATTGCCCGGTTGCTTGCTTGGCCAAAAAGGGCGTATGCCTTTTCCCCTGAATATATTCAGGAGAAAACGCATACGCCCTTTTTGGCCAAGTGCGTCATTGTCGAAGTTGTGCCCCTCATCCTGTGCTTTAAAGGCGATTCCAACGTACCTCTTGAAATCTGTTTCCTTCTATTCTGTCTCCTTTTCAAGTCCGCCTCGCTGCCTTCCCTCAACAGATTTTTTGGATGATAGTTGTCCTTTATTACTCTGCCAGTTTGTGAATTGCTGTGCCCCTGAGCTCCATTTTTCAACTCGTTTTTTGTGAGCTGTACGCAAGTCCAAAATTTTGGTTCAGGACCTATACTGGTTCCCGGTGGGTGGCTGAGACTCTGGTTAATTCTTCTTCCTGCCGGGTAATTAGAGTGACATGTGCCCGTCCAAATGCCTAACAGCTACTCTCTCATTGGTTCTCCCTGTTCCCTTCCATCCTCTGCCAAATTGGCAACCTGTGCGAACCAGGAGGTTAAAGGGGTTGTCTCTCCAAGTTGGGAGATTGATAGTAAAGCAGTTGGAAAGTCAAAGCGGAGCACCAGGAGAGGGACTACTGGTTGAGTTTTAGAAAACATTTGTATTCACAGTGTTTCCATTCTCTAGGTTTCCCGTACATGTTATAGCTGAAGTAATATTCCCTTCAACATGGAGAGTTGGGACCTATGGAATGGGGGCCATGCATTTTTGCTTTAAAGGGTCTGCATTTGCTCACCCAATCTCACCAATCCTCTCAGTCCCAGGTGTCCAGCCTTATGCCACATCCAGCTGTCATTGTAGATAGGGTCATTCCAGGTTTCATCAGAGACCCTGAAGGTAATGTAAAGAATTTCCCTGTTTTTTGGTTTTGTTTTTGAAATTCCTTTTTATAGTGGGTTTGAGCTGATTCTCGCTGCCATGTTTATGCCAGTCTAGACACACTTGATTCCCTTACAGAGACATATCAATACATAGGTTTTAAGATTCTTACTAGTCAGATCTATTCCTCTGTGGGAAATATGGGGTTTTGAGTCCCTTTCACTGAGGAAGGTGTAGGTCATGTCTATTCCACAGTTGGTTTTAGAAATGGTACCTGTGCTTATATCAAACTCTGGTTTTATGCATCACCCCACCTCTCCTTTCCCCTTAAGCAGGCATATGAGGGTTTTCTAAATGTGAGACTCAGTTCTCTTTCCTAACTCAGTTCATGTGTAGCCATGTTTACAGGATCTTCATAAGTGATATCTTATGATAACTTTCTTTTTCTGTGTGACTTATTTCACTTAGAATCATCGTACCGGAATCCACTCACTTTGCTGCTCCTAGTCTTATGACATTGATTTCATGGCTGAGGGATTTTCCATCGTACATAAAAACCACAGTTTTTTGAACCATTTTTATATTTCCTGGGATATTTAAGGTGTACCCAAGTTGAGGTTCTTGTAAGCAGTGCAGCCCTATATTTGGGGGTGGCTCTGTCTTATTGATTTTCAGTTTTCCCAAGGTATATTCCCTAGACTGGAAGTGCCCTCGGCTCTGTAGCTCTGTTGTTTACTTGTTTTAGGGAACACAATGCACTCCTCCAGTTAGGCAGTTGGCAATTTACATCCCGCCCATCAGCATAACAAGGCTCCCTCTTCTCCAGGGCCTGTCTTGCCTTTCTGGTTTTTACACATTTTGTGGATGTCCCTTTTGACGGGTGGGAAGTGATACTTCTTTGTAGTGCAGATTTTCATTGCCCGCTTGCTTGCTTGGCCAAAAAGGGCGTATGCGTTTTCTCCTGAATATATTCAGGAGAAAACGCATACGCCCTTTTTGGCCAAGTGCATCATTGTCGAAGTTGTGCCCCTCTTCCTGTGCTTTACAGGCGATTCCTACGTACCTCTTGAAATCGGTTTCCTGCTATTCTGTCTCTCTTTCAAGTCCGCCTCGCTGCCTTCCCTCAACAGATTTTTTGGACGATAGTTGTCCTTTATTACTCTGCCAGTTTGTGAATTGCTGCGCCCCTGAGCTCCATTTTTCAACTCGTTTTTTGTGAGCTGTATGCAAGTCCAAAATTTTGGTTCAGGACCTATACTGGTTCCCGGTGGGGGGCTGAGACTGTGGTTAATTCTTCTTCCTGCCGGGAAATTAGAGTGACATGTGCCCTTCCAAATGCCTAACAGCTACTCTCTCATTGGTTATCCCTCTTCCCTTCTATCCTCTGCGAATTTGGCAACCTGTGCGAACCAGGAGGTTAAAGGGGTTGTCTCTCCAAGTTGGGAGATTGATAGTAAAGCAGTTGGAAAGTCAAAGCGGAGCACCAGGAGAGGGACTACTCCTTGAGTTTTAGAAACCTTTTGTATTCACAGTGTGTCCATTCTCTAGGTTTCCCGTACATGTTATAGCTGTAGTAATAGTCCCTTCCACATGGAGAGTTGGGACCCATGGAATGGGGGCCATGCATTTTTGCTTTAAAGGGTCTGCATTTGCTCACCCAATCTCACCAATCCTCTCAGTCCCAGGTGTCCTGCCTTATGCCACATACAGCTGTCATTGTAGATAGGGTCATTCCAGATTTCATCAGAGACCCTGAAGGAAATGTAAAGAATTTCCCTGTTTTATGGTTTTGTTTTTGAAATTCCTTTTTATAGTGGGTTTGAGCTGATTCTCGCTGCCATGTTTATGCCAGTCTAGACACACTTGATTCCCTTACAGAGACATATCAATACATAGGTTTTAAGATTCTTACTAGTCAGATCTATTCCTCTGCGGGAAATATGGGGTTTTGAGTCCCTTTCACTGAGGAAGGTGTAGGTCTTGTCTATTCCACAGTTGGTTTTAGAAATGGTACCTGTGCTTATATCAAACTCTGGTTTTATGCATCACCCCACCTCTCCTTTCCCCTTAAGCAGGCATAAGAGTGTTTTCTAAATGTGAGACTCTGTTCTCTTTCCTAACTCAGTTCATGTGTATCCATGTTTACAGGATCTTCATAAGTGATATCTTATGATAAGTATCTTTTTCTGTGTGACTTATTTCACTTAGAATCATCGTACCTGAATCCACTCACTTTGCTGCTCCTGGTCTTATGACATTGATTTCATGGCTGAGGGATATTCCATCGTACATAAATACCACAGTTTTTTGAACCATTTTTATATTTCCTGGGATATTTAAGGGTACCCAAGTTGAGGTTCTTGTAAGCAGTGAAGCCCTAAATTTGGGGGTGGCTCTGTCTTATTGATTTTCAGTTTTCCCAAGGTATATTCCCTAGACTGGAAGTGCCCTTCCCTGTGTAGCTCTGTTGTTTACTTGTTTTAGGGAACGCAATGCACTCCTCCAGTGAGGCAGTTGGCAATTTACAGCCCACCCATCAGCATAACAAGGCTCCCTCTTCTCCAGGGCCTGTCTTGCCTTTCTGGTTTTTACACATTTTGTGGATTTCCCTTTTGACCGGTGGGAAGTGATACTTCTTTGTAGTTCAGATTTGCATTGCCCGGTTGCTTGCTTGGCCAAAAAGGGCGTATGCCTTTTCCCCTGAATATATTCAGGAGAAAACGCATACGCCCTTTTTGGCCAAGTGCGTCATTGTCGAAGTTGTGCCCCTCATCCTGTGCTTTAAAGGCGATTCCAACGTACCTCTTGAAATCTGTTTCCTTCTATTCTGTCTCCTTTTCAAGTCCGCCTCGCTGCCTTCCCTCAACAGATTTTTTGGATGATAGTTGTCCTTTATTACTCTGCCAGTTTGTGAATTGCTGTGCCCCTGAGCTCCATTTTTCAACTCGTTTTTTGTGAGCTGTACGCAAGTCCAAAATTTTGGTTCAGGACCTATACTGGTTCCCGGTGGGTGGCTGAGACTCTGGTTAATTCTTCTTCCTGCCGGGTAATTAGAGTGACATGTGCCCGTCCAAATGCCTAACAGCTACTCTCTCATTGGTTCTCCCTGTTCCCTTCCATCCTCTGCCAAATTGGCAACCTGTGCGAACCAGGAGGTTAAAGGGGTTGTCTCTCCAAGTTGGGAGATTGATAGTAAAGCAGTTGGAAAGTCAAAGCGGAGCACCAGGAGAGGGACTACTCGTTGAGTTTTAGAAAACATTTGTATTCACAGTGTTTCCATTCTCTAGGTTTCCCGTACATGTTATAGCTGAAGTAATATTCCCTTCAACATGGAGAGTTGGGACCTATGGAATGGGGGCCATGCATTTTTGCTTTAAAGGGTCTGCATTTGCTCACCCAATCTCACCAATCCTCTCAGTCCCAGGTGTCCAGCCTTATGCCACATCCAGCTGTCATTGTAGATAGGGTCATTCCAGGTTTCATCAGAGACCCTGAAGGAAATGTAAAGAATTTCCCTGTTTTTTGGTTTTGTTTTTGAAATTCCTTTTTATAGTGGGTTTGAGCTGATTCTCGCTGCCATGTTTATGCCAGTCTAGACACACTTGATTCCCTTACAGAGACATATCAATACATTGGTTTTAAGATTCTTACTAGTCAGATCTATTCCTCTGTGGGAAATATGGGGTTTTGAGTCCCTTTCACTGAGGAAGGTGTAGGTCATGTCTATTCCACAGTTGGTTTTAGAAATGGTACCTGTGCTTATATCAAACTCTGGTTTTATGCATCACCCCACCTCTCCTTTCCCCTTAAGCAGGCATATGAGGGTTTTCTAAATGTGAGACTCAGTTCTCTTTCCTAACTCAGTTCATGTGTAGCCATGTTTACAGGATCTTCATAAGTGATATCTTATGATAACTTTCTTTTTCTGTGTGACTTATTTCACTTAGAATCATCGTACCGGAATCCACTCACTTTGCTGCTCCTAGTCTTATGACATTGATTTCATGGCTGAGGGATTTTCCATCGTACATAAAAACCACAGTTTTTTGAACCATTTTTATATTTCCTGGGATATTTAAGGTGTACCCAAGTTGAGGTTCTTGTAAGCAGTGCAGCCGTATATTTGGGGGTGGCTCTGTCTTATTGATTTTCAGTTTTCCCAAGGTATATTCCCTAGACTGGAAGTGCCCTTGGCTCTGTAGCTCTGTTGTTTACTTGTTTTAGGGAACACAATGCACTCCTCCAGTTAGGCAGTTGGCAATTTACATCCCGCCCATCAGCATAACAAGGCTCCCTCTTCTCCAGGGCCTGTCTTGCCTTTCTGGTTTTTACACATTTTGTGGATGTCCCTTTTGACGGGTGGGAAGTGATACTTCTTTGTAGTGCAGATTTTCATTGCCCGCTTGCTTGCTTGGCCAAAAAGGGCGTATGCGTTTTCTCCTGAATATATTCAGGAGAAAACGCATACGCCCTTTTTGGCCAAGTGCGTCATTGTCGAAGTTGTGCCCCTCTTCCTGTGCTTTAAAGGCGATTCCAACGTACCTCTTGAAATCTGTTTCCTGCTATTGTGTCTCTCTTTCAAGTCTGCCTCGCTGCCTTCTCTCAACAGATTTTTTGGGCGATAGTTGTCCTTTATTACTCTGCCAGTTTGTGAATTGCTGTGCCCCTGAGCTCCATTTTTCAACTCATTTTTTGTAAACTGTACGGAAGTCCAAAATTTTGGTTCAGGACCTATACTGGTTCCCGGTGGGTGGCTGAGACTCTGGTTAATTCTTCTTCCTGCCGGGAAATTAGAGTGACATGTGCCCGTCCAAATGCCTAACAGCTACTCTCTCATTGGTGCTCCCTCTTCCCTTCCATCCTCTGCCAAATTGGCAACCTGTGCGAACCAGGAGGTTAAAGGGGTTGTCTCTCCAAGTTGGGAGATTGATAGTAAAGCAGTTGGAAAGTCAAAGTGGAGCACCAGGAAAGGGACTACTCGTTGAGTTTTAGAAACCTTCTGTATTCACACAGTGTCCATTCTCTAGGTTTCCCGTACATGTTATAGCTCTAGTAATATTCCCTTCAACATGGAGAGTTGGGACCCATGGAATGGGGGCCATGCATTTTTGCTTTAAAGAGTCTGCATTTGCTCACCCAATCTCACCAATCCTCTCAGTCCCAGGTGTCCAGCCTTATGCCACATCCAGCTGTCATTGTAGATAGGGTCATTCCAGGTTTCATCAGAGACCCTGAAGGAAATGTAAAAAACTTCCCTGTTTTTTGGTTTTGTTTTTGAAATTCCTTTTTATAGTGGGTTTGAGCTGATTCTCACTGCCATGTTTTTGCCAGTCTAGACACACTTGATTCCCTTACAGAGACATATCAATACATAGGTTTTAAGATTTTAACTAGTCAGATCTATTCCTCTGCCGGAAATATGGGGTTTTGAGTCCCTTTCACTGAGGAAGGTGTAAGTCTTGTCTATTCCACAGTTGGTTATAGAAATGATACCTGTGCTTATATCAAACTCTTGTTTTATGCATCACCCCACCTCTCCTTTCCCCTTAAACAGGCATAAGAGTGTTTTCTAAATGTGAGACTCTGTTCTCTTTCCTAACTCAGTTCATGTGTATCCATGTTTACAGGATCTTCATAAGTGATGTCTTATGATAAGTTTCTTTTTCTGTGTGACTTATTTCACTTAGAATCATCGTAACTGAATCCAGTCACTTTGCTGCTCCTGGTCTTATGACATTGATTTCATGGCTGAGGGATATTCCATCGTACATAAACTCCGCAGTTTTTTGAACCATTTTTATATTTCCTGGGATATTTAAGGTGTACCCAAGTTGAGGTTCTTGTAAGCAGTGCAGCCCTAAATTTGGGGGTGGCTCTGTCTTATTGATTTTCAGTTTTCCCAAGGTATATTCCGTAGAATGGAAGTGCCCTTGGCTCTGTAGCTCTGTTGTTTACTTGTTTTAGGGAACGCAATTCACTCCTCCAGTGAGGAAGTTGTCAATTTACATCCCGACCATCAGCATAAGAAGGCTCCCTCTTCTCCAGGGCCTATCTTGCCTTTCTGGTTTCTACACATTTGTGGATGACCCTTTTGACCGGTGGGAAGTGATACTTCTTTGTAGTGCAGATTTGCATTGCCCGCTTGCTTGCTTGGCCAAAAAGGGCGTATGCGTTTTCTCCTGAATATATTCAGGAAGAAATTCATACGCCCTTTTTGGCCAAGTGCATCATTGTCGAAGTTGTGCCCCTCTTCCTGTGCTTTAAAGGCGATTCCAACGTACCTCTTGAAATCTGTTTCCTGCTATTCTGCCTCGCTTTAAAGTCCGCCTCGTTGGCTTCCCTCAACAGATTTTTGGCCGATAGTTGTCCTTTGTTACTCTGCCAGTTTGTGAATTGCTGTGACCCTGAACTCCATTTTTCAACTCGTTTTTTGTGAGCTGTACGCAAGTCCAAAATTTTGGTTCAGGACCTACACTGGCTCCCGGTGGGTGGCTGAGACTCTGGTTAATTCTTCTTCCTGCCGGGAAATTAGAGTGACATGTGCCTGTCCAAATGCCTAACAGCTACTCTCTCATTCGTTCTCCATATTCCATTCCATCCTCTGCCAAATTGGCAACCTGTGCGAACCAGGAGGTTAAAGGGGTTGTCTCTCCCAGTTGGTAGATTGATAGGAAACAGTTGGAAAGTCAAAGCAGAGCACCAGGAGAGGGACTACTCGTTGAGTTTTAGAAACCTTTTGTATTCACAGTGTGTCCATTCTCTAGGTTTCTCGTACATGTTATAGCTGTAGTAATATTCCCTTCAACATGGAGAGTTGGGATCCATGGAATGGGGGCCATGCATTTTTGCTTTAAAGGGTCTGCATTTGCTCAGCCAATCTCACAAATCCTCTCAGTCCCAAGTGTCCAGCCTTATGCCACATCCAGCTGTCATTGTAGATAGGGTAATTCCAAGTTGCATCAGAGGCCCTGAAGGAAATGTAAAGAATTTCCCTGTTTTTTGGTTTTGTTTTTGAAATTCCTTTTTATAGTGGGTTTGAGCTGATTCTCGCTTCCATGTTTATGCCTGTCTAGAGACACTTGACTCCCTTACAGAGACATATCAATACATAGGTTTTAAGATTCTTACTAGTCAGATCTATTCCTCTGTGGGAAATATGGGGTTTTGATTCCCTTTCACTGAGGAAGGTGTAGGTCTTGTCTATTCCACAGTTGGTTTTAGAAATGGTACCTGTGCTTATATCAAACTCTGGTTTTATGCATCACCCCACCTCTCATTTCCCCTTAAGCAGGCATAAGAGTGTTTTCTAAATGTGAGACTCTGTTCTCTTTCCTAACTCAGTTCATGTGTAGCCATGTTTACAGGATCTTCATAAGTGATATCGTAGGATAAGTTTCTATTTCTGTGTGACTTATTTCACTTTGAATCATTGTACCTGCATCCACTCACTTTGCTGCTCCTGGTCTTATGACATTGATTTCATGGCTGAGGGATATTCCATCGTACATAAATACCACAGAGTTTTGAACCATTTTTATATTTCCTGGGATATTTAAGGTTTACCCAAGTTGAAGTTCTTGTAAGCAGTGCAGCCCTAAATTTGGGGGTGGCTCTGTCTTATTGATTTTCAGTTTTCCCAAGGTATATTCCCTAGTCTGGAAGTGCCCTCGGCTCTGTAGCTGTGTTGTTTACTTGTTTTAGGGAACGCAATGCACTCCTCCAGTGAGGCAGTTGGCAACTTACATCCCGCCCATCAGCATAACAATGCTCCCTGTTCTCCAGGGCCTTTCTTGCCTTTCTGTTTTTTACACATTTTGTGGATGTCCCTTTTGACCGGTGGAAAGTGATACTTCATTGTAGTGCAGATTTCTATTGCCCGTTTGCTTGCTTGGCCGAAAAAGGCGTATGCGTTTTCTCCTGAATATATTCAGGAGAAAACGCATACGCCCTTTTTGGCCAAGTGCGTCATTGTCGAAGTTGTGCCACTCTTCCTGTGCTTTAAAGGCGATTCCAACGTACCTTTTGAAATCTGTTTCCTGCTATTCTGTCTCTCTTTCAAGTCCGCCTCGCTTCCTTCCCTCAACAGATTAGTTGGATGATAGTTGTCCTTTATTACTCTGCCAGTTTGTGAATTGCTGTGCCCCTGAGCTCCATTTTTCAACTCGTTTTTTTGTCAGCTGTACGAAAGTCCAAAATTTTGGTTCAGGACCTATACTGGTTGCCGGTGGGTGGCTGAGACTCTGGTTAATTCTTCTTCCTGCCGGGAAATTAGAGTGACATGTGCCCGTCCAAATGCCTAACAGCTACTCTCTCATTGGTTCTCCCTCTTCCCTTCCATCCTCTGCCAAATTGGCAACCTGTGCGAACCAGGAGGTTAAAGGGGTTGTCTCTCCAAGTTGGGAGATTGATAGTAAAGCAGTTGGAAAGTCAAAGCGGAGCACCAGGAGAGGGACTACTCGTTGAGTTTTAGAAACCTTTTGTATTCACAGTGTGTCCATTCTCTAGGTTTCCCGTACATGTTATAGCTGTAGTAATATTCCCTTCAACATGGAGAGTTGGGACCCATGGAATGGGGTCCATGCATTTTTGATTTAAAGGGTCTGCATTTGCTCACCCAATCTCACCAATCCTCTCAGTCCCAAGTGTCCAGCCTTATGCCACATCCAGCTGTCATTGTAGATAGGGTCATTCCAGGTTTCATCAGAGACCCTGAAGGAAATGTAAAGAATTTCCCTGTTTTTTGGTTTTGTTTTTGAAATTCCTTTTTATAGTGGGTTTGAGCTGATTCTCGCTGCCATGTTTATGCCAGTCTAGACACACTTGATTCCACTACAGAGACATATCAATACATAGGTTTTAAGATTCTTACTAGTCAGATCTATATCTCTGAGGGAAATATGGGATTTGGAGTCCCTTTCACTGAGGAAGGTGTAGGTCTTGTCTATTCCACAGTTGGTTTTAGAAATGATAACTGTGCTTATATCAAACTCTGGTTTTATGCATCACCCCACCTCTCCTTTCCCCTTAAGCAGGCATAAGAGTGTTTTCTGAATGTGAGACTCTGTTCTCTTTCTTAACTCAGTTCATGTGTAGCCATGTTTACAGGTTATTCATAAGTGATATCTTATGATAAGTTTCTTTTTCTGTGTGACTTATTTCACTTAGAATCATC
Source organism: Mesoplodon bidens (assembly GCF_964165515.1). NCBI lineage: Eukaryota > Metazoa > Chordata > Mammalia > Artiodactyla > Ziphiidae > Mesoplodon > Mesoplodon bidens. Next base: position 389,733 of record NW_027671149.1, read on the forward strand.
GTACCTGAATCCACTCACTTTGCTGCTCCTGGTCTTATGACATTGATTTCATGGCTGAGGGATATTCCATCATACATAAATACCACAGTTTTTTGAACCATTTTTATATTTCCTGGGATACTTAAGGTGTACCCAAGTTGAGGTTCTTGTAAGCAGTGCAGGCCTAAATTTGGGGGTGGCTCTGTCTTATTGATTTTCAGTTTTCCCAAGGTATATTCCCTAGACTGGAAGTGCCCTTGGCTCTGTAGCTCTGTTGTTTACTTGTTTTAGGGAACGCAATGCGCTCCTCCAGTGAGGCAGTTGGCAATTTACATCCCGCCCATCAGCATAACAAGGCTCCCTCTTCTCCAGGGCCTGTCTTGCCTTTCTGTTTTTTACACATTTTGTGGATGTCCCTTTTGACCGGTGGGAAGTGATACTTCTTTGTAGTGCAGATTTGCATTGCCCGCTTGCTTGCTTGGCCAAAAAGGCCGTATGCGTTTTCTCCTGAATATATTCAGGAGAAAACGCATACGCCCTTTTTGGCCAAGTGCGTCATTGTCGAAGTTGTGCCCCTCTTCCTGTGCTTTAAAGGTGATTCCAACGTACCTCTTGAAATCTGTTTCCTGCTATTCTGTATCTCTTTCAAGTCTGCCTCGCTGCCTTCCCTTAACAGATTTTTTGGACGATAGTTGTCCTTTATTACTCTGCCAATTTGTGAATTGCTGTGCCCCTGAGCTCCATTTTTCAACTGTTTTTTTGAGAACTGTACTCAAGTCCAAAATTTTGGTTCAGGACCTATACTGGTTCCCGGTGGGTGGCTGAGACTCTGGTTAATTCTTCTTCCTGCCGGGAAATTAGAGTGACATGTGCCCGTCCAAATGCCTAACAGCTACTCTCTCATTGGTTCTCCCTCTTCCCTTCCATCCTCTGCCAAATTGGCAACCTGTGCAAACCAGGAGGTTAAAGGGGTTGTCTCTCCAAGTTGGGAGATTGATAGTAAAGCAGTGGGAAAGTCAAACCGGAGCACCAGGAGAGGGACTACTTGTTGAGTTTTAGAAACCTTTTGTATTCACTGTGTGTCCACTCTCTAGGTTTCCCGTACCTGTTATAGCTGTAGTAATATTCCCTTCAACATGGAGAGTTGGGACCCATGGAATGGGGACCATGCATTTTTGCTTTAAAGGGTCTGCATTTGCTCACCCAATCTCACCAATCCTCTCAGTCCCAGGTGTCCAGCCTGATGCCACATCCAGCTGTCATTGTAGATAGGGTCATTCCAGGTTTCATCAGAGACCCTGAAGGAAATGTAAAGAATTTCCCTGTTTTTTGGTTTTCTTTTTGAAATTCCTTTTTATAGTGGGTTTGAGCTGATTCTCGCTGCCATGTTTATGCCAGTCTAGACACACTTGATTCCCTTACAGAGACATATCAATACATAGGTTTTAAGATTCTTACTAGTCATATCTATTCCTCTGCGGGAAATATGGTGTTTTGAGTCCCTTTCACTGAGGAAGGTGTAGGTCTTGTCTATTCCACAGTTGGTTTTAGAAATGGTACCTGTGCTTATATCAAACTCTGGTTTTATGCATCACCCCACCACTCCTTTCCCCTTAAGCTGGCATAAGAGTGTTTTCTAAATGTGAGACTCTGTTCTCTTTCCTAATTCAGTTCATGTGTAGCCATGTTTACAGGATCTTCATAAGTGATATCTTATGATAAGTTTCTTTTTCTGTGTGACTTATTTCACTTAGAATCATCGTACCTGAATCCACTCACTTTGCTGCTCCTGGTCTTATGACATTGATTTCATGGCTGAGGGATATTCCATCGTACGTAAATACCACAATTTTTTGAACCATTTTTATATTTCCTGGGATATTTAAGGTGTACCCAAGTTGAGGTTTTTGTAAGCAGTGCAGCCCTAAATTTGGGGGTGGCTCTGTCTTATTGATATTCAGTTTTCCCAAGGTATATTCCCTAGACTGGAGTGCCCTTGGCTCTGTAGCTCTGTTGTTTACTTGTTTTAGGGAACGCAATGCACTCCTCCAGTGAGGCAGTTGGCAATTTTCATCCCGACCATCAGCATAACAAGGCTCCCTCTTCTCCAGGGCCTGTCTTGCCTTTCTGGTTTTTACACATTTGTGGATGTCCCTTTTGACCGGTGGGAAGTGATACTTCTGTGTAGTGCAGATTTGCATTGCCCGCTTCCTTGCTTGGCCAAAAAGGGCGTATGCGTTTTCCCCTGAATATATTCAGGAGAAAACGCATACGCCCTTTTTGGCCAAGTGTGTCATTGTCGAAGTTGTGCCCCTCTTCCTGTGCTTTAAAGGCGATTCCAACGTACCTCTTGAAATCTGTTTCCTGCTATTCTGTCTCTCTTTCAAGTCTGCCTCGCTGCCTTCCCTCAAAAGATTTTTTGGACGATAATTTTCCTTTATTACTCTGCCAGTTTGTGAATTGCTGTGCCCCTGAGCACCATTTTTCAACTCGTATTTTGTGAGCTGTACGCAAGTCCAAAATTTTGCTTCAGGACCTATACTGGTTCCCAGTGGGTGGCTGAGACTGTGGTTAATTCTTCTTCCTTCCAGGAAATTAGAGTGACATGTGCCCGTCCAAATGCCTAACAGCTACTCACTCGTTGGTTCTCCCTCTTCCTTTCCATCCTCTGCCAAATTGGCAACCTGTGCGAACCAGGAGGTTAAAGGGGTTGTCTCTCCAAGTTGGGCCATTGATAGTAAAGCAGTTGGAAAGTCAAAGCGGAGCACCAGGAGAGGGACTACTCGTTGAGTTTTAGAAACCATTTGTATTCACAGTGTGTCCATTTTCTAGGATTCCCGTACATTTTATAGCTGTAGTAATATTCCCTTCAACATGGAGAGTTGGGACCCATGGAATGGGGGCCATGCATTTTGCATTAAAGGGTCTGCATTTGCTCACCCAATCTCACCAATCCTCTCAGTACCAGGTGTACAGCCTTATACCACATCCAGCTGTCATTGTAGATAGGGTCATTCCAGGTTTCATCAGAGACCCTGAAGGAAATGTAAAGAATTTCCCTGTTTTTTGGTTTTGTTTTTGAAATTCCTTTTTATCTGGGTTTGAGCTGATTCTCGCTGCCATGTTTATGCCAGTCTAGACACACTTGATTCCCTTACAGAGACATATCAATACATAGGTTTTAAGATTCTTACTAGTCAGATCTATTCCTCTGCAGGAAATATGGAGTTTTGAGTCCCTTTCACTGAGGAAGGTGTAGGTCTTGTCTATTCCACAGTTGGTTTTAGAAATGGTACTGGTGCTTATATCAAACTCTGGTTTTATGCATCACCCCACCTCTCCTTTCCCCTTAAGCAGGCATAAGAGTGTTTTCTAAATGTGAGACTCTGTTCTCTTTCCTAACTCAGTTCATGTGTAGCCATGTTTACAGGATCTTCATAAGTGATATCTTATGATAAGTTTATTTTTCTGTGTGACTTATTTCACTTAGAATCATCGTACTTGAATCCACTCACTTTGCTGCTCCTGGTCTTATGACATTGATTTCATGCCTGAGGGATTTTACATCGTACATAAACACAACAGTTTTTTGAACCATTTTTATATTTCCTGGGATATTTAAGGTGTACCCAAGTTGAGGTTCTTGTAAGCAGTGCAGCCGTATATTTGGGGGTGGTTCTGTCTTATTGATTTTCAGTTTTCCCAAGGTATATTCCCTAGACTGGAAGTGCCCTTGGCTCTGTAGCTCTGTTGTTTACTTGTTTTAGGGAACACAATGCACTCCTCCAGTGAGGCAGTTGGCAATTTACATCCCGCCCATCAGCATAACAAGGCTCCCTCTTCTCCAGGGCCTGTCTTGCCTTTCTGGTTTTTACACATTTTGTGGATGTCCCTTTTGACCGGTGGGAAGTGATAATTCTTTGTAGTGCAGATTTGCATTGCCCGCTTGCTTGCTTTGCCAAAAAGGGCGTATGCGTTTTCTCCTGAATATATTCAGGAGAAAACACATACGCCCTTTTTGGCCAAGTGCGTCATTGTCGAAGTTGTGCCCCTCTTCCTGTGCTTTAAAGGCGATTCCAACGTACCTCTTGAAATCTGTTTCCTGCTATTCTGCCTAGCTTTCAAGTCCGCCTCGTTGCCTTCCCTCAACAGATTTTTGGACGATAGTTGTCCTTTATTACTCTGCCAGTTCGTGAATTGCTGTGCCCCTGAGCTCCATTTTTCAACTCGTTTATTGTGAACTCTACGCAAGTCCAAAATTTTGTTTCAGGTCCTATCCTGGTTCCCGGTGGGTGGCTGAGACTCTGGTTAATTCTTCTTCCTGCCGGGAAATTAGAGTGACATGTGCCCGTCCAAATGCCTAACAGCTACTCTCTCATTCGATCTCCCTCTTCCCTTCTATCCTCTGCCAAATTGGCAACCTGTGCGAACCAGGAGGTTAAAGGGGTTGTCTCTCCAAGTTGGGAGATTGATAGTAAATCAGTTGGAAAGTCAAACCGGAGCACCAGGAGAGGGACTACTCGTTGAGTTTTAGAAACATTTTGTATTCACAGTGTGTCCATTCTCTAGGTTTCCCGTACATGTTATAGCTGTAGTAATAGTCCCTTCAACATGGAGAGTTGGGACCCATGGAATGGGGGCCATGCATTTTTGCTTTAAAGGGTCTGCATTTGCTCACCCAATCTCACCAGCCCTCTCAGTCCCAGGTGTCCAGCCTTATGCCACATCCAGCTGTCATTGTAGATAGGGTTATTCCATGTTTCATCAGAGACCCTGAATGAAATGTAAAGAATTTCCCCGTTTTTTTGTTTTGTTTTTGAAATTCCTTTTTATAGTGGGTTTGAGCTCATTCTCGCTGCCATGTTTATGCCAGTCTAGACACACTTGATTCCCTAACAGAGACATATCAATACATAGGTTTTAAGATTCTTACTAGTCAGATCTATTCCTCTGCGGGAAATATGGAGTTTTGAGTCCCTTTCACTGAGGAAGGTGTAGGTCTTGTGTATTCGAAAGTTGGTTTTAGAAATGGTACCTGTGCTTATATCAAACTCTGGTTTTATGCATCACCCCACCTCTCCTTTCCCCTTAAGCAGGCATAAGAGTGTTTTCTAAATGTGAGACTCTGTTCTCTTTCCTAACTCAGTTCTTGTGTAGCCATGTTTAGAGGATCTTCATAAGTGATATCTTATGATAAGTTTCTTTTTCTGTGTGACTTATTTCACTTAGAATCATCGTACCTGAATCCACTCACTTTGCTGCTCCTGGTCTTATGACATTGATTTCATGGCTGAGGGATATTCCATCGTACATAAATACCACAGTATTTTGAACCATTTTTATATTTCCTGGGATATTTAAGGTGTACCCAAGTTGAGGTTCTTGTAAGCAGTGCAGCCCTAAATTTGGGGGTGGCTCTGTCTTATTGATTTTCAGTTTTCCCAAGGTAGATTCCCTAGACTGGAAGTGCCCTTGGCTCTGTAGCTCTGTTGTTTACTTGTTTTAGGGAACGCAATGCACTCCTCCAGTGAGGCAGTGGGCAATTTACATCACGCCCATCAGCATAACAAGGCTCCCTCTTCTCCAGGGCCTGTCTTGCCTTTCTGGTTTTTACACATTTTGTGGATGTCCCTTTTGACCGGTGGGAAGTGATACTTCTTTGTAGTGCCGATTTGCATTGCCCGCTTGCTTGCTTGGCCAAAAAGGGCGTATGCGTTTTCTCCTGAATATATTCAGGAGAAAACGCATACGCCCTTTTTGGCCAAGTGCGTCATTGTCGAAGTTGTGCCCCTCTTCCTGTGCTTTAAAGGCGATACCAACGTACATCTTGAAATCTGTTTCCTGCTATTCTGTCTCTCTTTCCAGTCCGCCTGGCTGCCTTCCCTCAACAGATTTTTTGGACGATAGTTGTCCTTTATGACTCTGCCAGTTTGTGAATTGCTGTGCACCTGAGCTCCATTTTTCAACTCGTTTTTTGTGAGCTGTACGCAAGTCCAAAATTTTGGTTCAGGACCTATACTGGTTCCCGGTGGGTGGCTGAGACTCTTGTTAATTCTTCTTCCTGCCCGGAAGTTAGAGTGACATGTGCCCGTCCAATGCCTAACAGCTACTCTCTCATTGGTTCTCCCTCTTCCCTTCCATCCTCTGCGAAATTGGCAACCTGTGCGAACCAGGACGTTAAAGGGGTTGTCTCTCCAAGTTGGGAGATTCATAGTAAAGCAGTTGGAAAGTCAAAGCGGAGCACCAGGAGAGGGACTACTCGTTCAGTTTTAGAAACCTTTTGTATTCACAGTGTGTCCATTCTCTAGGTTTCCCGTACATGTTATAGCTGTAGTAATAGTCCCTTCAACATGGAGAGTTGGGACCCATGGAATGGGGGCCATGCATTTTTGCTTTAAAGGGTCTGCATTTGCTCACCCAATCTCACCAATCCTCTCAGTACCAGGTGTACAGCCTTATACCACATCCAGCTGTCATTGTAGATAGGGTCATTCCAGGTTTCATCAGAGACCCTGAAGGAAATGTAAAGAATTTCCCTGTTTTTTGGTTTTGTTTCTGAAATTCCTTTTTATAGTGGGTTTGAGCTGATTCTCGCTGCCATGTTTATGCCAGTCTAGACACACTTGATTCCCTTACAGAGACATATCAATACATAGGTTTTAAGATTCTTACTAGTCAGATCTATTCCTCTGCGGGAAATATGTGGTTTTGAGTCCCTTTCACTGAGGAAGGTGTAGGTCTTGTCTATTCCACAGTTGGTTTTAGAAATGGTACCTGTGCTTATATCAAACTCTGGTTTATGCATCACCCCACCTCTCCTTTCCCCTTAAGCAGGCATAAGAGTGTTTTCTAAATGTGAGACTCTGTTCTCTTTCCTAACTCAGTTCATGTGTAGCCATGTTTACAGGATCTTCATAAGTGATATCTTATGATAAGTTTATTTTTCTGTGTGACTTATTTCACTTAGAATCATCGTACCTGAATCCACTCACTTTGCTGCTCCTGGTCTTATGACATTGATTTCATGCCTGAGGGATTTTCCATCGTACATAAATACCACAGTTTTTTGAACCATTTTTATATTTCCTGGGATATTTAAGGTGTACCCAAGTTGAGGTTCTTGTAAGCAGTGCAGCCCTATATTTGGGGGTGGTTCTGTCTTATTGATTTTCAGTTTTCCCAAGGTATATTCCCTAGACTGGAAGTGCCCTTTGCTCTGTAGCTCTGTTGTTTACTTGTTTTAGGGAACACAATGCACTCCTCCAGTGAGGCAGTTGGCAATTTACATCCCGCCCATCAGCATAACGAGGCTCCCTCTTCTCCAGGGCCTGTCTTGCCTTTCTGGTTTTTACACATTTTGTGGATGTCCCTTTTGACCGGTGGGAAGTGAACCTTCTTTGTAGTGCAGATTTGCATTGCCCTCTTGCTTGCTTGGCCAAAAAGGGCGTATGCGTTTTCCGCTGAATATATTCAGGAAAAAATTCATACGCCCTTTTTGGCCAAGTGCGTCATTGTCGAAGTTGTGCCCCTCTTCCTGTGCTTTAAAGGCTATTCCAACGTACCTCTTGAAATCTGTTTCCTGCTATTCTGCCTCGCTTTCAAGTCCGCCTCGTTGCCTTCCCTCAACAGATTTTTGGACGATAGTTGTCCTTTATTACTCTGCCAGGTTGTGAATTGCTGTGCCTCTGAGCTCCATTTTTCAACTCGTTTTTTGAGAGCTGTACGCAAGTCCAAAATTTTGGTTCAGGACCTATACTGGTTCCCGTTGGGTGGCTGAGACTGTGGTTAATTCTTCTTCCTGCCAGGAAATTAGAGTGACATGTGCCCGTCCAAATGCCTAACAGCTACTCTCTCATTCGTTCTCCATCTTCCCTTCCATCCTCTGCCAAATTGGCAACCTGTGCGAACCAGGAGGTTAAAGGGGTTGTCTCTCCAAGTTGGGAGATTGATAGTAAAGCAGTTGGAAAGTCAAAGCGGAGCACCAGGAGAGGGACTACTCATTGAGTTTTAGAAACCTTTTGTATTCACAGCCTGTCCATTCTCTAGGTTTCCCGTACATGTTATAGCTGTAGTAATATTCCCTTCAACATGGAGAGTTGGGACCCATGGAATGGGGGCCATGCATTTTTTCTTTAAAGGGTCTGCATTTGCTCACCCAATCTCACCAATCCTCTGAGTCCCAAGTGTCCAGCCTTATGCCACATCCAGCTGTCATTGTAGATAGGGTCATTCCAGGTTTCATCAGAGACCCTGAAGGAAATGTAAAGAATTTCCCTGTTTTTTGGTTTTGTTTTTGAAATTCCTTTTTATAGTGGGTTTGAGCTGATTCTCGCTGCCATGTTTATGCCAGTCTAGACACACTTGATTCCCTTACAGAGACATATCAATACATAGGTTTTAAGATTCTTACTAGTCAGATCTCTTCCTCTGCCGGAAATATGGGGTTTTGAGTCCCTTTCACTGAGGAAGGTGTAAGTCTTGTCTATTCCACAGTTGGTTATAGAAATGATACCTGTGCTTATATCAAACTCTGGTTTTATGCATCACCCCACCTCTCCTTTCCCCTTAAGCAGGCATAAGAGTGTTTTCTAAATGTGAGACTCTGTTCTCTTTCCTAACTCAGTTCATGTGTAGCCATGTTTACAGGATCTTCATAAGTGATGTCTTATGATAAGTTTCTTTTTCTGTGTGACTTATTTCACTTAGAATCATCGTACCTGAATCCACTCACTTTGCTGCTCCTGGTCTTATGACATTGATTTCATGGCGGACGGATATTCCATCGTACATAAATACCACAGTTTTTTGAACCATTTTTATATTTCCTGGGATATTTAAGGTGTACCCAATTTGAGGTTCTTGTAAGCAGTGCAGCCCTAAATTTTGGGGTGGCTCTGTCTTATTGATTTTCAGTTTTCCCAAGGAATATTCCCTAGAATGGAAGTGCCCTTGGCTCTGTAGCTCTGTTGTTTGCTTGTTTTAGGGAATGCAATGCACTCCTCCAGTGAGGCAGTTGGCAATTTACATCCCGCCCATCAGCATAACAAGGCTCCCACTTCTCCAGGGCCTGTCTTGCCTTTCTGGTTTTTAAACATTTGTGGATGTCCCTTTTGACTGGTGGGAAGTGATACTTCTTTGTAGTGCCGATTTGCATTGCCCGCTTGCTTGCTTGTCCAAAAAGGGCGTATGCGTTTTCTCCTGAATATATTCAGGAGAAAACGCTTACGCCCTTTTTGGCCAAGTGCGTCATTGTCGAAGTTGTGCCCCTCTTCCTGTGCTTTAAAGGCGATTCCAACGTACCTCTTGAAATCTGTTTCCTGCTATTCTGCCTCACTTTCAAGTCCGCCTCGTTGCCTTCCCTCAACAGATTTTTGGACGATAGTTGTCCTTTATTACTCTGCCTGTTTTTGAATTGCTGTGCCTGTGAGCTCCATTTTTAACTCGTTTTTTGTGAGGAGTACGCAAGTCCAAAATTTTGGTTCAGGACCTATACTGGTTGCCGGTGGGTGGCTGAGACTGTGGTTAATTCTTCTTCCTGCCGGGGAATTAGAGTGACATGTGCCCGTCCAAGTGCCTAACAGCTACTCTCTCATTGGTTCTCCCTCTTCCCTTCCATCCTCTGCGAAATTGGCCACCTGTGCGAACCAGGAGGTTAAAGGGGTTGTCTCTCCAAGTTGGGAGATTGATAGTAAAGCAGTTGGAAAGTCAAAGCGGAGCACCAGGAGAGGGACTACTCGTTGAGTTTTAGAAACCTTTTGTATTCACAGTGTGTCCATTCTCTAGGTTTCCCGTAAGTGTTATAGCTGCTAGTAATATTCCCTTCAACATGGAGAGTTGGGACCCATGGAATGGGGGCCATGCATTTCTGCTTTAAAGGGTCTGAATTTGCTCACCCAATCTCACCAATCATCTCAGTCCCAGGTGTCCAGCCTTATGACACATCCAGCTGTCATTGTAGATAGGGTCATTCCAGGTTTCATCAGAGACCCTGAAGGAAATGTAAAGAATTTCCCTGTTTTTTGGTTTTGTTTTTGAATTTCCTTCTTATAGTGGGTTTGAGCTGATTCTCGCTGCCATGTTTATGCCAGTCTAGACACACTTGATTCCCTTACAGAGACATATCAATACATAGGTTTTAAGATTCTTACTAGTCAGATCTATTCCTCTGCGGGAAATATGGGGTTTTGAGTCCCTTTCACTGAGGAAGGTGTAGGTCTTGTCTATTCCACAGTTGGTTTTAGAAATGGTACCTGTGCTTATATCAAACTCTGGTTTTATGCATTACCCCACCTCTCCTTTCCCCTTAAGCAGGCATAAGAGTGTTTTCTAAATGTGAGACTCTGTTCTCTTTCCTAACTCAGTTCATGTGTTGCCATGTTTACAGGATCTTCATAAGTGATATCTTATGATAAGTTTCTTTTTCTGTGTGACTTATTTCACTTAGAATCATCGTACCGGAATCCACTCACTTTGCTGCTCCTGGTCTTATGACATTGATTTCATGGCTGAGGGATATTCCATCGTACATAAATACCACAGTTTTTTGAACCATTTTTATATTTCCTGGGATATTTAAGGTGTACCCAAGTTGAGGTTCTTGTAAGCAGTGCAGCCCTAAATTTGGGTGTGGCTCTGTCTTATTGATTTTCAGTGTTCCCAAGGTATATTCCCTAGACTGGAAGTGCCCTTGGCTCTGTAGCTCTGTTGTTTACTTGTTTTAGGGAACGCAATGCACTCCTCCAGTGAGGCAGTTGGCAATTTACATCCCGACCATCAGCATAACAAGGCTCCTTCTTCTCCAGGGCCTGTCTTGCCTTTCTGGTTTTTACACATTTTGTGGATGTCCCGTTTGACCGGTGGGAAGTGAAACTTCTTTGTAGTGCAGATTTGCATTGCCCGCTTGCTTGCTTGGCCAAAAAGGGCGTATGCGTTTTCTCCTGAATATATTCAGGAGAAAACGCATACGCCCTTTTTGGCCAAGTGCGTCATTGTCGAAGTTGTGCCCCTCTTCCTGTGCTTTAAAGGCGATACCAACGTACATCTTGAAATCTGTTTCCTGCTATTCTGTCTCTCTTTCAAGTCCGCCTGGCTGCCTTCCCTCAACAGATTTTTTGGAAGATAGTTGTCCTTTATGACTCTGCCAGTTTGTGAATTGCTGTGCCCTTGAGCTCCATTTTTCAACTCGTTTTTTGTGAGCTGTACGCAAGTCCAAAATTTTGGTTCAGGACCTATACTTGTTCCCGGTGGGTGGCTGAGACTCTGGTTAATTCTTCTTCCTGCCGGGAAGTTAGAGTGACATGTGCCCGTCCAAGTGCCTAACAGCTACTCTCTCATTGGTTCTCCCTCTTCCCTTCCATCCTCTGCGAAATTGGGAACCTGTGCGAACCAGGAGGTTAAAGGGGTTGTCTCTCCAAGTTGGGAGATTGATAGTAAAGCAGTTGGAAAGTCAAAGCGGAGCACCAGGAGAGGGACTACTCGTTGAGTTTTAGAAACCTTTTGTATTCACAGTGTGTCCATTCTCTAGGTTTCCCGTACATGTTATAGCTGTAGTAATATTCCCTTCAACATGGAGAGTTGGGACCCATGGATTGGGGGCCATGCATTTCTCCTTTAAAGGGTCTGAATTTGCTCACCCAATCTCACCAATCCTCTCAGTCCCAGGTGTCCAGCCTTATGCCACATCCAGCTGTCATTGTAGATAGGGTCATTCCAGGTTTCATCAGAGAACCTGAAGGAAATGTAAAGAATTTCCCTGTTTTTTGGTTTCGTTTTTGAAATTCATTTTTATAGTGGGTTTGAGCTGATTCTCGCTGCCATGTTTATGCCAGTCTAGACACACTTGATTCCCTTACAGAGACATATCAATACATAGGTTTTAAGATTTTAACTAGTCAGATCTATTCCTCTGCCGGAAATATGGTGTTTTGAGTCCCTTTCACTGAGGAAGGTGTAAGTCTTGTCTATTCCACAGTTGGTTATAGAAATGATACCTGTGCTTATATCAAACTCTGGTTTTATGCATCACCCCACCTCTCCTTTCCCCTTTAGCAGGCATAAGAGTGTTTTCTAAATGTGAGACTCTGTTCTCTTTCCTAACTCAGTTCATGTGTAGCCATGTTTACAGGATCTTCATAAGTGATGTCTTATGATAAGTTTCTTTTTCTGTGTGACTTATTTCACTTAGAATCATCGTACCTGAATCCACTCACTTTGCTGTTCCTTGTCTTATGACATTGATTTCATGGCTGAGGGATATTCCATCGTACATAAATACCACAGTTTTTTGAACCATTTCTATATTTCCTTGGATATTTAAGGTGTACCCAATTTGAGGTTCTTGTAAGCAGTGCAGCCCTAAATTTGGGTGTGGCTCTGTCTTATTGATTTTCAGTTTTCCCAAGGTATATTCCCTAGACTGGAAGTGCCCTTGGCTCTGTAGCTCTGTTGTTTACTTGTTTAAGGGAACGCAAATCACTCCTCCATTGAGGAAGTTGGCAATTTACATCGCGACCATCAGAATAACAAGGCTCCCTGTTCTCCAGGGCCTATCTTGCCTTTCTGGTTTTTACACATTTGTGGATGTCCCTTTTGACCGGTGGGAAGTGATACTTCTTTGTAGTGCAGATTTCAATTGCCCGCTTGCTTGCTTGGCCAAAAAGGGCGTATGCATTTTCTCCTGAATATATTCAGGAAAAAATTCATACGCCCTTTTTGGCCAAGTGCGTCATTGTCGAAGGTGTGCCCCTCTTCCTGTGCTTTAAAGGCGATTCCTACATACCTGTTGAAATCAGTTTCCTGCTATTCTGCCTCGCTTTCAAGTCCGCCTCGTTGCCTTCCCTCAACAGATTTTTGGACGATAGTTGTCCTTTATTACTCTGCCAGTTTGTGAATTGCTGTGCCTCTGAGCTCCATTTTTCAACTCGTTTTTTGAGAGCTGTACGCAAGTCCAAAATTTTGGTTCAGGACCTATACTGGTTCCCGGTGGGTGGCTGAGACTGTGGTTAATTCTTCTTCCTGCCGGGAAATTAGAGTGACATGTGCCCGTCCAAATGCCTAACTGCTACTCTCTCATTCGTTCTCCATCTTCCCTTCAATCCTCTGCCAAATTGGCAACCTGTGCGAACCAGGAGGTTAAAGGGGTTGTCTCTCCAAGTTGGGAGATTGATAGTAAAGCAGTTGGAAAGTCAAAACGGAGCACCAGGAGAGGGACTACTCGTTGAGTTTTAGAAACCTTTTGTATTCACAGTCTGTCCATTCTCTAGGTTTCCCGTACATGTTATAGCTGTAGTAATATTCCCTTCAACATGGAGAGTTGGGACCCATGGAATGGGGGCCATGCATTTTTGCTTTAAAGGGTCTGAATTTGCTCACCCAATCTCACCAATCCTCTGAGTCCCAAGTGTCCAGCCTTATGCCACATCCAGCTGTCATTGTAGATAGGGTCATTCCAGGTTTCATCAGAGACCCTGAAGGAAATGTAAAGAATTTCCCTGTTTTTTGGTTTCGTTTTTGAAATTCATTTTTATAGTGGGTTTGAGCTGATTCTCGCTGCCATGTTTATGCCAGTCTAGACACACTTGATTCCCTTACAGAGACATATCAATACATAGGTTTTAAGATTTTAACTAGTCAGATCTATTCCTCTGCCGGAAATATGGTGTTTTGAGTCCCTTTCACTGAGGAAGGTGTAAGTCTTGTCTATTCCACAGTTGGTTATAGAAATGATACCTGTGCTTATATCAAACTCTGGTTTTATGCATCACCCCACCTCTCCTTTCCCCTTTAGCAGGCATAAGAGTGTTTTCTAAATGTGAGACTCTGTTCTCTTTCCTAACTCAGTTCATGTGTAGCCATGTTTACAGGATCTTCATAAGTGATGTCTTATGATAAGTTTCTTTTTCTGTGTGACTTATTTCACTTAGAATCATCGTACCTGAATCCACTCACTTTGCTGTTCCTTGTCTTATGACATTGATTTCATGGCTGAGGGATATTCCATCGTACATAAATACCACAGTTTTTTGAACCATTTTTATATTTCCTTGGATATTTAAGGTGTACCCAATTTGAGGTTCTTGTAAGCAGTGCAGCCCTAAATTTGGGTGTGGCTCTCTCTTATTGATTTTCAGTTTTCCCAAGGTATATTCTCTAGACTGGAAGTGCCCTTGGCTCTGTAGCTCTGTTGTTTGCTTGTTTTAGGGAATGCAATGCACTCCTCCAGTGAGGCAGTTGGCAATTTACATCCCGCCAATCAGCATAACAAGGCTCCCTCTTCTCCAGGGCCTGTCTTGCCTTTCTGGTTTTTACACATTTGTGGATGTCCCTTTTGACTGGTGGGAAGTGATACTTCTTTGTAGTGAAGATTTGCATTGCCCGCTTGCTTGCTTGGCCAAAAAGGGCGTATGCGTTTTCTCCTGAATATATTCAGGAGAAAACGCATACGCCCCTTTTGGCCAAGTGCGTCATTGTCGAAGTTGTGCCCCTCTTCCTGTGCTTTAAAGGCGATTCCAACGTACCTCTTGAAATCTGTTTCCTGCTATTCTGCCTCACTTTCAAGTCCGCCTCGTTGCCTTCCCTCAACAGATTTTTGGACGATAGTTGTCCTTTATTACTCTGCCAGTTTTTGAATTGCTGTGCCTCTGAGCTCCATTTTTTAACTCGTTTTTTGTGAGCAGTACGCAAGTCCAAAATTTTGGTTCAGGACCTATACTGGTTGCCGGTGGGTGGCTGAGACTGTGGTTAATTCTTCTTCCTGCCGGGAAATTAGAGTGACATGTGCCTGTCCAAATGCCTAACAGCTACTCTCTCATAGTTCTCCCTCTTCCCTTCTATCCTCTGCGAAATTGGCAACCTGTGCGAACCAGGATGTTAAAGGGGTTGTCTCTCCAAGTTGGTAGATTGATAGTAAACAGTTGGAAAGTCAAAGCGGAGCACCAGGAGAGGGACTACTCGTTGAGTTTTAGAAACCTTTTGTATTCACAGTGTGTCCATTCTGTAGGTTTCCCGTAAATGTTATAGCTGTAGTAATATTCCCTTCAACATGGAGAGTTGGGACCCATGGAATGGGGGCCATGCATTTTTGCTTTAAAGGGTCTGCATTTGCTCACCCAATCTCACCAATCCTCTCATTCCCAAGTGTCCAGCCTTATGCCACATCCAGCTGTCATTGTAGATAGGGTCATTCCAGGTTTCATCAGAGACCCTGAAGGAAATGTAAAGAATTTCCCTGTTTTTTGGTTTTGTTTTTGAAATTCCTTTTTATAGTGGGTTTGAGCTGATTCTCGCTGCCATGTTTATTCCAGTCTAGACACACTTGATTCCCTTACAGAGACATATCAATACATAGGTTTTAAGATTCTTCCTAGTCAGATCTATTCCTCTGCGGGAAATATGGGATTTTGAGTCCCTTTCACTGAGGAAGGTGTAGGTCTTGTCTATTCCACAGTTGGTTATAGAAGTGGTACCTGTGCTTATATCAAACTCTTGTTTATGCATCACCCCACCTCTCCTTTCCCCTTAAGCAGGCATAAGAGTGTTTTCTAAATGTGAGACTCTGTTCTCTTTCCTAACTCAGTCCATGTGTAGCCATGTTTACAGGATCTTCATAAGTGATATCGTAGGATAAGTTTCTATTTCTGTGTGACTTATTTCACTTAGAATCATCGTACCTGCATCCACTCACTTTGCTGCTCCTGGTCTTATGACATTGATTTCATGGCTGAGGGATATTCCATCGTACATACATACCACAGTTTTTTGAACCATTTTTATATTTCCTGCGATATTTAAGGTGTACCCAAGTTGAGGTTCTTGTAAGCAGTGCAGCCCTAAATTTGGTGGTGGCTCTGTCTTATTGATTTTCAGTTTTCCCAAGGTATATTCCCTAGACTGGAAGTTCCCTTGGCTCTGTAGCTCTGTTGTTTACTTGTTTTAGGGAACGCAATGCACTCCTCCAGTGATGCAGTTGGCAATTTACATCCCGCCCATCAGCATAAAAATGCTCCCTCTTCTCCAGGGCCTGTCTTGCTTTTTTGGTTTTTACACATTTTGTGGATGACCCTTTTGACCGGTGGGAAGTGATACTTCTTTGTAGTGCAGATTTGCATTGCCCGCTTGCTTGCTTGGCCAAAAAGGGCGTATGCGTTTTCTCCTGAATATATTCAGGGGAAAACGCATACGCCCATTTTGGCCAAGTGTGTCATTGTCGAAGTTGTGCCCCTCTTCCTGTGCTTTAAAGGCGATTCCAACGTACCTCTTGAAATCTGTTTCCTGCTATTCTGCCTCGCTTTCAAGTCCGCCTCGTTGCCTTCCCTCAACAGATTTTTGGACGATAGTTGTCCTTTATTACTCTGCCAGTTTGTGAATTGCTGTGCCTCTGAGCTCCATTTTTCAACTCGTTTTTTGAGAGCTGTACGCAATTCCATAATTTTTGTTCAGGACATATACTGGTTCCCGGTGGGTGGCTGAGACTGTGGTTAATTCTTCTTCCTGCCGGGAAATTAGAGTGACATGTGCCCGTCCAAATGCCTAACAGCTACTCTCTCATTCGTTCTCCATCTTCCCTTCCATCCTCTGCCAAATTGGCAACCTGTGCGAACCAGGAGGTTAAAGGGGTTGTCTCTCCAAGTTGGGAGATTGATAGTAAAGCAGTTGGAAAGTCAAAGCGGAGCACCAGGAGAGGGACTACTCGTTGAGTTTTAGAAACCTTTTTTATTCACAGTGTGTCCATTCTCTAGGTTTCCCGTACATGTTATAGATGTAGTAATATTCACTTCAACATGGAGTGTTGGGACCCATGGAATGGGAGCCATGCATTTTTGCTTTAAAGGGTCTGCATGTGCTCACCCAATTTCACCAATCCTCTCAGTCCCAGGTGTCCAGCCTTATGCCCCAACCAGATGTCATTGTAGATAGTGTCATTCCAGGTTTCATCAGAGACCCTGAAGGAAATGTAAAGAATTTCCCTGTTTTTTGGTTTTGTTTTTGAAATTCATTTTTATAGTGGTTTTGAGCTGATTCTCACTGCCATGTTTATGCCAGTCTAGACACACTTGATTCCCTTACAGAGACATATCAATACATAGGTTTTAAGATTCTTACTAGTCAGATCTATTCCTCAGCGGGAAATATGGGGTTTTGAGTCCCTTTCACTGAGGAAGGTGTAGGTCTTGTCTATGCCACAGTTGGTTTTAGAAATGGTACCTGTGCTTATATCAAACTCTGGTTTTATGCATCACCCCACCTCTCCTTTCCCCTTAAGCAGGCATAAGAGTGTTTTCTAAATGTGAGACTCTGTTCTCTTTCCTAACTCAGTTCATGTGTAGCCATGTTTACAGGATCTTCATAAGTGATATCTTATGATAAGTTTCTTTTTCTGTGTGACTTATTTCACTTAGAATCATCGTACCTGAATCCAGTCACTTTGCTGCTCCTGGTCGTATGACATTGATTTCATGGCTGAGGGATATTCCATCGTACATAAATTCCGCAGTTTTTTGAACCATTTTTATATTTCCTGGGATATTTAAGGTGTACCCAAGTTGAGGTTCTTGTAAGCAGTGCAGCCCTAAATTTGGGGATGGCTCTGTCTTATTGATTTTCAGTTTTCCCAAGGTATATTCCGTAGACTGGAAGTGCCCTTGGCTCTGTAGCTCTGTTGTTTACTTGTTTTAGGGAACGCAATTCACTCCTCCAGTGAGGAAGTTGGCAATTTACATCCCGACCATCAGCATAACAAGGCTCCCTCTTTTCCAGGGCCTATCTTGCCTTTCTGGTTTTTACACATTTGTGGATGACCCTTTTGACCGGTGGGAAGTGATACTTCTTTGTAGTGCAGATTTGCATTGCCCGCTTGCTTGCTTGGCCAAAAATGGTGTATGCGTTTTCTCCTGAATATATTCAGGAGAAAACGCATACGCCCTTTTTGGCCAAGTGCGTCATTGTCGAAGTTGTGCCCCTCTTCCTGTGCTTTAACGGCGATTCCAACGTACCTCTTGAAATCGGTTTCCTGCTATTCTGTCTCTCTTTCAAGTCCGCCTCGCTGCCTTCCCTCAACAGATTTTTGGACGATAGTTGTCCTTTATTACTCTGCCAGTTTGTGAATTGCTGTGCCCCTGAGCTCCATTTTTCAACTCGTTTTTTGTGAGCTGTACGCAAGTCCAAAATTTTGGTTCAGGACCTATACTGGTTCCCGGTGGGTGGCTGAGACTCTGGTTAATTCTTCTTCCTGCCGGGAAATTAGAGTGACATGTGCCCGTCCAAGGGCCTAACAGATACTCTCTCATTGGTTCTCCCTCTTCCCTTCCATCCTCTGCGAAATTGGCAACCTGTGCCAACCAGGAGCTTAAAGGGCCTGTCTCTCAAATTTGGGAGATTGATAGTAAAGCAGTTGGAAGGTCAAAGTGGAGCACCAGGAGAGGGACTACTCATTGAGTTTTAGAAACCCTTTGTATTCACAGTGTGTCCATTCTCTAGGTTTCCCATACATGTTATAGCTGTAGTAATATTCCCTTCAACATGGAGAGTTGGGACCCATGGAATGGGGGCCATGCATTTTTGCTTTAAAGGGTCTGCATTTGCTCACCCAATCTCACCAGCCCTCTCAGTCCCTGGTGTCCAGCCTTATGCCACATCCAGCTGTCAATGTAGATAGGGTCATTCCAGGTTTCATCAGAGACCCTGAAGGAAATGTAAAGAATTTCCCTGTTTTTTGGTTTTGTTTTTGAAATTCATTTTTATAGTGGGTTTGAGCTGATTCTCGCTGCCATGTTTATGCCAGTCTAGACACACTTGATTCCCTTACAGAGACATATCAATACATAGGTTTTAAGATTCTTACTAGTCAGATCTATTCCTCTGCGGGAAATATGGGGTTTTGAGTTCCTTTCACTCAGGAAGGTGTAGGTTTTGTCTATTCCACAGTTGGTTTTAGAAATGGTACCTGTGCTTATATCAAACTCTGGTTTTATGCATCACCCCTCCTCTCCTTTCCCCTTAAGCAGGCATAAGAGTGTTTTCTAAATGTGAGACTCTGTTCTCTTTCCTAACTCAGTTCATGTGTAGCCATGTTTACAGGATCTTCATAAGTGATATCTTAAGATAAGTTTCTTTTTCTGTGTGACTTATTTCACTTAGAATCATTGTACCTGAATCCACTCACTTTGCTGCTCCTGGTCTTATGACATTGATTTCATGGCTGAGGGATATTCCATCGTACATAAATACCACAGTTTTTTGAACAATTTTTATATTTCCTGGGATATTTAAGCTGTACCCCAGTTGAGGTTCTTGTAAGCAGTGCAGCCCTATATTTGGCAGTGGCTGTGTCTTATTGATTTTCAGTTTTCCCAAAGTATATTCCCTAGACTGGAAGTGCCCTTGGCTCTGTAGCTCTGTTGTTTACTTGTTTTAGGGAACGCAATGCAAGCTTCCAGTGAGGCAGTTGGCAATTTACATCCCGCCCATCAGCATAACAAGGCTCCCTCTTCTCCAGGGCCTGTCTTGCCTTTCTGGTATTTACACATTTTGTGGATTTCCCTTTTGACCGGTGAGAAGTGATACTTCTTTGTACTGCAGATTTGCCTTGTCCGATTGCTTGGTTGGCGAAAGAGGGCGTATGCGTTTTCTCCTGAATATATTCACGTGAAAACGCATATGCCCTTTTTGGCCAAGTGCGTCATTGTCGAAGTTGTGCCCCTCTTCCTGTGCTTTAAAGGCGATTCCAACGTACCTCTTGAAATCTGTTTCCTGCTATTCTGCCTCGCTTTCAAGTCCGCCCTTTTGCTTCCGTCAACAGATGTTTTGGACGATAGTTGTCCTTTATTACTCTGCCAGTTTGTGAATTGCTGTGCCCCTGAGCTCCATTTTTCATCTCGTTGTTTGTAAACTGTACGCAAGTCCAAAATTTTGTTTCAGGACCTATACTGGTTCCCGGTGGGTGGCTGAGACTCTGGTTAATTCTTCTTCCTGCCGGGAAATTAGAGTGACATGTGCCCGTCCAAATGCCTAACAGCTACTCTCTCATTGGTTCTCCCTCTTCCCTTCCATCCTCTGCGAAATTGGCAACCTGTGCGAACCAGGAGGTTAAAGGGGTTGTCTCTCCAAGTTGGGAGATTGATAGTAAATCATTTGGAAAGTGAAACCGGTGCACCAGGAGAGGGACTACTCGTAGAGTTTTAGAAACCTTTTGTATTCACAGTGTGTCCATTCTCTAGGTTTCCCGTACATGTTATAGCTGTAGTAATATTCCCTCCAACATGGAGAGTTGGGACCCATGGAATGGGGGCCATGCATTTTTGCTTTAAAGGGTCTGCATTTGCTCACCCAATCTCACCAATCCTCTCAGTCCCAGGTGTCCAGCCTTATGCCACATCCAGCTGTCATTGTAGATATGGTTATTCCAGGTTTCATCAGAGACCCTGAAGGAAATGTAAAGAATTTCCTTGTTTTTTGGTTTTGTTTTTGAAATTCCTTTTTATAGTGGGTTTGAGCTCATTCTCGCTGCCATGTTTATGCCAGTCTAGACACACTTGATTCCCTAACAGAGACATATCAATACATAGGTTTTAAGATTATTACTAGTCAGATCTATTCCTCTGCGGGAAATATGGGGTTTTGAGTCCCTTTCACTGAGGAAGGTGTAGGTCTTGTGTATTCCAAAGTTGGTTTTAGAAATGGTACCTGTGCTTATATCAAACTCTGGTTTTATGCATCACCCCACCTCTCCTTTCCCCTTAAGCAGGCATAAGAGTGTTTTCTAAATGTGAGACTCTGTTCTCTTTCCTAACTCAGTTCTTGTGTAGCCATGTTTAGAGGATCTTCATAAGTGATATCTTATGATAAGTTTCTTTTTCTGTGTCACTTATTTCACTTAGAATCATCGTACCTGAATCCACTCACTTTGCTGCTCCTGGTCTTATGACATTGATTTCATGGCTGAGGGATATTCCATCGTACATAACTACAACAGTATTTTGAACCATTTTTATATATCCTGGGATATTTAAGGTGTACCCAAGTTGAGGTTCTTGTAAGCAGTGCAGCCCTAAATTTGGGGGTGGCTCTGTCTTATTGATTTTCAGTTTTCCCAAGGTATATTCCCTAGACTGGAAGTGCCCTTGGCTCTGTAGCTCTGTTGTTTACTTGTTTTAGGGAACGCAATGCACTCCTCCAGTGAGGCAGTGGGCAATTTACATCACGCCCATCAGCATAACAAGGCTCCCTCTTCTCCAGGGCCTGTCTTGCCTTTCTGGTTTTTACACATTTTGCGGATGTCCCTTTTGACCGGTGGGAAGTGATACTTCTTTGTAGTGCAGATTTGCATTGCCCGCTTGCTTGCTTGGCCAAAAAGGGCGTATGCGTTTTCTCCTGAATATATTCAGGAGAAAACGCATATGCCCTTTTTGTCCAAGTGCGTTATTGTCGAAGTTGTGCCCCTCTTCCTGTGCTTTAAAGGCGATACCAACGTACATCTTGAAATCTGTTTCCTGCTATTCTGTCTCTCTTTCCAGTCCGCCTGGCTGCCTTCCCTCAACAGATTTTTTGGACGATAGTTGTCCTTTATGATTCTGCCAGTTTGTGAATTGCTGTGCACCTGAGCTCCATTTTTCAACTCGTTTTTTGTGAGATGTACGCAAGTCCAAAATTTTGGTTCAGGACCTATACTGGTTCCCGGTGGGTGGCTGAGACTCTGGTTAAGTCTTCTTCCTGGCGGGAAGTTAGAGTGACATGTGCCCGTCCAAGTGCCTAACAGCTACTCTCTCATTGGTTCTCCCTCTTCCCTTCCATCCTCTGCCAAATTGGCAACCTGTGCGAACCAGGAGGTTAAAGGGGTTGTCTCTCCAAGTTGGGAGATTCATAGTAAAGCAGTTGGAAATTCAAAGCGGAGCACCAGGAGAGGGACTACTCGTTCAGTTTTAGAAACCTTTTGTATTCACAGTCTGTCCATTCTCTAGGTTTCCCGTACATGTTATAGCTGTAGTAATAGTCCCTTCAACATGGAGAGTTGGGACCCATGGAATGGGGGCCATGCATTTTTGCTTTAAAGGGTCTGCATTTGCTCACCCAATCTCACCAATCCTCTCAGTACCAGGTGTCAAGCCTTATACCACATCCAGCTGTCATTGTAGATAGGGTCATTCCAGGTTTCATCAGAGACCCTGAAGGAAATGTAAAGAATTTCCTTGTTTCTGGGTTTTGTTTTTGAAATTCCTTTTTATAGTGGGTTTGAGCTGATTCTCGCTGCCATGTTTATGCCAGTCTAGACACACTTGATTCCCTTACAGAGACATATCAATACATAGGTTTTAAGATTCTTACTAGTCAGATCTATTCCTCTGCGGGAAATATGGGGTTTTGAGTCCCTTTCACTGAGGAAGGTGTAGGTCTTGTCTATTCCACAGTTGGTTTTAGAAATGGTACCTGTGGTTATATCAAACTCTGGTTTTATGCATCACCCCACCTCTCCTTTCCCCTTAAGCAGGCATAAGAGTGTTTTCTAAATGTGAGACTCTGTTCTCTTTCCTAACTCAGTTCATGTGTAGCCATGTTTACAGGATCTTCATAAGTGATATCTTATGATAAGTTTCTTTTTCTGTGTGACTTATTTCACTTAGAATCATCGTACCTGAATCCACTCACTTTGCTGCTCCTGGTCTTATGACATTGATTTCATGCCTGAGGGATTTTCCATCGTACATAAATACCACAGTTTTTTGAACCATTTTTATATTTCCTGGGATATTTAAGGTGTACCCAAGTTGAGGTTCTTGTAAGCAGTGCAGCCCTATATTTGGGGGTGGTTCTGTCTTATTGATTTTCAGTTTTCCCAAGGTATATTCCCTAGACTGGAAGTGCCCTTGGCTCTGTAGCTCTGTTGTTTACTTGTTTTAGGGAACACAATGCACTCCTCCAGTGAGGCAGTTGGCAATTTACATCCCGCCCATCAGCATAACAAGGCTCCCTCTTCTCCAGGACCTGTCTTGCCTTTCTGTTTTTTACACATTTTGTGGATGTCCCTTTTGACCGGTGGTAAGTGATACTTCTTTGTAGTGCAGATTTGCATTGCCCGCTTGCTTGCTTGGCCAAAAAGGGCGTATGCGTTTTCTGCTGAATATATTCAGGTGAAAACACATACACCCCTTTTGGCCAAGTGCATCATTGTCGAAGTTGTGCCCCTCTTCCTGTGCTTTAAAGGCGATTCCAACGTACCTCTTGAAATCTGTTTCCTGCTATTCTGCCTAGCTTTCAAGTCCGCCTCGTTGCCTTCCCTCAACAGATTTTTGGACGATAGTTGTCCTTTATTACTCTGCCAGTTCGTGAATTGCTGTGCCCCTGAGCTCCATTTTTCAACTCGTTTATGGTGAACTGTATTCAAGTCCAAAATTTTGGTTCAGGTCGTATACTGGTTCCCGGTGGGTGGCTGAGACTCTGGTTAATTCTTCTTCCTGCCGGGAAATTAGAGTGATATGTGCCCGTCCAAATGCCTAACAGCTACTCTGTCATTGGTTCTCGCTCTTCCCTTCTATCCTCTGCCAAATTGGCAACCTGTGCGAACCAGGAGGTTAAAGGGGTTGTCTCTCCAAGTTGGGAGATTGATAGTAAATCAGTTGGAAAGTCAAACCGGAGCACCAGGAGAGGGACTACTCGTTGAGTTTTAGAAACCTTTTGTATTCACAGTGTGTCCATTCTCTAGGTTTCCCGTACATGTTATAGCTGTAGTAATAGTCCCTTCAACATGGAGAGTTGGGACCCATGGAATGGGGGCCATGCATTTTTGCTTTAAAGGGTCTGCATTTGCTCACCCAATCTCACCAGCCCTCTCAGTCCCAGCTGTCCAGCCTTATGCCACATCCAGCTGTCATTGTAGATAGGGTCATTCCAGGTTTCATCAGAGACCCTGAAGGAAATGTAAAGAACTTCCCTGTTTTTTGCTTTTGTTTCTGACATTCCTTTTTATAGTGGGTTTGAGCTGATTCTCGCTGCCATGTTTATGCCAGTCTAGACTCACTTGATTCCCTTACAGAGACATATCAATACATAGGTTTTAAGATTCTTACTAGTCAGATCTATTCCTCTGCGGGAAATATGGGGTTTTGAGTCCCTTTCACTGAGGAAGGTGTAGGTCTTGTCTATTCCACAGTTGGTTATAGAAATGGTACCTCTGCTTATATCAAACTCTGGTTTTATGCATCACCCCACCTCTCATTTCCCCTTAAGCAGGCATAAGAGTGTTTTCTAAATGTGATACTCTGTTCTCTTTCCTAACTCAGTTCATGTGTAGCCATGTTTACAGGATCTTCATAAGTGATATCTTAGGATAAGTTTCTTTTTCTGTGTGACTTATTTCACTTAGAATCATCGTACCTGAATCCACTCACTTTGCTGCTCCTGGTCTTATGACATTGATTTCATGGCTGAGGGATATTCCATCGTACATAAATACCACAGTTTTTTGAACCATTTTTATATTTCCTGGGATATTTAAGGTGTACCCAAGTTGAGGTTCTTGTAAGCAGTGCAGCCCTAAATTTGGGGGTGGCTCTGTCTTATTGATTTTCAGTTTTCCCAAGGTATATTCCCTAGACTGGAAGTGCCCTTGGCTCTGTAGCTCTGTTGTTTACTTGTTTTAGGGAACGCAATGCACTCCTCCAGTGAGGCAGTTGGCAATTTACATCCCGCCCATCAGCATAACAAGGCTCCCTGTTCTCCAGGCCCTGTCTTGCCTTTCTGGTTTTTACACATTTGTGGATGTCCCTTTTGACCAGTTGGAAGTGATACTTCTTTGTACTGCAGATTTGCATTGCCCGCTTGCTTGCTTGGCCAACAAGGGCGTATCTGTTTTGTCCTGAATATATTCAGGAGAAAACGCATACGCACTTTTTGGCCAAGTGCGTCATTGTCGAAGTTGTGCCCCGCTTCCTGTGCTTTAACGGCGATTCCAACGTACCTCTTGAAATCTGTTTCCTGCTATTCTGCCTCGCGTTCAAGTCTCCCTCGTTGCCTTCACTCAACAGATTTTTGGACGATAGATGTCTTTTATTACTCTGCCAGTTTGTGAATTGCTGTGCCCCTGAGCTCCATTTTTCATCTCGTTTTTTGTAAACTGTACGCAAGTCCAAAATTTTGGTTCAGGATCTATACTGGTTCCCGGTGGGTGGCTGAGACTCTGGTTAACTCTTCTTCCTGCCGGGAAACTAGAGTGACATCTGCCCGTCCAAATGCCTAACAGCTACTCTCTCATTGGTTCTCCCTCTTCCCTTCCATCCTCTGCCAAATTGGCAACCTGTGCCAACCAGGAGGTTAAAGGGGTTGTCTCTCCAAGTTGGGAGATTGATAGTAAAGCAGTTGGAAATTCAAAGCGGAGCACCAGTAGAGGGACTACTCGTTGAGTTTTAGAAACCTTCTGTATTCACAGTGTGTCCATTCTCTAGGTTTCCCGTACATGTTATAGCTGTAGTAATATTCCCTTCAACATGGAGAGTTGGGACCCGTGGAATGGGGGCCATGCATTTTTGCTCACAGGGTCTGCATTTGCTCACCCAATCCTACCAATCCTCTCAGTCCCAGGTGTCCAGCCTTATGCCACATCCAGCTGTCATTGTAGATAGGGTCATTCCAGGTTTCATCAGAGATCCTGTAGGAAATGTAAAGAATTTCCCTGTTTTTTGGTTTTGTTTTTGAAATTCCTTTTTATAGTGGGTTTGAGCTGATTCTCACTGCCATGTTTATGCCAGTCTAGACACACTTGATTCCCTTACAGAGACATATCAATACATAGGTTTTAAGATTCTTACTAGTCAGATCTATTCCTCTGCGGGAAATATGGGGTTTTGAGTCCCTTTCACTGAGAAAGGTGTAGGTCTTGTCTATTCCACAGTTGGTTTTAGAAATGGTACCTGTGCTTATATCAAACTCTGGTTTTATGCATCACCCCACCTCTCATTTCCCCTTAAGTAGGCATAAGAGTGTTTTCTAAATGTGAGACTCTGTTCTCTTTCCTAACTCAGTTCATGTGTAGCCATGTTTAGAGGATCTTCATAAGTGATATCTTATGATAAGTTTCTTTTTCTGTGTGACTTATTTCACTTAGAATCATCGTACCTGAATCCACTCACTTTGCTGCTCCTGGTCTTATGACATTGCTTTCATGGCTGAGGGATATTCCATCGTACATAAATACCACAGAATTTTGAACCATTTTTATATTTCCTGGGATATTTAAGGTGTACACAAGTTGAGGTTCTTGTAAGCAGTGCAGCCCTAAATTTGGGGGTGGCTCTGTCTTATTGATTTTCAGTTTTCCCAAGGTATATTCCCTAGACTGGAAGTGCCCTTGGCTCTGTAGCTCTGTTGTTTACTTGTTTTAGGGAACGCAATGCACTCCTCCAGTGAGGCAGTTGGCAATTTACATCCCGACCATCAGCATAACAAGGCTCCTTCTTCTCAAGGGCCTGTCTTGCCTTTCTGGTTTTTACACATTAGTGGATGTCCCTTTTGACCGGTGGGAAGTGATACTTCTTTGTAGTGCAGATTTGCATTGCCCGCTTGCTTGCTTGGCCAAAAAGGGCGTATGCGTTTTCTCCTGAATATATTCAGGAGAAAACGCATACGCCCTTTTTGGTCAAGTGCGTCATTGTCGAAGTTGTGCCCCTCTTCCTGTGCTTTAATGGCGATTCCAACGTACCTCTTGAAATCTGTTTCCTGCTATTCTGTCTCTCTTTCAAGTCTGCCTCGCTGCCTTCCCTCAACAGATTTTTTGGAAGATAGTTGTCCTTTATTACTCTGCCAGTTTGTGTATTGCTGTGCCCCTGAGCTACAATTTTCAACTCGTTTTTGTGAACTATACGAAAGTCCAAAATTTTGGTTCAGGACCTATACTGGTTCCCGGTGGGTGGCTGAGACTCTGGTTAATTCTTCTTCCTGCCGGGAAATTAGAGTGACATGTGCCCGTCCAAATGCCTAACAGCTACTCTCTCATTGGTTCTCCCTCTTCCCTTCCATCCTCTGCGAAATTGGCAACCTGTGCGAACCAGGAGGTTAAAGGGGTTGTCTCTCCAAGTTGGGAGATTGATAGTAAATCATTTGGAAAGTGAAACCGGTGCACCAGGAGAGGGACTACTCGTTGAGTTTTAGAAACCTTTTGTATTCACAGTGTGTCCATTCTCTAGGTTTCCCGTACATGTTATAGCTGTAGTAATATTCCCTTCAACATGGAGAGTTGGGACCCATGGAATGGGGGCCATGCATTTTTGCTTTAAAGGGTCTGCATTTGCTCACCCAATCTCACCAATCCTCTCAGTCCCAGGTGTCCAGCCTTATGCCACATCCAGCTGTCATTGTAGATAGGGTTATTCCAGGTTTCATCAGAGACCCTGAAGGAAATGTAAAGAATTTCCCTGTTTTTTGGTTTTGTTTTTGAAATTCCTTTTTATAGTGGGTTTGAGCTCATTCTCGCTGCCATGTTTATGCCAGTCTAGACACACTTGATTCCCTAACAGAGACATATCAATACATAGGTTTTAAGATTCTTACTAGTCAGATCTATTCCTCTGCGGGAAATATGGGGTTTTGAGTCCCTTTCACTGAGGAAGGTGTAGGTCTTGTGTATTCCAAAGTTGGTTTTAGAAATGGTACCTGTGCTTATATCAAACTCTGGTTTTATGAATCACCCCACCTCTCCTTTCCCCTTAAGCAGGCATAAGAGTGTTTTCTAAATGTGAGACTCTGTTCTCTTTCCTAACTCAGTTCTTGTGTAACCATGTTTAGAGGATCTTCATAAGTGATATCTTATGATAAGTTTCTTTTTCTGTGTGACTTATTTCACTTAGAATCATCGTACCTGAATTCACTCACTTTGCTGCTCCTGGTCTTATGACATTGATTTCATGGCTGAGGGATATTCCATCGTACATAAATACCACAGTATTTTGAACCATTTTTATATTTCCTGGGATATTTAAGGAGTACCCTAGTTGAGGTTCTTGTAAGCAGTGCAGCCCTAAATTTGGGGGTGGCTCTGTCTTATTGATTTTCAGTTTTCCCAAGGTATATTCCCTAGACTGGAAGTGCCCTTGGCTCTGTAGCTCTGTTGTTTACTTGTTTTAGGGAACGCAATGCACTCCTCCAGTGAGGCAGTTGGCAATTTACATCACGCCCATCAGCATAACAAGGCTCCCTCTTCTCCAGGGCCTGTCTTGCCTTTCTGGTTTTTACACATTTTGTGGATGTCCCTTTTGACCGGTGGGAAGTGATACTTCTTTGTAGTGCAGATTTGCATTGCCCGCTTGCTTGCTTGGCCAAAAAGGGCGTATGCGTTTTCTCCTGAATATATTCAGGAGAAAACGCATACGCCCTTTTTGGCCAAGTGCGTCATTGTCGAAGATGTGCCCCTCTTCCTGTGCTTTAAAGGCGATACCAACGTACATCTTGAAATCTGTTTCCTGCTATTCTGTCTCTCTTTCAAGTCCGCCTGGCTGCCTTCCCTCAACAGATTTTTTGGACGATAGTTGTCCTTTATGACTCTGCCTGTTTGTGAATTGCTGTGCACCTGAGCTCCATTTTTCAACTCGTTTTTTTGTGAGCTGTACGCAAGTCCAAAATTTTGGTTCAGGACCTATACTGGTTCCCGGTGGGTGGCTGAGACTCTGGTTAATTCTTCTTCCTGCCGGGAAGTTAGAGTGACATGTGCCCGTCCAAGTGCCTAACAGCTACTCTCTCATTGGTTCTCCCTCTTCCCTTCCATCCTCTGCGAAATTGGCAACCTGTGCGAACCAGGAGGTAAAAGGTGTTGTCTCTCCAAGTTGGGAGATTCATAGTAAAGCAGTTGGAAAGTCAAAGCGGAGCACCAGGAGAGGGTCTACTCGTTCAGTTTTAGAAACCTTTTGTATTCACAGTCTCTCCATTCTCTAGGTTTCCCGTACTTGTTATAGCTGTAGTAATAGTCCCTTCAACATGGAGAGTTGGGACCCATGGAATGGGGGCCATGCATTTTTTCTTTAAAGGGTCTGCATTTGCTCACCCAATCTCACCAATCCTCTCAGTACCAGGTGTACAGCCTTATACCACATCCAGCTGTCATTGTAGATAGGGTCATTCCAGGTTTCATCAGAGACCCTGAAGGAAATGTGAAGAATTTCCCTGTTTTTTGGTTTTGTTTTTGAAATTCCTTTTTATCTGGGTTTGAGCTGATTCTCGCTGCCATGTTTATGCCAGTCTAGACACACTTGATTCCCTTACAGAGACATATCAATACATAGGTTTTAAGATTCTTACTAGTCAGATCTATTCCTCTGCAGGAAATATGGAGTTTTGAGTCCCTTTCACTGAGGAAGGTGTAGGTCTTGTCTATTCCACAGTTGGTTTTAGAAATGGTACTGGTGCTTATATCAAACTCTGGTTTTATGCATCACCCCACCTCTCCTTTCCCCTTAAGCAGGCATAAGAGTGTTTTCTAAATGTGAGACTCTGTTCTCTTTCCTAACTCAGTTCATGTGTAGCCATGTTTACAGGATCTTCATAAGTGATATCTTATGATAAGTTTATTTTTCTGTGTGACTTATTTCACTTAGAATCATCGTACTTGAATCCACTCACTTTGCTGCTCCTGGTCTTATGACATTGATTTCATGCCTGAGGGATTTTACATCGTACATAAACACCACAGTTTTTTGAACCATTTTTATATTTCCTGGGATATTTAAGGTGTACCCAAGTTGAGGTTCTTGTAAGCAGTGCAGCCGTATATTTGGGGGTGGTTCTGTCTTATTGATTTTCAGTTTTCCCAAGGTATATTCCCTAGACTGGAAGTGCCCTTGGCTCTGTAGCTCTGTTGTTTACTTGTTTTAGGGAACACAATGCACTCCTCCAGTGAGGCAGTTGGCAATTTACATCCCGCCCATCAGCATAACAAGGCTCCCTCTTCTCCAGGGCCTGTCTTGCCTTTCTGGTTTTTACACATTTTGTGGATGTCCCTTTTGACTGGTGGGAAGTGATAATTCTTTGTAGTGCAGATTTGCATTGCCCGCTTGCTTGCTTTGCCAAAAAGGGCGTATGCGTTTTCTCCTGAATATATTCAGGAGAAAACACATACGCCCTTTTTGGCCAAGTGCGTCATTGTCGAAGTTGTGCCCCTCTTCCTGTGCTTTAAAGGCGATTCCAACGTACCTCTTGAAATCTGTTTCCTGCTATTCTGCCTAGCTTTCAAGTCCGCCTCGTTGCCTTCCCTCAACAGATTTTTGGACGATAGTTGTCCTTTATTACTCTGCCAGTTCGTGAATTGCTGTGCCCCTGAGCTCCATTTTTCAACTCGTTTATTGTGAACTCTACGCAAGTCCAAAATTTTGTTTCAGGTCCTATCCGGGTTCCCGGTGGGTGGCTGAGACTCTGGTTAATTCTTCTTCCTGCCGGGAAATTAGAGTGACATGTGCCCGTCCAAATGCCTAACAGCTACTCTCTCATTGGATCTCCCTCTTCCCTTCTATCCTCTGCCAAATTGGCAACCTGTGCGAACCAGGAGGTTAAAGGGGTTGTCTCTCCAAGTTGGGAGATTGATAGTAAATCAGTTGGAAAGTCAAACCGGAGCACCAGGAGAGGGACTACTCGTTGAGTTTTAGAAACATTTTGTATTCACAGTGTGTCCATTCTCTAGGTTTCCCGTACATGTTATAGCTGTAGTAATAGTCCCTTCAACATGGAGAGTTGGGACCCATGGAATGGGGGCCATGCATTTTTGCTTTAAAGGGTCTGCATTTGCTCACCCAATCTCACCAGCCCTCTCAGTCCCAGGTGTCCAGCCTTATGCCACATCCAGCTGTCATTGTAGATAGGGTTATTCCATGTTTCATCAGAGACCCTGAATGAAATGTAAAGAATTTCCCCGTTTTTTTGTTTTGTTTTTGAAATTCCTTTTTATAGTGGGTTTGAGCTCATTCTCGCTGCCATGTTTATGCCAGTCTAGACACACTTGATTCCCTAACAGAGACATATCAATACATAGGTTTTAAGATTCTTACTAGTCAGATCTATTCCTCTGCGGGAAATATGGAGTTTTGAGTCCCTTTCACTGAGGAAGGTGTAGGTCTTGTGTATTCGAAAGTTGGTTTTAGAAATGGTACCTGTGCTTATATCAAACTCTGGTTTTATGCATCACCCCACCTCTCCTTTCCCCTTAAGCAGGCATAAGAGTGTTTTCTAAATGTGAGACTCTGTTCTCTTTCCTAACTCAGTTCTTGTGTAGCCATGTTTAGAGGATCTTCATAAGTGATATCTTATGATAAGTTTCTTTTTCTGTGTGACTTATTTCACTTAGAATCATCGTACCTGAATCCACTCACTTTGCTGCTCCTGGTCTTATGACATTGATTTCATGGCTGAGGGATATTCCATCGTACATAAATACCACAGTATTTTGAACCATTTTTATATTTCCTGGGATATTTAAGGTGTACCCAAGTTGAGGTTCTTGTAAGCAGTGCAGCCCTAAATTTGGGGGTGGCTCTGTCTTATTGATTTTCAGTTTTCCCAAGATAGATTCCCTAGACTGGAAGTGCCCTTGGCTCTGTAGCTCTGTTGTTTACTTGTTTTAGGGAACGCAATGCACTCCTCCAGTGAGGCAGTGGGCAATTTACATCACGCCCATCAGCATAACAAGGCTCCCTCTTCTCCAGGGCCTGTCTTGCCTTTCTGGTTTTTACACATTTTGTGGATGTCCCTTTTGACCGGTGGGAAGTGATACTTCTTTGTAGTGCCGATTTGCATTGCCCGCTTGCTTGCTTGGCCAAAAAGGGCGTATGCGTTTTCTCCTGAATATATTCAGGAGAAAACGCATACGCCCTTTTTGGCCAAGTGCGTCATTGTCGAAGTTGTGCCCCTCTTCCTGTGCTTTAAAGGCGATACCAACGTACATCTTGAAATCTGTTTCCTGCTATTCTGTCTCTCTTTCCAGTCCGCCTGGCTGCCTTCCCTCAACAGATTTTTTGGACGATAGTTGTCCTTTATGACTCTGCCAGTTTGTGAATTGCTGTGCACCTGAGCTCCATTTTTCAACTCGTTTTTTGTGAGCTGTACGCAAGTCCAAAATTTTGGTTCAGGACCTATACTGGTTCCCGGTGGGTGGCTGAGACTCTTGTTAATTCTTCTTCCTGCCCGGAAGTTAGAGTGACATGTGCCCGTCCAATGCCTAACAGCTACTCTCTCATTGGTTGTCCCTCTTCCCTTCCATCCTCTGCGAAATTGGCAACCTGTGCGAACCAGGAGGTTAAAGGGGTTGTCTCTCCAAGTTGGGAGATTCATAGTAAAGCAGTTGGAAAGTCAAAGCGGAGCACCAGGAGAGGGACTACTCGTTCAGTTTTAGAAACCTTTTGTATTCACAGTGTGTCCATTCTCTAGGTTTCCCGTACATGTTATAGCTGTAGTAATAGTCCCTTCAACATGGAGAGTTGGGACCCATGGAATGGGGGCCATGCATTTTTGCTTTAAAGGGTCTGCATTTGCTCACCCAATCTCACCAATCCTCTCAGTACCAGGTGTACAGCCTTATACCACATCCAGCTGTCATTGTAGATAGGGTCATTCCAGGTTTCATCAGAGACCCTGAAGGAAATGTAAAGAATTTCCCTGTTTTTTGGTTTTGTTTCTGAAATTCCTTTTTATAGTGGGTTTGAGCTGATTCTCGCTGCCATGTTTATGCCAGTCTAGACACACTTGATTCCCTTACAGAGACATATCAATACATAGGTTTTAAGATTCTTACTAGTCAGATCTATTCCTCTGCGGGAAATATGTGGTTTTGAGTCCCTTTCACTGAGGAAGGTGTAGGTCTTGTCTATTCCACAGTTGGTTTTAGAAATGGTACCTGTGCTTATATCAAACTCTGGTTTATGCATCACCCCACCTCTCCTTTCCCCTTAAGCAGGCATAAGAGTGTTTTCTAAATGTGAGACTCTGTTCTCTTTCCTAACTCAGTTCATGTGTAGCCATGTTTACAGGATCTTCATAAGTGATATCTTATGATAAGTTTATTTTTCTGTGTGACTTATTTCACTTAGAATCATCGTACCTGAATCCACTCACTTTGCTGCTCCTGGTCTTATGACATTGATTTCATGCCTGAGGGATTTTCCATCGTACATAAATACCACAGTTTTTTGAACCATTTTTATATTTCCTGGGATATTTAAGGTGTACCCAAGTTGAGGTTCTTGTAAGCAGTGCAGCCCTATATTTGGGGGTGGTTCTGTCTTATTGATTTTCAGTTTTCCCAAGGTATATTCCCTAGACTGGAAGTGCCCTTTGCTCTGTAGCTCTGTTGTTTACTTGTTTTAGGGAACACAATGCACTCCTCCAGTGAGGCAGTTGGCAATTTACATCCCGCCCATCAGCATAACGAGGCTCCCTCTTCTCCAGGGCCTGTCTTGCCTTTCTGGTTTTTACACATTTTGTGGATGTCCCTTTTGACCGGTGGGAAGTGATCCTTCTTTGTAGTGCAGATTTGCATTGCCCTCTTGCTTGCTTGGCCAAAAAGGGCGTATGCGTTTTCCCCTGAATATATTCAGGAAAAAATTCATACGCCCTTTTTGGCCAAGTGCGTCATTGTCGAAGTTGTGCCCCTCTTCCTGTGCTTTAAAGGCTATTCCAACGTACCTCTTGAAATCTGTTTCCTGCTATTCTGCCTCGCTTTCAAGTCCGCCTCGTTGCCTTCCCTCAACAGATTTTTGGACGATAGTTGTCCTTTATTACTCTGCCAGGTTGTGAATTGCTGTGCCTCTGAGCTCCATTTTTCAACTCGTTTTTTGAGAGCTGTACGCAAGTCCAAAATTTTGGTTCAGGACCTATACTGGTTCCCGTTGGGTGGCTGAGACTGTGGTTAATTCTTCTTCCTGCCAGGAAATTAGAGTGACATGTGCCCGTCCAAATGCCTAACAGCTACTCTCTCATTCGTTCTCCATCTTCCCTTCCATCCTCTGCCAAATTGGCAACCTGTGCGAACCAGGAGGTTAAAGGGGTTGTCTCTCCAAGTTGGGAGATTGATAGTAAAGCAGTTGGAAAGTCAAAGCGGAGCACCAGGAGAGGGACTACTCATTGAGTTTTAGAAACCTTTTGTATTCACAGTCTGTCCATTCTCTAGGTTTCCCGTACATGTTATAGCTGTAGTAATATTCCCTTCAACATGGAGAGTTGGGACCCATGGAATGGGGGCCATGCATTTTTTCTTTAAAGGGTCTGCATTTGCTCACCCAATCTCACCAATCCTCTGAGTCCCAAGTGTCCAGCCTTATGCCACATCCAGCTGTCATTGTAGATAGGGTCATTCCAGGTTTCATCAGAGACCCTGAAGGAAATGTAAAGAATTTCCCTGTTTTTTGGTTTTGTTTTTGAAATTCCTTTTTATAGTGGGTTTGAGCTGATTCTCGCTGCCATGTTTATGCCAGTCTAGACACACTTGATTCCCTTACAGAGACATATCAATACATAGGTTTTAAGATTCTTACTAGTCAGATCTCTTCCTCTGCCGGAAATATGGGGTTTTGAGTCCCTTTCACTGAGGAAGGTGTAAGTCTTGTCTATTCCACAGTTGGTTATAGAAATGATACCTGTGCTTATATCAAACTCTGGTTTTATGCATCACCCCACCTCTCATTTCCCCTTAAGCAGGCATAAGAGTGTTTTCTAAATGTGAGACTCTGTTCTCTTTCCTAACTCAGTTCATGTGTAGCCATGTTTACAGGATCTTCATAAGTGATGTCTTATGATAAGTTTCTTTTTCTGTGTGACTTATTTCACTTAGAATCATCGTACCTGAATCCACTCACTTTGCTGCTCCTGGTCTTATGACATTGATTTCATGGCTGACGGATATTCCATCGTACATAAATACCACAGTTTTTTGAACCATTTTTATATTTCCTGGGATATTTAAGGTGTACCCAATTTGAGGTTCTTGTAAGCAGTGCAGCCCTAAATTTTGGGGTGGCTCTGTCTTATTGATTTTCAGTTTTCCCAAGGAATATTCCCTAGAATGGAAGTGCCCTTGGCTCTGTAGCTCTGTTGTTTGCTTGTTTTAGGGAATGCAATGCACTCCTCCAGTGAGGCAGTTGGCAATTTACATCCCGCCCATCAGCATAACAAGGCTCCCACTTCTCCAGGGCCTGTCTTGCCTTTCTGGTTTTTACACATTTGTGGATGTCCCTTTTGACTGGTGGGAAGTGATACTTCTTTGTAGTGCCGATTTGCATTGCCCGCTTGCTTGCTTGTCCAAAAAGGGCGTATGCGTTTTCTCCTGAATATATTCAGGAGAAAACGCTTACGCCCTTTTTGGCCAAGTGCGTCATTGTCGAAGTTGTGCCCCTCTTCCTGTGCTTTAAAGGCGATTCCAACGTACCTCTTGAAATCTGTTTCCTGCTATTCTGCCTCACTTTCAAGTCCGCCTCGTTGCCTTCCCTCAACAGATTTTTGGACGATAGTTGTCCTTTATTACTCTGCCTGTTTTTGAATTGCTGTGCCTGTGAGCTCCATTTTTAACTCGTTTTTTGTGAGGAGTACGCAAGTCCAAAATTTTGGTTCAGGACCTATACTGGTTGCCGGTGGGTGGCTGAGACTGTGGTTAATTCTTCTTCCTGCCGGGGAATTAGAGTGACATGTGCCTGTCCAAATGCCTAACAGCTACTCTCTCATAGTTCTCCCTCTTCCCTTCCATCCTCTGCGAAATTGGCCACCTGTGCGAACCAGGAGGTTAAAGGGGTTGTCTCTCCAAGTTGGTAGATTGATAGTAAACAGTTGGAAAGTCAAAGCGGAGCACCAGGAGAGGGACTACTCGTTGAGTTTTAGAAACCTTTTGTATTCACAGTGTGTCCATTCTCTAGGTTTCCCGTAAATGTTATAGCTGTAGTAATATTCCCTTCAACATGGAGAGTTGGGACCCATGGAATGGGGGCCATGCATTTTTGCTTTAAAGCGTCTGCATTTGCTCACCCAATCTCACCAATCCTCTCATTCCCTAGTGTCCAGCCTTATGCCACATCCAGCTGTCATTGTAGATAGGGTCATTCCAGGTTTCATCAGAGACCCTGAAGGAAATGTAAAGAATTTCCCTGTTTTTTGGTTTTGTTTTTGAAATTCCTTTTTATAGTGGGTTTGAGCTGATTCTCGCTGCCATGTTTATGCCAGTCTAGACACACTTGATTCCCTTACAGAGACATATCAATACATAGGTTTTAAGATTCTTCCTAGTCAGATCTATTCCTCTGCGGGAAATATGGGATTTTGAGTCCCTTTCACTGAGGAAGGTGTAGGTCTTGTCTATTCCACAGTTGGTTTTAGAAATGGCACCTGTGCTTATATCAAACTCTGGTTTTATGCATCACCCCACCTCTCCTTTCCCCTTAAGCAGGCCTAAGATTGTTTTCTAAGTGTGAGACTCTGTTCTCTTTCCTAACTCAGTTCATGTGTAGCCATGTTTACAGGATCTTCATAAGTGATATCTTATGATAAGTTTCTTTTTCTGTGTGACTTATTTCACTTAGAATCATCGTACCTGAATCCACTCACTTTGCTGCTCCTGGTCTTATGACATTGATTTCATGGCTGAGGGATATTCCATCGTACATAAATACCACAGTTTTTTGAACCATTTTTATATTTCCTGGGATATTTAAGGTGTACACAAGTTGAGGTTCTTGTAAGCAGTGCAGCCCTAAATTTGGGTGTGGCTCTGTCTTATTGATTTTCAGTTTTCCCAAGGTATATTCCCTAGACTGTAAGTGCCCTTGGCTCTGTAGCTCTGTTGTTTACTTGTTTTAGGGAACGCAATGCACTCCTCGAGTGAGGCAGTAGGCAATTTACATCCCGACCATCAGCATAACAAGGCTCCTTCTTCTCCAGGGCCTGCCTTGCCTTTCTGGTTTTTACACATTTTGTGGATGTCCCTTTTGACCGGTGGGAAGTGATACTTCTTTGTAGTGCAGATTTGCATTGCCCGCTTGCTTGCTTGGCCAAAAAGGGCGTATGCGTTTTCTCCTGAATATATTCAGGAGAAAACGCATACGCCCTTTTTGGCCAAGTGCGTCATTGTCGAAATTGTGCCCCTCTTCCTGTGCTTTAAAGGCGATACCAACGTACATCTTGAAATCTGTTTCCTGCTATTCTGTCTCTCTTTCAAGTACGCCTGGCTGCCTTCCCTCAACAGATTTTTTGGACGATAATTGTCCTTTATGACTCTGCCAGTTTGTGAATTGCTGTGCCCCTGAGCTCCATTTTTCAACTCGTTTTTTGTGAGCTATACGCAAGTCCAAAATTTTGGTTCAGGACCTATACTGGTTCCCGGTGGGTGGCTGAGACTCTGGTTAATTCTTCTTCCTTCCGGGAAGTTAGAGTGACATGTGCCCGTCCAAGTGCCTAACAGCTACTCTCTCATTGGTTCTCCCTCTTCCCTTCCATCCTCTGCGAAATTGGCCACCTGTGCGAACCAGGAGGTTAAAGGGGTTGTCTCTCCAAGTTGGGAGATTGATAGTAAAGCAGTTGGAAAGTCAAAGCGGAGCACCAGGAAAGGGACTACTCGTTGAGTTTTAGAAACCTTTTGTATTCACAGTGTGTCCATTCTCTAGGTTTCCCGTAAGTGTTATAGCTGCTAGTAATATTCCCTTCAACATGGAGAGTTGGGACCCATGGAATGGGGGCCATGCATTTCTGCTTTAAAGGGTCTGAATTTGCTCACCCAATCTCACCAATCATCTCAGTCCCAGGTGTCCAGCCTTATGACACATCCAGCTGTCATTGTAGATAGGGTCATTCCAGGTTTCATCAGAGACCCTGAAGGAAATGTAAAGAATTTCCCTGTTTTTTGGTTTTATTTTTGAATTTCCTTCTTATAGTGGGTTTGAGCTGATTCTCGCTGCCATGTTTATGCCAGTCTAGACACACTTGATTCCCTTACAGAGACATATCAATACATAGGTTTTAAGATTCTTACTAGTCAGATCTATTCCTCTGCGGGAAATATGGGGTTTTGAGTCCCTTTCACTGAGGAAGGTGTAGGTCTTGTCTATTCCACAGTTGGTTTTAGAAATGGTACCTGTGCTTATATCAAACTCTGGTTTTATGCATCACCCCACCTCTCCTTTCCCCTTAAGCAGGCATAAGAGTGTTTTCTAAATGTGAGACTCTGTTCTCTTTCCTAACTCAGTTCATGTGTTGCCATGTTTACAGGATCTTCATAAGTGATATCTTATGATAAGTTTCTTTTTCTGTGTGACTTATTTCACTTAGAATCATCGTACCTGAATCCACTCACTTTGCTGCTCCTGGTCTTATGACATTGATTTCATGGCTGAGGGATATTCCATCGTACATACATACCACAGTTTTTTGAACCATTTTTATATTTCCTGCGATATTTAAGGTGTACCCAAGTTGAGGTTCTTGTAAGCAGTGCAGCCCTAAATTTGGTGGTGGCTCTGTCTTATTGATTTTCAGTTTTCCCAAGGTATATTCCCTAGACTGGAAGTTCCCTTGGCTCTGTAGCTCTGTTGTTTACTTGTTTTAGGGAACGCAATGCACTCCTCCAGTGATGCAGTTGGCAATTTACATCCCGCCCATCAGCATAAAAATGCTCCCTCTTCTCCAGGGCCTGTCTTGCTTTTTTGGTTTTTACACATTTTGTGGATGTCCCTTTTGACCGGTGGGAAGTGATACTTCTTTGTAGTGCAGATTTGCATTGCCCGCTTGCTTGCTTGGCCAAAAAGGGCGTATGCGTTTTCTCCTGAATATATTCAGGGGAAAACGCATACGCCCATTTTGGCCAAGTGTGTCATTGTCGAAGTTGTGCCCCTCTTCCTGTGCTTTAAAGGCGATTCCAACGTACCTCTTGAAATCTGTTTCCTGCTATTCTGCCTCGCTTTCAAGTCCGCCTCGTTGCCTTCCCTCAACAGATTTTTGGACGATAGTTGTCCTTTATTACTCTGCCAGTTTGTGAATTGCTGTGCCTCTGAGCTCCATTTTTCAACTCGTTTTTTGAGAGCTGTACGCAATTCCATAATTTTTGTTCAGGACATATACTGGTTCCCGGTGGGTGGCTGAGACTGTGGTTAATTCTTCTTCCTGCCGGGTAATTAGAGTGACATGTGCCCGTCCAAATGCCTAACAGCTACTCTCTCATTCGTTCTCCATCTTCCCTTCCATCCTCTGCCAAATTGGCAACCTGTGCGAACCAGGAGGTTAAAGGGGTTGTCTCTCCAAGTTGGGAGATTGATAGTAAAGCAGTTGGAAAGTCAAAGCGGAGCACCAGGAGAGGGACTACTCGTTGAGTTTTAGAAACCTTTTTTATTCACAGTGTGTCCATTCTCTAGGTTTCCCGTACATGTTATAGATGTAGTAATATTCACTTCAACATGGAGTGTTGGGACCCATGGAATGGGAGCCATGCATTTTTGCTTTAAAGGGTCTGCATGTGCTCACCCAATTTCACCAATCCTCTCAGTCCCAGGTGTCCAGCCTTATGCCCCAACCAGATGTCATTGTAGATAGTGTCATTCCAGGTTTCATCAGAGACCCTGAAGGAAATGTAAAGAATTTCCCTGTTTTTTGGTTTTGTTTTTGAAATTCATTTTTATAGTGGTTTTGAG
Source organism: Mesoplodon bidens (assembly GCF_964165515.1). Classification (NCBI taxonomy): domain Eukaryota; kingdom Metazoa; phylum Chordata; class Mammalia; order Artiodactyla; family Ziphiidae; genus Mesoplodon; species Mesoplodon bidens. Next base: position 429,326 of record NW_027671149.1, read on the forward strand.
CTGATTCTCACTGCCATGTTTATGCCAGTCTAGACACACTTGATTCCCTTACAGAGACATATCAATACATAGGTTTTAAGATTCTTACTAGTCAGATCTATTCCTCAGCGGGAAATATGGGGTTTTGAGTCCCTTTCACTGAGGAAGGTGTAGGTCTTGTCTATGCCACAGTTGGTTTTAGAAATGGTACCTGTGCTTATATCAAACTCTGGTTTTATGCATCACCCCACCTCTCCTTTCCCCTTAAGCAGGCATAAGAGTGTTTTCTAAATGTGAGACTCTGTTCTCTTTCCTAACTCAGTTCATGTGTAGCCATGTTTACAGGATCTTCATAAGTGATATCTTATGATAAGTTTCTTTTTCTGTGTGACTTATTTCACTTAGAATCATCGTACCTGAATCCAGTCACTTTGCTGCTCCTGGTCGTATGACATTGATTTCATGGCTGAGGGATATTCCATCGTACATAAATTCCGCAGTTTTTTGAACCATTTTTATATTTCCTGGGATATTTAAGGTGTACCCAAGTTGAGGTTCTTGTAAGCAGTGCAGCCCTAATTTTGGGGATGGCTCTGTCTTATTGATTTTCAGTTTTCCCAAGGTATATTCCGTAGACTGGAAGTGCCCTTGGCTCTGTAGCTCTGTTGTTTACTTGTTTTAGGGAACGCAATTCACTCCTCCAGTGAGGAAGTTGGCAATTTACATCCCGACCATCAGCATAACAAGGCTCCCTCTTTTCCAGGGCCTATCTTGCCTTTCTGGTTTTTACACATTTGTGGATGACCCTTTTGACCGGTGGGAAGTGATACTTCTTTGTAGTGCAGATTTGCATTGCCCGCTTGCTTGCTTGGCCAAAAATGGTGTATGCGTTTTCTCCTGAATATATTCAGGAAAAAATTCATACGCCCTTTTTGGCCAAGTGCGTCATTGTCGAAGCTGTGCCCCTCTTCCTGTGCTTTAAAGGCGATTCCAACGTACCTCTTGAAATCTGTTTCCTGCTATTCTGCCTCGCTTTCAAGTCTGCCTCGTTGGCTTCCCTCAACAGATTTTTGGACGATAGTTGTCCTTTGTTACTCTGCCAGTTTGTGATTTGCTGTGACCCTGAGCTCCATTTTTCAACTCGTTTTTTGTGAGCTGTACGCAAGTCCAAAATTTTGGTTCAGGACCTACACTGGTTCCCGCTGGGTGGCTGAGACTCTGGTTAATTCTTCTTCCTGCCGGGAAATTAGAGTGACATGTGCCCGTCCAAATGCCTAACAGCTACTCTCTCATTCGTTCTCCATCTTCCCTTCCATCCTCTGCCAAATTCGCAACCTGTGCGAACCAGGAGGTTAAAGGGGTTGTCTCTCCAAGTTGGGAGATTGATAGTAAAGCAGTTGGAAAGTCAAAGCAGAGCACCTGGAGAGGGACTACTCGTTGAGTTTTAGAAACCTTTTGTATTCACAGTCTGTCCATTCTCTAGGTTTCCCGTACATGTTATAGCTGTAGTAATATTCCCTTCAACATGGAGAGTTGGGACCCATGGAATGGGGGCCATGCATTTTTGCTTTAAAGGGTCTGCATTTGCTCACCCAATCTCACCAATCCTCTGAGTCCCAAGTGTCCAGCCTTATGCCACATCCAGCTGTCATTGTAGATAAGGTCTTTCCAGGTTTCATCAGAGACCCTGAAGGAAATGTAAAGAATTTCCCTGTTTTTTGGTTTTGTTTTTGAAGTTCATTTTTATAGTGGGTTTGAGCTGATTCTCGCTGCCATGTTTATGCCAGTCTAGACACACTTGATTCCCTTACAGAGACATATCAATACATAGGTTTTAAGATTTTAACTAGTCAGATCTATTCCTCTGCCGGAAATATGGGGTTTTGAGACCCTTTCACTGAGGAAGGTGTAAGTCTTGTCTATTCCACCGTTGGTTATAGAAATGATACCTGTGCTTATATCAAACTATGGTTTTATGCATCACCCCACCTCTCCTTTCCCCTTAAGCAGGCATAAGAGTGTTTTCTAAATGTGAGACTCTGTTCTCTTTCCTAACTCAGTTCATGTGTAGCCATGTTTACAGGATCTTCATAAGTGATGTCTTATGATAAGTTTCTTTTTCTGTGTGACTTATTACACTTAGAATCATCGTACCTGAATCCACTCACTTTGCTGTTCCTTGTCTTATGACATTGATTTCATGGCTGACGGATATTCCATCGTACATAAATACCACAGTTTTTTGAACCATTTTTATATTTCCTGGGATATTTAAGGTGTACCCAATTTGAGGTTCTTGTAAGCAGTGCAGCCCTAAATTTGGGGGTGGCTCTGTCTTATTGATTTTCAGTTTTCGCAAGGTATATTCCCTAGACTGGAAGTGCCCTTGGCTCTGTAGCTCTGTTGTTTGCTTGTTTTAGGGAATGCAATTCACTCCTCCAGTGAGGCAGTTGGCAATTTACATCCCGCCAATCAGCATAACAAGGCTCCCTCTTCTCCAGGGCCTGTCTTGCCTTTCTGGTTTTTACACATTTGTGGATGTCCCTTTTGACTGGTGGGAAGTGATACTTCTTTGTAGTGAAGATTTGCATTGCCCGCTTGCTTGCTTGGCCAAAAAGGGCGTATGCGTTTTCTCCTGAATATATTCAGGAGAAAACGCATACGCCCCTTTTGGCCAAGTGCGTCATTGTCGAAGTTGTGCCCCTCTTCCTGTGCTTTAAAGGCGATTCCAACGTACTTCTTGAAATCTGTTTCCTTCTATTCTGCCTCACTTTCAAGTCCGCCTCGTTGCCTTCCCTCAACAGATTTTTGGACGATAGTTGTCCTTTATTACTCTGCCAGTTTTTGAATTGCTGTGCCTCTGAGCTCCATTTTTTAACTCGTTTTTTGTGAGCAGTACGCAAGTCCAAAATTTTGGTTCAGGACCTATACTGGTTGCCGGTGGGTGGCTGAGACTGTGGTTAATTCTTCTTCCTGCCGGGAAATTAGAGTGACATGTGCCTGTCCAAATGCCTAACAGCTACTCTCTCATAGTTCTCCCTCTTCCCTTCTATCCTCTGCGAAATTGGCAACCTGTGCGAACCAGGATGTTAAAGGGGTTGTCTCTCCAAGTTGGTAGATTGATAGTAAACAGTTGGAAAGTCAAAGCGGAGCACCATGTGAGGGACTACTCGTTGAGTTTTAGAAACCTTTTGAATTCACAGTGTGTCCATTCTCTAGGTTTCCCGTAAATGTTATAGCTGTAGTAATATTCCCTTCAACATGGAGAGTTGGGACCCATGGAATGGGGGTCATGCATTTTTGCTTTAAAGGGTCTGCATTTGCTCACCCAATCTCACCAATCCTCTGAGTCCCATGTGTCCATCCTTATGCCACATCCAGCTGTCATTGTAGATAGGGTCATTCCAGGTTTCATCAGAGACCCTGAAGGAAATGTAAAGAATTTCCCTGTTTTTTGGTTTTGTTTTTGAAATTCATTTTTATAGTGGGTTTGAGCTGATTCTCGCTGCCATGTTTATGCCAGTCTAGACACACTTGATTCCCTTACAGAGACATATCAGTACATAGGTTTTAAGATTTTAACTAGTCAGATCTATTCCTCTGCCGGAAATATGGGGTTTTGAGACCCTTTCACTGAGGAAGGTGTAAGTCTTGTCTATTCCACAGTTGGTTATAGAAATGATACCTGTGCTTATATCAAACTATGGTTTTATGCATCACCCCACCTCTCCTTTCCCCTTAAGCAGGCATAAGAGTGTTTTCTAAATGTGAGACTCTGTTCTCTTTCCTAACTCAGTTCATGTGTAGCCATGTTTACAGGATCTTCATAAGTGATATCTTATGATAAGTTTCTTTTTCTGTGTGACATATTTCACTTAGAATCATCGTACCTGAATCCACTCACTTTGCTGCTCCTGGTCTAATGACATTGATTTCATGGCTGAGGGATATTCCATCGTACATAAATACCACAGTTTTTTGAACCATTTTTATATTTCCTGGGATATTTAAGGTGAACCCAAGTTGAGGTTCTTGTAAGCAGTGCAGCACTAAATTTGGGGGTGTCTCTGTCTTATTGATTTTCAGTTTTCCCAAGGTATATTCCCTAGACTGGAAGTGCCCTTGGCTCTGTAGCTCTGCTGTTTGCTTGTTTTAGGGAATGCAATGCACTCCTCCAGTGAGGCAGTTGGCAATTTACATCCCGCCCATCAGCATAACAAGGCTCCCTCTTCTCCAGGGCCTGTCTTGCCTTTCTGGTTTTTACACATTTGTGGATGTCCCTTTTGACTGGTGGGAAGTGATACTTCTTTGTAGTGCAGATTTGCATTGCCCGCTTTCTTGCTTGGCCAAAAAGGGCGTATGCGTTTTCTCCTGAATATATTCAGGAGAAAGCGCATACGCCCTTTTTGGCCAAGTGGGTCATTGTCGAAGTTGTGCCCCACTTCCTGTGGTTTAAAGGCGATTCCAACGTACCTCTTGAAATCTGTTTCCTGCTATTCTGCCTCACTTTCAAGTCCGCCTCGTTGCCTTCCCTCAAGAGATTTTTGGACGATAGTTGTCCTTTATTACTCTGCCAGTTTTTGAATTGCTGTGCCTCTGAGCTCCATTTTTTAACTCGTTTTTTGTGAGCTGTACGCAAGTCCAAAATTTTGGTTCAGGACCTATACTGGTTGCCGGTGGGTGGCTGAGACTGTGGTTAATGCTTCTTCTTCCCGGGAAATTAGAGTGACATGTGCCTGTCCAAATGCCTAACAGCTACTCTCTCATTGGTTCTCCCTCTTCCCTTCCATCCTCTGCAAAATTGGCAACCTGTGCGAACTAGGATGTTAAAGGGGTTGTCTCTCCAAGTTGGTAGATTGATAGGAAACAGTTGGAAAGTCAAAGCGGAGCACCAGGAGAGGGACTACTCGTTGAGTTTTAGAAAACTTTTGTATTCACAGTGTGTCCATTCTCTAGGTTTCCCGTACATGTTATAGCTGTAGTAATATTCCCTTCAACATGGAGAGTTGGGATCCATGGAATGGGGGCCATGCATTTTTGCTTTAAAGGGTCTGCATTTGCTCACCCAATCTCACAAATCCTCTCAGTCCCAAGTGTCCAGCCTTATGCCACATCCAGCTGTCATTGTAGATAAGGTAATTCCAGGTTTCATCAGAGGACCTGAAGGAAATGTAAAGAATTTCCCTGTTTTTTGGTTTTGTTTCTGACATTCCTTTTTATAGTGGGTTTGAGCTGATTCTCGCTGCCATGTTTATGCCTGTCTAGACACACTTGATTCCCTTACAGAGACATATCAATACATAGGTTTTAAGATTCTTACTAGTCAGATCTATTCCTCTGCGGGAAATATGGGGTTTTGAGTCCCTTTCACTGAGGAAGGTGTAGGTCTTGTCTATTCCACAGTTGATTTTAGAAATGGTACCTGTGCTTATATCAAACTCTGGTTTTATGCATCACCCCACCTCTCCTTTCCCCTTAAGCAGGCATAAGAGTGTTTTCTAAATGTGAGAGTCTGTTCTCTTTCCTAACTCAGTTCATGTGTAGCCATGTTTACAGGATCTTCATATGTGATATCGTAGGATAAGTTTCTATTTCTGTGTGACTTATTTCACTTAGAATCATTGTACCTGCATCCACTCACTTTGCTGCTCCTGGTCTTATGACATTGATTTCATGGCTGAGGGATATTCCATCGTACATAAATACCACAGTGTTTTGAACCATTTTTATATTTCCTGGGATATTTAAGTTGTACCCAAGTTGACGTTCTTGTAAGCAGTGCAGCCCTAAATTTGGTGGTGGCTCTGTCTTACTGATTTTCATTTTTCCCAAGGTATATTCCCTAGACTGGAAGTGCCCTTGGCTCTGTAGCTCTGTTGTTTACTTGTTTTAGGGAACGCAATGCACTCCTCCAGTGAGGCAGTTGGCAATTTACATCCCGCCCATCAGCATAACAAGGCTCCCTCTTCTCCAGGGCCTGTCTTGCCTTTCTGTTTTTTACACATTTTGTGGATGTCCCTTTTGACCGGTGGAAAGTGATACTTCATTGTAGTGCAGATTTGCATTGCCCGTTTGCTTGCTTGGCCAAAAAAGGCGTATGCGTTTTCTCCTGAATATATTCAGGAGAAAACGCATACGCCCTTTTTGGCCAAGTGCATCATTGTCGAAGTTGTGCCCCTCTTCCTGTGCTTTAAAGGCGATTCCAACGTACCTCTTGAAATCTGTTTCCTGCTATTCTGTCTCTCTTTCAAGTCCGCCTCGCTGCCTTCCCTCAACAGATTTTTTGGACGATATTTGTCCTTTATTATTCTGCCATTTTGTGAATTGCTGTGCCCTTGAGCTCCATTTTTCAACTCGTTTTTTCTGAGCTGTAAGCAAGTCCAAAATTTTGGTTCAGGACCTATACTGGTTCCCGGTGGGTGGCTGAGACTCTGGTTAATACTTCTTCCTTCCGGGAAATTAGAGTGACATTTGCCCGTCCAAATGCCTAACAGCTACTCTCTCATTGGTTCTCCCTCTTCCCTTCCATCCTCTGCCAAATTGGCAACCTGTGCGAACCAGGAGGTTAAAGGGGTTGTCTCTCCAAGTTGGGAGATTGATAGTAAAGCAGTTGCAATGTCAAAGCGGAGCACCAGGAGAGGGACTACTCGTTGAGTTTTAGAAACCTTTTGTATTCACAGTCTGTCCATTCTCTAGGTTTCCCGTACATGTTATAGCTGTAGTAATATTCCCTTCAACATGGAGAGTTGGGACCCATGGAATGGGGGCCATGCATTTTTGCTTTAAAGGGTCTGCATTTGCTCACCCAATCTCACCAATCCTCTCAGTCCCAGGTGTCCAGCCTTATGCCACATCCAGCTCTCATTGTAGATAGGGTCATTCCAGGTTTCATCAGAGACCCTGAAGGAAATGTAAAGAATTTCCCTGTTTTTTGGTTTTGTTTTGAAATTCCTTTTTATAGTGGGTTTGAGCTGATTCTCGCTGCCATGTTTATGCCAGTCTAGACACACTTGATTCCCTTACAGAGACATATCAATACATAGGTTTTAAGATTCTTACTAGTCAGATCTATTCCTCTGAGGGAAATATGGGGTTTTGAGTCCCTTTCACTGAGGAAGGTGTAGGTCTTGTCTGTTCCACAGTTGGTTATAGAAATGGTACCTGTGCTTATATCAAACTGTGGTTTTATGCATCACCCCACCTCTCCTTCTCCCTTAAGCAGGCATAAGAGTGTTTTCTAAATGTGAGACTCTGTTCTCTTTCCTAACTCAGTTCATGTGTAGCCATGTTTACAGGATCTTCATAAGTGATATCTTATGATAAGTTTCTTTTTCTGTGTGACATATTTCACTTAGAATCATCGTACCTGAATCCACTCACTTTGCTGCTCCTGGTCTAATGACATTGATTTCATGGCTGAGGGATATTCCATCGTACATAAATACCACAGTTTTTTGAACCATTTTTATATTTCCTGGGATATTTAAGGTGAACCCAAGTTGAGGTTCTTGTAAGCAGTGCAGCACTAAATTTGGGGGTGTCTCTGTCTTATTGATTTTCAGTTTTCCCAAGGTATATTCCCTAGACTGGAAGTGCCCTTGGCTCTGTAGCTCTGCTGTTTGCTTGTTTTAGGGAATGCAATGCACTCCTCCAGTGAGGCAGTTGGCAATTTACATCCCGCCCATCAGCATAACAAGGCTCCCTCTTCTCCAGGGCCTGTCTTGCCTTTCTGGTTTTTACACATTTGTGGATGTCCCTTTTGACCGGTGGGAAGTGATACTTCTTTGTAGTGCAGATTTGCATTGCCCGCTTTCTTGCTTGGCCAAAAAGGGCGTATGCGTTTTCTCCTGAATATATTCAGGAGAAAACGCATACGCCCTTTTTGGCCAAGTGGGTCATTGTCGAAGTTGTGCCCCACTTCCTGTGGTTTAAAGGCGATTCCAACGTACCTCTTGAAATCTGTTTCCTGCTATTCTGCCTCACTTTCAAGTCCGCCTCGTTGCCTTCCCTCAAGAGATTTTTGGACGATAGTTGTCCTTTATTACTCTGCCAGTTTTTGAATTGCTGTGCCTCTGAGCTCCATTTTTTAACTCGTTTTTTGTGAGCTGTACGCAAGTCCAAAATTTTGGTTCAGGACCTATACTGGTTGCCGGTGGGTGGCTGAGACTGTGGTTAATGCTTCTTCTTCCCGGGAAATTAGAGTGACATGTGCCTGTCCAAATGCCTAACAGCTACTCTCTCATTGGTTCTCCCTCTTCCCTTCCATCCTCTGCAAAATTGGCAACCTGTGCGAACTAGGATGTTAAAGGGGTTGTCTCTCCAAGTTGGTAGATTGATAGGAAACAGTTGGAAAGTCAAAGCGGAGCACCAGGAGAGGGACTACTCGTTGAGTTTTAGAAAACTTTTGTATTCACAGTGTGTCCATTCTCTAGGTTTCCCGTACATGTTATAGCTGTAGTAATATTCCCTTCAACATGGAGAGTTGGGATCCATGGAATGGGGGCCATGCATTTTTGCTTTAAAGGGTCTGCATTTGCTCACCCAATCTCACAAATCCTCTCAGTCCCAAGTGTCCAGCCTTATGCCACATCCAGCTGTCATTGTAGATAAGGTAATTCCAGGTTTCATCAGAGGACCTGAAGGAAATGTAAAGAATTTCCCTGTTTTTTGGTTTTGTTTCTGACATTCCTTTTTATAGTGGGTTTGAGCTGATTCTCGCTGCCATGTTTATGCCTGTCTAGACACACTTGATTCCCTTACAGAGACATATCAATACATAGGTTTTAAGATTCTTACTAGTCAGATCTATTCCTCTGCGGGAAATATGGGGTTTTGAGTCCCTTTCACTGAGGAAGGTGTAGGTCTTGTCTATTCCACAGTTGATTTTAGAAATGGTACCTGTGCTTATATCAAACTCTGGTTTTATGCATCACCCCACCTCTCCTTTCCCCTTAAGCAGGCATAAGAGTGTTTTCTAAATGTGAGAGTCTGTTCTCTTTCCTAACTCAGTTCATGTGTAGCCATGTTTACAGGATCTTCATATGTGATATCGTAGGATAAGTTTCTATTTCTGTGTGACTTATTTCACTTAGAATCATTATACCTGCATCCACTCACTTTGCTGCTCCTGGTCTTATGACATTGATTTCATGGCTGAGGGATATTCCATCGTACATAAATACCACAGTGTTTTGAACCATTTTTATATTTCCTGGGATATTTAAGTTGTACCCAAGTTGAAGTTCTTGTAAGCAGTGCAGCCCTAAATTTGGTGGTGGCTCTGTCTTACTGATTTTCATTTTTCCCAAGGTATATTCCCTATACTGGAAGTGCCCTTGGCTCTGTAGCTCTGTTGTTTACTTGTTTTAGGGAACGCAATGCACTCCTCCAGTGAGGCAGTTGGCAATTTACATCCCGCCCATCAGCATAACAAGGCTCCATCTTCTCCAGGGCCTGTCTTGCCTTTCTGTTTTTTACACATTTTGTGGATGTCCCTTTTGACCGGTGGAAAGTGATACTTCATTGTAGTGCAGATTTGCATTGCCCGTTTGCTTGCTTGGCCAAAAAAGGCGTATGCGTTTTCTCCTGAATATATTCAGGAGAAAACGCATACGCCCTTTTTGGCCAAGTGCATCATTGTCGAAGTTGTGCCCCTCTTCCTGTGCTTTAAAGGCGATTCCAACGTACCTCTTGAAATCTGTTTCCTGCTATTCTGTCTCTCTTTCAAGTCCGCCTCGCTGCCTTCCCTCAACAGATTTTTTGGACGATATTTGTCCTTTATTATTCTGCCATTTTGTGAATTGCTGTGCCCTTGAGCTCCATTTTTCAACTCGTTTTTTCTGAGCTGTAAGCAAGTCCAAAATTTTGGTTCAGGACCTATACTGGTTCCCGGTGGGTGGCTGAGACTCTGGTTAATACTTCTTCCTTCCGGGAAATTAGAGTGACATTTGCCCGTCCAAATGCCTAACAGCTACTCTCTCATTGGTTCTCCCTCTTCCCTTCCATCCTCTGCCAAATTGGCAACCTGTGCGAACCAGGAGGTTAAAGGGGTTGTCTCTCCAAGTTGGGAGATTGATAGTAAAGCAGTTGCAAAGTCAAAGCGGAGCACCAGGAGAGGGACTACTCGTTGAGTTTTAGAAACCTTTTGTATTCACAGTCTGTCCATTCTCTAGGTTTCCCGTACATGTTATAGCTGTAGTAATATTCTCTTCAACATGGAGAGTTGGGACCCATGGAATGGGGGCCATGCATTTTTGCTTTAAAGGGTCTGCATTTGCTCACCCAATCTCACCAATCCTCTCAGTCCCAGGTGTCCAGCCTTATGCCACATCCAGCTCTCATTGTAGATAGGGTCATTCCAGGTTTCATCAGAGACCCTGAAGGAAATGTAAAGAATTTCCCTGTTTTTTGGTTTTGTTTTTGAAATTCCTTTTTATAGTGGGTTTGAGCTGATTCTCGCTGCCATGTTTATGCCAGTCTAGACACACTTGATTCCCTTACAGAGACATATCAATACATAGGTTTTAAGATTCTTACTAGTCAGATCTATTCCTCTGAGGGAAATATGGGGTTTTGAGTCCCTTTCACTGAGGAAGGTGTAGGTCTTATCTGTTCCACAGTTGGTTATAGAAATGGTACCTGTGCTTATATCAAACTGTGGTTTTATGCATCACCCCACCTCTCCTTCTCCCTTAAGCAGGCATAAGAGTGTTTTCTAAATGTGAGACTCTGTTATCTTTCCTAACTCAGTTCATGTGTAGCCATGTTAACAGGTTATTCATAAGTGATATCTTATGATAAGTTTCTTTTTCTGTGTGATTATTTCACTTAGAATCATCGTACCTGAATCCACTCACTTTGCTGCTCCTGGTCTTATGACATTGATTTCATGGCTGAGGCATATTCCATCATACATAAATACCACAGTTTTTTGAACCATTTTTATATTTCCTGGGATACTTAAGGTGTACCCAAGTTGAGGTTCTTGTAAGCAGTGCAGCCCTAAATTTGGGTGTGGCTCTGTCTTATTGATTTTCAGTTTTCCCAAGGTATATTCCGTAGACTGGAAGTGCCCTTGGCTCTGTAGCTCTGTTGTTTACTTGTTTTAGGGAACGCAATGCACTCCTCCAGTGAGGCAGGTGGCAATTTACATCCCGACCATCAGCATAACAAGGCTCCTTCTTCTCCAGGGCCTGCCTTGCCTTTCTGGTTTTTACACATTTTGTGGATGTCTCTTTTGACCGTTGGGAAGTGATACTTCTTTGTAGTGCAGATTTGCATTGCCCGCTTGCTTGCTTGGCCAAAAAGGGCGTATGCGTTTTCTCCTGAATATATTCAGGAGAAAACGCATACGCCCTTTTTGGCCAAGTGCGTCATTGTCGAAGTTGTGCCCCTCTTCCTGTGCTTTAAAGGCGATACCAACGTACATCTTGAAATCTGTTTCCTGCTATTCTGTCTCTCTTTCAAGTCCGCCTGGCTGCCTTCCCTCAACAGATTTTTTGGACGATAGTTGTCCTTTATGACTCTGCCAGTTTGTGAATTGCTGTGCCCCTGAGCTCCATTTTTCAACTCGTTTTTTGTGAGCTGTACGCAAGTCCAAAATTTTGGTTCAGGACCTATACTGGTTCCCGGTGGGTGGCTGAGACACTGGTTAATTCTTCTTCCTGCCGGGAAGTTACAGTGACATGTGCCCGTCCAAGTGCCTAACAGATACTCTCTCATTGGTTCTCCCTCTTCCCTTCCATCCTCTGCGAAATTGGCAACCTGTGCGAACCAGGAGGTTAAAGGGGTTGTCTCTCCAAGTTGGGAGATTGATAGTAAAGCAGTTGGAAAGTCAAAGCGGAGCACCAGGAGAGGGACTACTCTTTGAGTTTTAGAAACCTTTTGTATTCACAGTGTGTCCATTCTCTAGGTTTCCCGTACATGTTATAGCTGTAGTAATATTCCCTTCAACATGGAGAGTTGGGACCCATGGATTGGGGGCCATGCATTTCTGCTTTAAAGGGTCTGAATTTGCTCACCCAATCTCACCAATCATCTCAGTCCCAGGTTTCCAGCCTTATGCCACATCCAGCTGTCATTGTACATAGGGTCATTCCAGGTTTCATCAGAGACCCTGAAGGAAATGTAAAGAATTCCCCGTTTTTTGGTTTTGTTTTTGAATTTCCTTTTTATAGTGGGTTTGAGCTGATTCTCGCTGCCATGTTTATGCCAGTCTAGACACACTTGATTCCCTTACAGAGACATATCAATACATAGGTTTTAAGATTCTTACTAGTCAGATCTATTCCTCTGCGGGAAATATGGGGTTTTTAGTCCCTTTCACTGAGGAAGGTGTAGGTCTTGTCTATTCCACAGTTGGTTTTAGAAATGGTACCTGTGCTTATATCAAACTCTGGTTTTATGCATAACCCCACCTCTCCTTTCCCCTTAAGCAGGCATAAGAGTGTTTTCTAAATGTGAGACTCTGTTCTCTTTCCTAACTCAGTTCATGTGTAGCCATGTTTACAGGATCTTCATAAGTGATATCTTATGATAAGTTTCATTTTCTGTGTGACTTATTTCACTTAGAATCATCGTACCTGAATCCACTCACTTTGCTGCTCCTGGTCTTATGACATTGATTTCATGGCTGAGGGATATTCCATCGTACATAAATACCACAGTTTTTTGAACCATTTTTATATTTCCTGGGATATTTAAGGTGTACCCAAGTTGAGGTTCTTGTAAGCAGTGCAGCCCTAAATTTGGGGGTGGCTCTGTCTCATTGATTTTCAGTTTTCCCAAGGTATATTCCCTAGACCGGAAGTGCCCTTGGCTCTGTAGCTCTGTTGTTTACTTGTTTAAGGGAACGCAAATCACTCCTCCAGTGAGGCAGTTGGCAACTTACATCCCGACCATCAGCATAACAAGGCTCCCTGTTCTCCAGGGCCTATCTTGCCTTTCTGGTTTTTACACATTTGTGGATGTCCCTTTTGACCGGTGGGAAGTGATACTTCTTTGTAGTGCAGATTTGCATTGCCCGCCTCCTTGCTTGGCCTAAAAGGGCGTATGCGTTTTCTCCTGAATATATTCAGGAAAAAATTCATAGGCCCTTTTTGGCCAAGTGCGTCATTGTCGAAGTTGTGCCCCTCTTCCTGTGCTTTAAAGGCGATTCCAACGTACCTTTTGAAATCTGTTTCCTGCTATTCTGCCTCGCTTTCAAGTCCTCCTCGTTGCCTTCCCTCAACAGATTTTTGGACGAGAGTTGTCCTTTATTACTCTGCCAGTTTGTGAATTGCTGTGCCCCTGAGCTCCATTTTTCAACTCGTTTTTTGTGAGCTGTACGCAAGTCCAAGATTTTGGTTCAGGACCTACACTGGTTCCCAGTGGGTGGCTGAGACTCTGGTTAATTCTTCTTCCTGCCGGGAAATTAGAGTGACATGTGCCCGTCGAAAGGCCTAACAGCTACTCTCTCATTGGTTCTCCCTCTTCCCTTCCATCCTCTGCCAAATTGGCAACCTGTGCGAACCAGGAGGTTAAAGGGGTTGTCTCTCCAAGTTGGGAGATTGATAGTAAAGCAGTTGGAAAGTCAAAGCGGAGCACGAGGAGAGGGACTACTCGTTGAGTTTTAGAAACCATTTGTTTTCACAGTGTGTCCATTCTCTAGGTTTCCCGTACATGTTATAGCTGTAGTAATATTCCCTTCAACATGGAGAGTTGGGACCCAGGGAATTGGGGCCATGCATTTTTGCTTTAAAGTGTCTGCATTTGCTCACCCAATCTCACCAATCCTCTCAGTCCCAGGTGTCCAGCCTTATGCCACATCCAGCTGTCATTGTAGATAGGGTCATTCCAGGTTTCATCAGAGACCCTGAAGGAAATTTAAAGAATTTCCCTGTTTTTGGGTTTTGTTTTTGAAATTCCTTTTTATAGTGGGTTTGAGCTGATTCTCGCTGCCATGTTTATGCCAGTCTAGACACACTTGATTCCCTTACAGAGACATATCAATACATAGGTTTTAAGATTCTTACTAGTCAGATCTATTCCACTGCGGGAAATATGGGGTTTTGAGTCCCTTTCACTGCGGAAGGTGTAGGTCTTGTCTATACCACAGATGGTTTTAGAAATGGTACCTGTGCTTATATCAAACTCTGGTTTTATGCATCACCCCACCTCTCCTTTCCCCTTAAGCAGGCATAAGAGTGTTTTCTAAATGTGGGACTCTGTTCTCTTTCTTAACTCAGTTCATGTGTAGCCATGTTTACAGGATCTTCATAAGTGATATCTTATGATAAGTTTCTTTTTCTGTGTGACTTATTTCACTTAGAATCATCGTACCTGAATCCACTCACTTTGCTGCTCCTGGTCTTATGACATTGATTTCATGGCTGAGGGATATTCCATCACTCATAAATACCACAGTTTTTTGAACCAATTTTATATTTCCTGGGATATTTAAGGTGTACCCAAGTTGAGGTTCTTGTAAGCAGTGCAGCCCTAAATTTGGGGGTGGCTCTGTCTTATTGATTTTCAGTTTACCCAAGGTATATTCCCTAGACTGGGAGTGCCCTTGGCTCTGTAGCTCTGTTGTTTTCTTGTTTTAGGGAACACAATGCACTCCTCCAGTGAGACAGTTGGCAATTTACATACCGCCTATCAGCATAACAAGGCTCCCTGTTCTCCAGGGCCTGTCTTGCCTTTCTGGTTTTTACATATTTGTGGATGTCCCTCTTGACCAATGGGAAGTGATACTTCTTTGTAGTGCAGATTTGCATTGCCCGCTTGCTTGCTTGGCCAAAAAGGGTGTATGTGTTTTCTCCTGAATATATTCATGAGAAAAAGCATACAACCTTTTTGGCCAAGTGTGTCATTGTCGAAGTTGTGCCCCTCTTCCTGTGCTTTAAAGGTGAATCCAACGTACCTCTTGAAATCTGTTTCCTACTATTCTGCCTCGCATTCAAGTCCGCCTCGCTACCTTCCCTCAACAGATTTTTGGACGATAGTTGTTCTTTATTACTCTGCCAGTTTGTGAATTGCTGTGCCCCTGAACTCAATTATTCAACTCGTTATTTGTGAGCTGTACGCAAGTCCAAAATTTTGGTTCAGAACCTATACTGGTTCCCGGTGGGTGGCTGAGACTCTGGTTAATTCTTCTTCCTGCCGGGAAATTAGAGTGACATGTGCCCGTCCAAATGTCTAACAGCTACTGTCTCATTGGTTCTCCCTCTTCCCTTCCATCCTCTGCCAAATTGGCAACCTGTGTGAACCAGAAGTTTAAAGGGGCTGTCTCTCCTCTTTCGGAGATTGATAGTAAAGCAGTTGGAAAGTCAAACCACAGCACCAGGAGAGGGAATACTCGTTGAGTTTTAGAAACCTTTTGTATTAACAGTGTGTCCATTCTGTAGGTTTCCCGTACATGTTATAGCTGTAGTAATATTCCCTACAACATGGAGAGATGGGACCCATGGAATGGGGGCCATGCATTTTGCTTTAAAGTGTCTGCATTTGCTCACCCAATCTCACCAATCCTCTCAGTCTCAAGTGTCCTGCCTTATTCCACATCCAGCTGTCATTGTACATAGGGTCATTACAGGTTTCATCAGAGACCCTGAAGGAATTGTAAAGAATTTCCCTATTTTATGGTTTTGTTTTGAAATTCCTTTTTATAGTGGGTTTGAGCTGATTCTCGCTGCCATGTGTATGCCAGTCTACACACTTGATTCCCTTACGGAGACATATCAATACATAAGTTTTAGGATTGTTAGTAGTCAGATCTATTCCTCTGCGGGAAATATGGCGTTTTGAGTCCTTTTCACTGAGGAAGGTGTAAGTCTTGTGTATTCCACAGTTGGTTTTACAAACGGTACCTGTGCTTATATCAAACTCTGGTTTTATGCATCACCCCACCTCTCCACCCCCCTTAAGCAGGCATAACAGTGTTTTCTAAACGTGAGACTCTGTTCTCTTTTTTAACTCATTTCATGTGTAGCCATGTTTACAGGATCTTCATAAGTGATATCTTATGATAAGTTTCTTTTTCTGTGTGACTTCACTTAGAATCATCGTACCTGAATCCACTCACTTTGCTGCTCCTGGTCTTATGACATTGATTTCATGGCTGAGGGATATTCCATCGTACATAAGTACCACAATTTTTTGAACCATATTTATATTTCCTGGGATATTTAAGGTGTACCCAAGTTGAGGTTCTTGTAAGCAGTGCAGCCCTAAATTTGGGGGTGGCTCTGTCTTATTGATTTTCAGTTTTCCCAAGGTATATTCCCTAGACTGGAAGAGCCCTTGGCTCTGTAGCTGTGTTGTTTACTTGTTTTAGGGAACGCAATGCACTCCTCCAGTGATGCAGTTGGCAATTTACATCCCGCCCATCAGCATAACAATGCTCCCTCTTCTCCAGGGCCTGTCTTGCCTTTCTGGTTTTTACACATTTTGTGGATGTCCCTTTTGACCGGTGGGAAGTGATACTTCTTTGTAGTGCAGATTTGCATTGCCCGCTTGCTTGCTTGGCCAAAAAGGGCGTATGCGTTTTCTCCTAAATATATTCAGGAGAAAACGCATACGCCCTTTATGGCCAAGTGCGTCATTGTCACAGTTGTGCCCCTCTTCCTGTGCTTTAAAGGCGATACCAAAGTACCTCTTGAAATCTGTTTCCTGCTATTCTGGCTCGCTTTCAAGTCCGCCTCATTGCCTTCCCTCAACCGATTTTCGGACCATAGTGGTCATTTATTCCTCTGCCAGTTTGTGAATGGCTGTGCCCCTGAGCTCCATTTTTCAACTCGTTTTTTGTGAGCTATACTCAAGTCCAAAATTTTGATTCAGGACCTATACTGGTTCCCGGTGGGTGGCTGAGACTTTGGTTAATTCTTCTTCCTTCCGGGAGATTAGAGTGACATGTGCCCGTCCAAATGCCTAATAGCTACTCTCTCATTGGTTCTCCCTATTCCTTTCCATCCTCTGCCAATTTGGCAACCTGTGCGAACCAGGGGTTTAAAGGGGCTGTCTCTCCATGTTGGGAGATTGATAGTAAAGCAGTTGGAAAGACAAACCCGAGCACCAGGAGAGGGACTATTCGTTGAGTTTTAGATACGTTTTGTATTCACAGAGTGTCTATTCTCTAGGTATCCAGTACATGTTATAGCTGTAGTAATATTCCCTTTAACCTGGAGAGTTGGGACCCATGGAATGGGGGTAATGCATTATTGCTTTAAAGGGTCTGCATTTGCTCACCCAATCTCACCAATCCTCTCAGCCCCAAGTGTCCAGCCTTATGCCACATCCAGCTGTCATTGTAGATAGGGTCATTCCAGGTTACATCAGAGACCCTGAAGGATTTGTAAAGTAGTTCCCTGTATTTTGGTTTTGTATTTGAAATTCCATTTAAAAGTGTGTTTGAGCTGTTTCTCGGTGCCATGTTTATGCCAGTCTACACACTTGATTCCCTTACAGAGACATATCAATACATAGGTTTTAAGATTCTTACTAGTCCGATTTATTCCTCTGCGGGAAATATGGCGTTTTGAGACCCTTTCACTGAGAAAGGTGTAAGTCTAGTCTATTCCACAGTTGGTTATACAAACGGTACCTGTGCTTATATCAAACTCTGGTTTTTTGCATCACCCCACCTCTCCTCCCCCCTTCAGCAGGCATAACAGTGTTTCCTAAATGTGAGACTCTGTTCTCTTTCCTAACTCAGTTCATGTGTAGCCATGTTTACAGGTTATTCATAAGTGATATCTTACGATAAGTTTCTTTTTCTGTGTGACTTACTTATCTTAGAATCATCGTACCTGAATCCACTCACTTTGCTGCTCCTGGTCTTATGACATTGATTTCATGGCTGAGGGATATTCCACCGTACATAAATACCACAGTTTTTTGAACCATTTTTATATTTCCTGGGATAATTAAGGTGTACCCAAGTTGAGGTTCTTGTAAGCAGTGCAGCCCTAAATTTGGGGGTGGCTCTGTCTTATTGATTTTCAGTTTTCCCAAGGTATATTCCCTAGACTGGAAGTGCCCTTGGCTCTGTACCTCTGTTGTTTACTTGTTTTAGGGAACGCAATGCACTCCTCCAGTGAGGCAGTTGGCAATTTACATCCCGCCAATCAGCATAACAAGGCTCCCTCTTCTCCAGGGCCTGTCTTGCCTTTCTCGTTTTTACACATTTTGTGGATGTCCCTTTTGACTGGTGGGAAGTGATACTTCTTTGTAGTGCCGATTTGAATTGCCCCCTTGCTTGCTTGGCCAAAAGGGGCGTATGCGTTTTCTCCTGAATATATTAGGAGAAAACACATACGCCCTTTTTGGCCAAGGGCCTCATTGTCGAAGTTGTGTCCCTCTTCCTGTGCTTTAAAGGCGATTCCAACGTACCTCTTGAAATCTGTTTCCTGCTATTCTGCCTCGCTTTCAAGTCGCCTCGTTGCCTTCCCTCAACAGATTTTTGGACGAGAGTTGTCCTTCATTACTCTGCTTGTTTGTGAATTGCTGTGCCCCTGAGCTCCATTTTTCAACTCGTTCTTTGTGAGCTGTACGCAAGTCTAAAATTTTGGTTCAGGACGTATACTGGTTCCCGGTGGGTGGCTGAGACTGTGGTTAATTCTTCTTCCTGCCGGGAAATTAGAGTGACATGTGCCCGTCCAAATGCCTAACAGCTACTCTCTCATTGGTTCTCCCTCTTCCCTTCTATCCTCTACCAAATTGGCAACTTGTGCGAACCAGGAGGTTAAAGGGGTTGTCTCTCCAAGTTGGGAGATTGATAGTAAAGCAGTTGGAAAGTCAAAGCTGAGCACCAGGAGAGGGACTACTCGTTGAGTTTTAGAAACATTTTGTATTCACAGTGTGTCCATTCAGTAGGTTTCCCGTACATGTTATAGCTGTAGTAATATTCCCTTCAACATGGAGAGTTCGGACCCATGGAATGGGGGCAATGCATTTTTGCATTAAAGGGTCTGCATTTGCTCACCCAATCTCACGAATCCTCTCAGTCCCAGGTGTCCATCCTTATGCCACATCCAGCTGTCATTGTAGATAGGGTCATTCCAGGTTTCATCAGAGACCCTTAAGGAAATGTAAAGAATTTCCCTGTTTTTTGGTTTTGTTTTTGAAATTCCTTTTTATAGTGGCTTTGAGCTGATTCTCGCTGCCATGTTTATGCCAGTCTAGACACACTTGATTCCCTTACGGAGACCTATCAATAGATAGGTTTTAAGATTCTTACTAGTCAGATCTATTCCTCTGCGGGAAATATGGGGTTTTGAGTCCCTTTCACTGAGGAAGGTGTAGGTCTTGTCTATTCCACAGTTGGTTTTAGAAATGGTAACTGTGCTTATATCAAACTCTGGATTTATGCATCACCCCACCTCTCCTTTCCCCTTAAGCAGGCATAAGAGTGTTTTCTAAATGTGAGACTCTGTTATCTTTCCTAACTCAGTTCATGTGTAGCCATGTTTACAGGATCTTCATAAGTGATATCTTATGATAAGTTTCTTTTTCTGTGTGACTTATTTCACTTAGAATCATCGTACCTGAATCCACGCACTTTGCTGCTCCTGGTCTTATGACATTGATTTCATGGCTGAGGGATATTCCATCGTACATAAATACCACAGTTTTTTGAACCAATTTTATATTTCCTGGGATATTTAAGGTGTACCCAAGTTGAGGTTCTTGTAAGCAGTGCAGCCCTAAATTTGGGGGTGGCTCTGTCTTATTGATTTTCAGTTTACCCAAGGTATATTCCCTAGACTGGGAGTGCCCTTGGCTCTGTAGCTCTGTTGTTTTCTTGTTTTAGGGAACACAATGCACTCCTCCAGTGAGACAGTTGGCAATTTACATACCGCCTATCAGCATAACAAGGCTCCCTGTTCTCCAGGGCCTGTCTTGCCTTTCTGGTTTTTACATATTTGTGGATGTCCCTCTTGACCAATGGGAAGTGATACTTCTTTGTAGTGCAGATTTGCATTGCCCGCTTGCTTGCTTGGCCAAAAAGGGTGTATGTGTTTTCTCCTGAATATATTCATGAGAAAAAGCATACAACCTTTTTGGCCAAGTGTGTCATTGTCGAAGTTGTGCCCCTCTTCCTGTGCTTTAAAGGTGAATCCAACGTACCTCTTGAAATCTGTTTCCTACTATTCTGCCTCGCATTCAAGTCCGCCTCGCTACCTTCCCTCAACAGATTTTTGGACGATAGTTGTTCTTTATTACTCTGCCAGTTTGTGAATTGCTGTGCCCCTGAACTCAATTATTCAACTCGTTATTTGTGAGCTGTACGCAAGTCCAAAATTTTGGTTCAGAACCTATACTGGTTCCCGGTGGGTGGCTGAGACTCTGGTTAATTCTTCTTCCTGCCGGGAAATTAGAGTGACATGTGCCCGTCCAAATGTCTAACAGCTACTGTCTCATTGGTTCTCCCTCTTCCCTTCCATCCTCTGCCAAATTGGCAACCTGTGTGAACCAGAAGTTTAAAGGGGCTGTCTCTCCTATTTCGGAGATTGATAGTAAAGCAGTTGGAAAGTCAAACCACAGCACCAGGAGAGGGAATACTCGTTGAGTTTTAGAAACCTTTTGTATTAACAGTGTGTCCATTCTGTAGGTTTCCCGTACATGTTATAGCTGTAGTAATATTCCCTACAACATGGAGAGATGGGACCCATGGAATGGGGGCCATGCATTTTGCTTTAAAGTGTCTGCATTTGCTCACCCAATCTCACCAATCCTCTCAGTCTCAAGTGTCCTGCCTTATTCCACATCCAGCTGTCATTGTACATAGGGTCATTACAGGTTTCATCAGAGACCCTGAAGGAATTGTAAAGAATTTCCCTATTTTATGGTTTTGTTTTGAAATTCCTTTTTATAGTGGGTTTGAGCTGATTCTCGCTGCCATGTGTATGCCAGTCTACACACTTGATTCCCTTACGGAGACATATCAATACATAAGTTTTAGGATTGTTAGTAGTCAGATCTATTCCTCTGCGGGAAATATGGCGTTTTGAGTCCTTTTCACTGAGGAAGGTGTAAGTCTTGTGTATTCCACAGTTGGTTTTACAAACGGTACCTGTGCTTATATCAAACTCTGGTTTTATGCATCACCCCACCTCTCCACCCCCCTTAAGCAGGCATAACAGTGTTTTCTAAACGTGAGACTCTGTTCTCTTTTTTAACTCATTTCATGTGTAGCCATGTTTACAGGATCTTCATAAGTGATATCTTATGATAAGTTTCTTTTTCTGTGTGACTTCACTTAGAATCATCGGACCTGAATCCACTCACTTTGCTGCTCCTGGTCTTATGACATTGATTTCATGGCTGAGGGATATTCCATCGTACATAAGTACCACAATTTTTTGAACCATATTTATATTTCCTGGGATATTTAAGGTGTACCCAAGTTGAGGTTCTTGTAAGCAGTGCAGCCCTAAATTTGGGGGTGGCTCTGTCTTATTGATTTTCAGTTTTCCCAAGGTATATTCCCTAGACTGGAAGAGCCCTTGGCTCTGTAGCTGTGTTGTTTACTTGTTTTAGGGAACGCAATGCACTCCTCCAGTGATGCAGTTGGCAATTTACATCCCGCCCATCAGCATAACAATGCTCCCTCTTCTCCAGGGCCTGTCTTGCCTTTCTGGTTTTTACACATTTTGTGGATGTCCCTTTTGACCGGTGGGAAGTGATACTTCTTTGTAGTGCAGATTTGCATTGCCCGCTTGCTTGCTTGGCCAAAAAGGGCGTATGCGTTTTCTCCTGAATATATTCAGGAGAAAACGCATACGCCCTTTTTGGCCAAGTGCATCATTGTCGAAGTTGTGCCCCTCTTCCTGTGCTTTAAAGGTGATACCAACGTACCTCTTGAAATCTGTTTCCTGCTATTCTGGCTCGCTTTCAAGTCCGCCTCATTGCCTTCCCTCAACCGATTTTCGGACCATAGTGGTCATTTATTCCTCTGCCAGTTTGTGAATGGCTGTGCCCCTGAGCTCCATTTTTCAACTCGTTTTTTGTGAGCTATACTCAAGTCCAAAATTTTGATTCAGGACCTATACTGGTTCCCAGTGGGTGGCTGAGACTTTGGTTAATTCTTCTTCCTGCCGGGAAATTAGAGTGACATGTGCCCGTCCAAATGCCTAATAGCTACTCTCTCATTGGTTCTCCCTATTCCCTTCCATCCTCTGCCAATTTGGCCACCTGTGCGAACCAGGAGTTTAAAGGGGCTGTCTCTCCATGTTGGGAGATTGATAGTAAAGCTGTTGGAAAGTCCAATCGGAGCACCAAGAGATGGACTACTCTTTGACTTTTAGAAATCTTTTGTATTCACAGTGTGTCCATTCTCTAGGTTTCCCGTACATGTTATAGCTCTATTAATATTACCTTCAACATGGAGACTTGGGACCCATGGAATGGGGGCCATGCATTTTTGCTTTAAAGGGTCTGCATTTGCTCACCCAATCTCACCAATCCTCTCAGTCCCAAGTGTCCAGCCTTATGCCACTTCCAGCTGTCATTGTAGATAGGGTCATTCCAGGTTTCATCAGAGACCCTGAAGGAATTGTAAAGAATTTCCCTGTTTTTTGGTTTTGTTTTTGAAATTCCTTTTTATAGTGGGTTTGAGCTGATTCTCGCTACCATGTTTATGCCAGTCTACACACTTGATTCCCTTACGGAGACATATCAATACATAAGTTTTAGGATTGTTAATAGTCAGATGTATTCCTCTGCGAGAAATATGGCGTTTTGCGTCCCTTTCACTGAGAAAGGTGTAAATCTTGTCTATTCCACAGTTGGTTATACAAACGGTACCTGTGCTTATATCAAACTCTGGTTTTATGCATCACCCCACCTCTCCTCCCCCCTTAAGCAGGCATAAGAGTGTTTTCTAAATGTGAGACTCTGTTCCCTTTCCTAACTCAGGTCATGTGTAGCCATGTTTACAGGATCTTCATAAGTGATATCTTATGATAAGTTTCTTTTTCTGTGTGACTTATTTCACTTAGAATCATCATACCTGAATCCACTCACTTTGCTGCTCCTGGTCTTATGACATTGATTTCATGGCTGAGGGATATTCCATCGTACATAAATACCACAGTTTTTGGAACCATTTTTATATTTCCTGGGATATTTAAGGTGTACCCAAGTTGAGGTTCTTGTAAGCAGTGCAGCCCTAAATTTGGGGGTGGCTCTGTCTTATTGATTTTCAGTTTTCCCAAGGTATATTCCCTAGACTGGAAGTGCCCTTGGCTCTGTAGCTCTGTTGTTTACTTGTTTTAGGGAACGCATTGCACTCCTCCAGTGAGGCAGTTGGCAATTTACATCCAGCCCATCAGCATAACAAGGCTCCCTGTTCTCCAGGGCCTGTCTTGCCTTTCTGGTTTTTACATATTTTGTGGATGTCCCTTTTGAC
This sequence comes from Mesoplodon bidens, assembly GCF_964165515.1. NCBI lineage: Eukaryota > Metazoa > Chordata > Mammalia > Artiodactyla > Ziphiidae > Mesoplodon > Mesoplodon bidens. The sequence continues at coordinate 452,694 of NW_027671149.1, forward strand.
TGGTGGGAAGTGATACTTCTTTGTAGTGCAGATTTACATTGCCCGCTTGCTTGCTTGGCCAAAAAGGGCGTATGCGTTTTCTCCTGAATATATTCAGGAGAAAACACATACACCCTTTTTGGCCAAGTGCGTCATTGTCGAAGTTGTGCCCCTCTTCCTGTGCTTTAAAGGCGATTCCAACGTACCTCTTGAAATCTGTATCCTGCTATTCTGCCTCGCTTTCAAGTCCTCCTCGTTGCCTTCCCTCAACAGATTTTTGGACGATAGTTGTCCTTTATTACTCTGCCCGTTTGTGAATTGCTGTGCCCCTGAGCTCCATTTTTCAACTCGTATTTTGTGAGCTGTACGCTAGTCCAAAATTATGGTTCAGGACCTTTACTGGTTCCCGGTGGGTGGCTGAGACACTGGTTAATTCTTCTTCCTGCCGGGAAATTAGAGTGACATGTGCCCGTCCAAATGCCTAACAGCTACTCTCTCATTGGTTCTCCCTCTTCCCTTCCATCCTCTGCAATATTGGCAACCTGTGCGAACCAGGAGGTTAAAGGGGCTGTCTCTCCAATTTGGGAGATTGATAGTAAAGCAGTTGGAAAGTCAAACCGGAGCACCAGGAGAGGGACTATTCGTTGAGTTTTAGAGACCTTTTGTATTCACAGTGTGTCCATTCTCTAGGTTTCCCATACCTGTTATAGCTGTAGTAATATTCCCTTCAACCTGGAGAGTTGGGACCCATGGAATGGCGGCCATGCATTTTTGCTTTAAAGGGTCTGCATTTGCTCACCCAATCTCACCAATCCTGTCAGTTCCAAGTGCACAGCCTTATACCACATCAAGCTGTCATTGTAGATAGCGTCATTCCATGTTTCATCAGAGACCTTGAAGGAATTTTAAAGAATTTCCCTGTTTTTTGGTTTTGTTTTTGAAATTCCTTTTTATAGTGGGTTTGAGCTGATTCTCGCTGCCATGTTTATGCCATGCTTTACACACTTGATTCCCTTACAGAGACATATCAATACATAGGTTTTAAGATTCTTACTAGTCAGATCTATTCCTCTGCGGGAAATATGGGGTTTTGAGTCCCTTTCACTGAGGAAGGTGTAGGTCTTGTCTATTCCAAAGTTGGTTTTAGAAATGGTACCTGTACTTATGTCAAACTCTGGTTTTATGCATCACCCCACCTCTCCTTTCCCCTTAAGCAGGCATAAGAGTGTTTTCTAAATGTGAGACTCTGTTCTCTTTCCTAACTCAGTTCATGTGTAGCCATGTTTACAGTATCTTCATAAGTGATATCTTATGATAAGTTTCTTTTTCTGTGTGACTTATTTCACTTAGAATCATCGTACCTGAATCCACTCACTTTGCTACCCCTGGTCTTATGACATTGATTTCATGGCTGAGGGATATTCCATCGTACATAAATACCACATTTTTTGAACCATTTTTAAATTTCCTGGGATATTTAAGGTGTACACAAGTTGAGGTTCTTATAAGCAGTGCAGCCCTAAATTTGGGGATGGCTCTGTCTTATTGATTTTCAGTTTTCCCAAGGTATATTCCGTAGACTGGAAGTGCCCTTGGCTCTGTAGCTCTGTTGTTTACTTGTTTTAGGGAACGCAATGCACTCCTCTTGTGAGGCAGTTGGCAATTTACATCCCGCCCATCAGCATAACAAGGCTCCCTGTTCTCCAGGGCCTGTTTTGCCTTTCTGGTTTTTACACATTTGTGGATGTCCCTTTTGACCGGTGGGAAGTGATACTTCTTTGTAGTGCAGATTTGCATTGCCCGCTTGCTGGCTTGGCCAAAAAGGGCGTATGCGTTTTCTCCTGAATATATTCAGGAGAAAACACATACGCCCTTTTGGCCAAGTGCGTCATTGTCGAAGTTGTACCCCTCTTCCTGTGCTTTAAAGGCGATTACAACGTACCTCTTGAAATCTGTTTCCTGCTATTCTGCCACGCTTTCAAGTCCGCCTCGTTGCCTTCCCTCAACAGATTTTTGGACGATAGTTGTCCTTTATTACTCTGCCAGTTCCTGAATTGCTGTGACCCTGAGCTCAATTTTTAAACTCGTTTTTTGTAAGCTGTACGCCAGTGCAAAATTTTGGTTCAGGACCTATACTGTTTCCCGGTGGGTGGCTGATACTTTGGTTAAATCTTCTTCCTGCCGGGAAATTAGAGTGGCATGTTCCCGTCCAAATGCCTAACAGCTACTCTCTCATTGGTTCTCCCTCTTCCCTTTCATCATCTGCAAAATTGGCAACCTGTGCGAACCAGGAGCTTAAAGAGTGTGTCTCTCCAATTTGGGAGATTGATAGTAAAGCAGTTGGAAAGTCAAATGGGAGCACCAGGAGAGGGACTATTCGTTGAGTTTTAGAAACCTTTTGTATTCACAGTGTGTCCATTCCCTAGGTTTCCCATACATGTTATAGCTGTAGTAATATTCCCTTCAACCTGGAGTGTTGGGACCCATGGAATGGGGGCCATGCATTTTTGCTTTAAAGGGTCTGCATTTGCTCACCCAATCTCACCAATCCTCTCAGTCGCAAGTGTCCAGCCTTATAACACATCCAGCTGTCATTGCAGATATGGTCATTCCATGTTTCATCAGAGACCCTGAAGGAATTGTAAAGAATTTCCCTGTTTTTTGGTTTTGTTTTTGAAATTCCTTTTTATACTGGGTTTGCGCTGATTCTCGCTGCCATGTTTATGCCAGTCTAGACACACTTGATTCCCTTACAGAAACATATCAATACATAGTTTTTAAGATTCTTACTAGTCAGATCTATTCCTCGGCGGGAAATATGTGGTTTTGAGTCCCTTTCACTGAGGAAGGTGTTGGTCTTGTCTATTTCAAAGTAGGTTTTAGAAATGGTACCTGTGCTTATGTCAAACTCTGGTTTTATGCATCACCCCACCTCTCCTTCCCCCATAAGCAGGCATAAGAGTATTTTCTAAATGTGAGACTGAATTCTCTTTCCTAACTCAGTTCATGTGCAGCCATGTTTACAGGATCTTCATAAGTGATATCTTATGATACGTTTCTTTTTCTTTGTAACTTATTTCACTTAGAATCATCGTACCTGAATTCACTCACTTTGCTGCTACTGGTCTTATGACATTGATTTCATGGCTGAGGTCTATTCCATCGTACATAATTACTACAATTTATTGAAGCATTTTTATATTTCCTGGGATATTTAAGGTGTACACAATTTGAGGTTCTTATAAGCAGTGCACCCCTAAATTTGGGGGTGGCTCTGTCTTATTGATTTTCAGTTTTCCCAAGGTATATTCCGTAGACTGGAAGTGCCCTTGGCTCTGTAGCTCTATTGTTTACTTGTTTTAGGGAATGCAATGCACTCCTCCAGTGACGCAGTTGGCAATTTACATCCCGCCCATCAGCATAACAAGGCTCCCTGTTCTCCAGGGCCTGTCTTGCCTTTCTGGTTTTTACACATTTGTGGATGTCCCTTTTGACCTGTGGGAAGTGATACTTCTTTGTAGTGCAGATTTGCATTGCCCGCTTGCTTGCTGGGCCAAAAAGGGGGTATGCGTTTTCTCCTGAATATATTCAGGAGAAAACACATATGCCCTTTTGGCCAAGTGTGTCATTGTCGAAGTTGTACCCCTCTTCCAGTGCTTTAAAGGTGATTCCAACGTACCTCTTGAAATCTGTTTCCTGCTATTCTGCCTCGCTTTCAACTCCGCCTCGTTGCCTTCCCTCAACAGATTTTTGGACGATAGTTGTCCTTTATTACTCTGCCAGTTTGTGAATTGCTGTGTCCCTTAGCTCAATTTTAAAACTCGTTTTTTGTGAGCTGTACGCAAGTCCAAAATTTTGGTTCAGGACATATACTGTTTCCCGGTGGGTGCCTGAGACTTTGGTTAATTCTTCTTCCTGCCGGGAAATTAGAGTGACATGTGCCCGTCCAAATGCCTAACAGCTAACCTCTCATTGGTTCTCCCTCTTCCCTTCCATCCTCTGCAAAATTGGCAACCTGTGCGAACCAGGAGCTTAAAGGGTTTGTCTCTCCAATTTGGGAGATTGATAGTAAAGCAGTTGGAAAGTCAAACCGGAGCACCAGGAGAGGGACTATTCGTTGAGTTTTAGAAACATTTTTTATTCACAGTGTGTCCATTCTCTAGGTTTCCCATATATGTTATAGCTGTAAAAATATTCCCTTAAACATGGAGAGTTGGGACCCATGGAATGGGGGCCATGCATTTTTGCTTTAAATGGTCTGCATTTGCTCACCCAGTCTCACCAATCCTCTCAGTTCCAAGTGTCCAGCCTTATACCACTTCCAGCTGTCATTGTAGATAGGGTCATTCCAGGTTTCATCAGAGACCCTGAAGGAATTGTGAAGAATTTCCCTGTTTTTTGGTTTTGTTTTTGAAATTCCTTTTTATAGAGGGTTTGAGCTGATTCTCGCTGCCATGTGTATGCCAGTCTAGACCCACTTGATTCCCTTACATAGACATATCAATACATAGGTTTTAAGTTTCTTACTACTCAGATCTCTTCCTATGCGGGAAATATGGGGTTTTGAGTCCCTTTCACTGAGGAAGGTGTAGGTTTTGTCTATTCCAAAGTTGGTTTTAGAAATGGTACCTGTGCTTATGTCAAACTATGGTTTTATGCATCACCCCACCTCTCCTTTCCCCTTAAGCAGGCATAAAAGTGTTTTCTAAATGTGAGACTCTGTTCTCTTTCCTAACTCACTTCATGTGTTGCCATGTTTACAGGATCTTCATACGTGATATCTTATGATAAGTTTCTTTTTCTGTGTGACTTATTTCACTTAGAATCATCGTACCTGAATCCACTCACTTTGCTGCTCCTGGTCTTATGACATTGATTTCATGGCTGTGGGATATTCCATCGTACATAAGTACCACAATTTTTTGAATCATTTTTATATTTCCTGGGATATTTAAGGTGTATCCAATTTGAGGTTCTTGTAAGCAGTGCAGCCCTAAATTTGGGGGTTGCTCTGTCTTATTTATTTTCAGTTTTCCCAAGGTATATTCCCTAGACAGGAAGTGCCCTTGGCTCTGTAGCTCTGTTGTTTACTTGTTTTAGGGAACACAGTGCACTCCTCCTGTGAGGCAGTTGGCAATTTACATCCCGCACATCAGCATAATATGGCTCCCTGTTCTCCAGGGCCTGTCTTGCCTTTCTGGTTTTTACACATTTGTGGATGTCCCTCTTGACCGGTGGGAAGTGATACTTCTTTGTAGTGCAGATTTGCATTGCCCACTTGCTTGCTTGGCCAAAAAGGGCGTATGCGTTTTCTCCTGAATATATTCAGGAGAAAACGCATACGCCCTTTTTGGCCAAGTTTGTCATTGTCGAAGTTTTGCCCCTCTTCCTGTGCTTTAAAGGCGATTCCAAAGTACCTATTGAAATCTGTTTCCTGCTATTCTGACTCGCTTTCAAGTCCGCCTCGTTGCCTTCCCTCAACAGATTTTTGGACGATAGTTGTCCTTTATTACTCAGCCAGTTTGTGAATTGCTGTGCCCCTGAGCTCCATTTTTCAACTCGTTTTTTGTGAACTGTACGCAAGTGCAAAATTTTGGTTCAGGACCTATACTGGTTCCTGGTGGGTGGCTGAGACTTTGGTTAATTCTTCTTCCTGCCGGGAAATTAGAATGAAATGTGCCCGTTCAAATGCCTAACAGCTTCTCTCTCATTGGTTCTCCCTCTTCCCTCCGATCCTCTGCCAAATTGGCAACCTGTGCGAACCAGGAGCTTAAATGGTCTGTCTCTCCACGTTGGGAGATTGATAGTAAAGCAGTTCGAAAGTCCAACTGGAGCACCAGGAGAGGGACTATTCGTTGAGTTTTAGAAACCTTTTGTATTCACTGTGTGTCCATTCTCTAGGTTTCCCATACATGTTATAGCTGTAGTAATATTCCCTTCAACCTGGAGAGTTGGGACCCATGGAATGGGTGCCATGCATTTTTGCTTTAAAGGGTCTGCATTTGCTCACCCAATCTCAACAATCCTCTCAGTCCCAAGTGTCCAGCCTTATGCCACATCCAGCTGACATTGTAGATAGGGTCATTCCAGGTTTCATCAGAGACCCTGAAGGATATGTAAAGAATTTCCGTGTTTTTTGGTTGTGCTTTTGAAATTCCTTTTTATAGTGGGTTTGAGCTGATTCTCGCTGCCATGTTTATGCCAGTCTAGACACACTTGATTCCCTTACGGATACATATCAATACATACGATTTAACTTTCTTACTAGTCAGATCTATTCCTCTGCGGGAAATATGGGGTTTTGAGTCCCTTTCCCTGAAGAAGGTGTTGATCTTGTCTATTCCACAGTTGGTTTTAGAAACGGTACCCGTGCTTATATCAAACTCTGGTTTTATGCATCACCCCACCTCTCTTTCCCCCTTAAACAGGCATAAGAGTGTTTTCTAAATGTGAGACTCTGTTCTCTTTCCTAACTCAGTTCATGTGTAGCCATGTTTACAGGATCTTCATAAGTGATATATTATGATAAGTTTCTTTTTCTGTGTGACTTATTTCACTTAGAATCATCGTACCTGAATCCACTCACTTTGCTTCTCCTGGTCTAATGACATTGATTTCATGGCTGAGGGATATTCCATCGTACATAAGTACCACAGTTTTTTGAACCATTTTTATATTTCCTGGGATATTTAAGGTGTACCCACTTTGAGGTTCTTGTAAGCAGTGCAGCCCTAAATTTGGGAGTGGCTTTTTCTTATTGATTTTCAGTTTTCCCAAGGTATATTCCCTAGACTGGAAGTGCCCTTGGCTCTGTAGCTCTGTTGTTTACTTGTTTTAGGGAACGCAATGCACTCCTCCAGTGAGGCAGTTGGCAATTTACATCCCGCCCATCAGCATAACAAGGCTCCCTGTTCTCCAGGGCCTGTCTTGCCTTTCTGGTTTTTACACATTTGTGGATGTCCCTTTTGAACGGTGGGAATTGATACTTCTTTGTAGTGCAAATTTGCGTTGCCCGCTTGCTTGCTTGGCCAAAAAGGGCGTATGCATTTTCTCCTGAGTATATTCAGGAGAAAACGCATACGCCCTTTTTGGCCAAGTACGTCATTGTCGAAGTTGTGCCCCTCTTCCTGTGCTTTAAAGGCGATTCCAACGTACCTCTTGCAATCTGTTTCCTGCTATTCTGCCTCACTTTCAAGTCTACATCTTTGACTTCCCTCAACAGATTTTCGGACGATAGTTGTCCTTTATTACTCTGCCAGTTTGTGAATTGCTGTGCCCTTGAGCTCAATTTTTCAACTCGTTTTTTTGTGAGCTGTACGCAAGTCCAAAATTTTGGTTCACGACCTTTACTGTTTCCCGGTGGTTGGCTGAGACTTTGGTTAATTCTTCTTCCTGCCGGGAAATTAGAGTGAATGTGCCCGTCCAAATGCCTAACAGCTACTCTCTCTTTGGTTCTCCCTCTTCCCTTCCATCCTCTGCAAAATTGGCAACCTGTGCGAACCAGGAGATTAAAGGGGCTGTCTCTCCAATTTGGGAGATTGATAGTAAGGCAGTTGGAAAGTCAAATCGGAGAACCAGGAGATGGACTATTCGTTGAGTTTATAAACCTTTTGTATTCACAGTGTGTCCATTCTCTAGGTTTCCCATACATGTTATAGCTGTAGTAGTATTCCCTTCAACCTGGAGAGTTGGGACCCATGGAATGGGGGCCATGCATTATTGCTTTAAAGGGTCTGCATTTGTTCACCCAATCTCACCAATCCTCGCAGACCCAAGTGTCCAGCCTTCTACAACATCCAGCTGTCATTGTAGATAGGGTCATTCCAGGTTTCATCAGAGACCCTGAAGGAAATGTAAAGAATTTCCTTGTTTTTTGGTTTTGTTTTTGAAATTCCATTTTATAGTGGTTTTGAGCTGATTCTCACTGTTATGTTTATGCCAGTCTAGACACACTTGATTCCCTTACAGAGACATATCAATACATAGGTTTTAAGATTCTTACTAGTCAGATCTATTCCTCTGCGGGAAATATGGGGTTTTGAGTCCCTTTCATTGAGGAAGGTTTAGGTCTTGTCTATTCCAGAGTTGGTTTTAGAAATGGTATCTGTACTTATATCAAACTCTGGTTTTATGCATCACCCCACCTCTCCTTCCCCCTTAAGCAGGCATAAGAGTGTTTTCTAAATGTGAGACTCTGTTCTCTTTCCTAAGTCAGTTCATGTGCAGCCATGTTTACAGGATCTTCATAAGTGATATCTTATGAAAAGTTTCTTTTTCTGTGTGACTTATTTCACTTCGAATCATCGTACCTGAATCCACTCACTTTGCTGCTCCTGGTCTTATGACATTGATTTCATGGCTGAGGGATATTCAAAAGTACCTAAGTACTACAAATTTTTGCAGCATTTTTATATTTCCTGGGATATTTAAGGTGTACCCAAGTTGCAGTTCTTATAAGCAGTGCAGCCCTAAATTTGGGGGTGGCTCTGTCTTATTGATTTTCAGTTTTCCCAAGGTATATTCCGTAGACTAGGAAGTGCCCTTGGCTCTGTAGCTCTGTTGTTTACTTGTTTTAAAGAACGCAATGCACTCCTCCAGTGAGGCAGTTGGCAATTTACATCCCGCCCATCAGCATAACAAGGCTCCCTGTTCTCCAGAGCCTGTCTTGCCATTCTGGTTTATACACATTTGTGGATGTCCCTTTTGACCGGTGGGAAGTGATACTTCTTTGTAGTGCAGATTTGCATTGCCCGCTTGCTTGCTTGGCCATAAAGGGCGTATGCGTTTTCTCCTGAATATATTCAGGAGAAAACACATACGCCCTTTTGGCCAAGTGCGTCATTGTCGATGTTGTCCTCCTCTTCCTGTGTATTAAAGGCGATTCCAACGTATCTCTTGAAATCCGTTTCTTGCTATTCTGCCTCGCTTTCAAGTCCGCCTCGTTGCCTTCCCTCAACAGATTTTTGGACGATAGTTGTCCTTTATTACTCTGCCAGTTTGTGAATTGCTGTGCCCCTGAGCTCCATTTTTCAACTCGTTTTTTGTGAGCTGTACACAAGTCCAAAATTTTGGTTTAGGACCTATACTGGTTCTCGGTGGGTGGCTGAGACTTTGGTTAATACTTCTTCCTGCCGGGAAATTAGAGTGAGATGTTCCCGTCCAAATGCCTAACAGCTACTCTCTCATTGGTTCTCCCTCTTCCTTTCCATCCTCTGCAAAATTGGCAACCTGTGCGAACCAGGAGCTTAAAGGGTCTCTCTCTCCAATTTGGGAGATTGATAGTAAAGAAGTTGGAAAGTCAAACCGGAGCACCAGGAGAGGGACTATTAGTTGAGTTTTAGAAACCTTTTTTAGTCACAGTGTGTCCATTCTCTAGGTTTCCCATACATGTTATAGCTGTAGAAATATTCCCGTCAACCTGGAGAGTTGGGACCCATGGTATAGGGGCCATGCATTTTTGCTTTAAAGGTTCTGAATTTGCTCACCCAATCTCACCAATCCTTTCAGTCCCAAGTGTCCAGCCTTATACCACATCCAGCTGTCACTGTAGATAGAGTCATTCCAGGTTTCACCAGAGACTCTGAAGGAAATGTAAAGTATTTCCCTGTTTTTTTGGTTTTGTTTTGGAAATTCCTTCTTATAGTGGGTTTGAGCTGATTCTCGCTGTCATGTTTATGCCAGTCTAGACACACTTGTTTCCCTTACAGAGACATATCAATACATAGGTTTTAAGATTCTTACTAGTCAGATCTATTCCTCTGTGGGAAATATGGGGTTTTGAGTCCCTTTCATTGAGGAAGGTGTAGGTGTTGTCTATTCAACAGTTGGTTTTAGAAATGGTACCTGTAATTATATCAAACTCTGGTTTTATGCATCACCCCACCTCACCTTCCCCCTTAAGCAGGCATAAGAGTGTTTGCTTAATGTGAGACTCTGTTCTCTTTCCTAAGTCAGTTAATGTGCAGCCATGTTTACAGGATCTTCATAAGTGATATCTTATGATAAGTTTCTTTTTTCTGTGTGACTTATTTCACTTAGAATCATCGTACCTGAATCCACTCACTTTGATGCTCCTGGTCTTATGACATTGATTTCATGGCTGAGGGATATTCCATCGTACATAAATACCACAGTTATTGGAACCATTTTTATATTTCCTGGGATATTTAAGGTGTACCCAAGTTGAGGTTCTTGTAAGCAGTGCAGCCCTGAATTTGGGGGTGGCTCTGTCTTATTGATTTTCAGTTTTCCCAAGGTATATTCCCTAGACTGGAAGTGCCCTTGGCTCCGTAGCTATGTTGTTTACTTGTTTTAGGGCACGCAATGCACTCCTCCAGTGAGGCAGTTGGCAATTTACATCCCTCCCATCAGCATAACAAGGCTCCCTCTTATCCAGGGCCTGTCTTGCTTTCTGGTTTTTACACATTTGTGGATGTCCTTTTGACCGGTGGGAAGTGATACTTCTTTGTAGTGCAGATTTGCATTGCCCGCTTGCTTGCTTGGCCAAAAAGGGCGTATGCGTTTTCTCCTGAATATATTCAGGAGAAAACGCATACGCCCTTTATGGCCAAGTGTGTCATTGTCACAGTTGTGCCCCTATGCCTGCGCTTTAAAGGCGATTCCAACGTACCTCTTGAAATCTGTTTCTTGCTATTCTGCCTCGCTTTCAAGTCCGCCTCGTTGCCTTCCCTCAACAGATTTTTGGACGATAGTTGTCCTTTATTACTCTGCCAGTTTGTGAATTGCTGTGCCCCTGAGCTCCATTTTTCAACTCGTTTTTTGTGAGCTGTACGCAAGTCCAATATTTTGGTTCAGGACCTATACTGGTTCCCGGTGGGTGGCTGAGACTTTGGTTAATTCTTCTTCCTGCCGGGAAATTAGAGTGACATGTGCCCGTCCAAATGCCTAACAGCTAGTCTCTCATTGGTTCTCCCTCTTCCCTTCCATCCTCTGCCAAATTGGCAACCTGGGCGAACCAGGAGGTTAAAGGGGTTGTCTCTCCAAGTTGGGAGATTGATAGTAAAGCAGTTGGAAAGTCAAACCGGAGCACCAGGAGAGGGACTATTCGTTGAGTTTTAGAAACCTTTTGTATTCACAGTGTGTCCATTCTCTAGGTTTCCCGTACATGTTATATCTGTAGTAATATTCCCTTCAACCTGGAGAGTTGGGACCCATGGAATGGGGGCCATGCATTATTGCTTTAAAGGGTCTGCGTTTGCTCACCCAATCTCACCAATCCTCTCAGTCCCAAGTGACCAGCCTTATGACACATCCAGCTGTCATTGTAGATTAGGTCATTCCAGGTTTCATCAGAGACCCTGAAGGAATTGTAAAGAATTTCCCGGTTTTTTGGTTTTGTTTGTGAAATTCCTTTTTATAGTGGGTTTGAGCTGATTCTCGCTGCCATGTTTATGCCAGTCTAGACACACTTGATTCCCTTACGGAGACATATCAATACATAGGTTTTAAGATTCTTACTAGTCATGTCTTTTCCTCTGCGGGAAATATGGGGTTTTGAGTCCCTTTCACTGAGGAAGGTGTACGTCTTGACTATTCCAAAGTTGGTTTTAGAAACGGTACCCGTGCTTTTATCAAACTCTGGTTTTATGCATCACCCCACCTCTCCTTTCCCCTTAAGCAGGCATAACAGTGTTTTCTAAATGTGAGACTCTGTTCTCTTTCTTAACTCAGTTCATGTGTAGCCATGTTTACAGGATCGTCATAAGTGATATCTTATGATAAGTTTATTTTTTCTGTGTGACTTATTTCACTTAGAATCATCGTACCTGAATCCACTCACTTTGCTGCTCCTGCTCTTATGACATTGTTTTCATGGCTGAGGGATATTCCATCGTACATAAGTACCACAATTTTTTGAACCATTTTTATATTTCCTGGGATATTTAAGGTGTACCCAAGTTGAGGTTCTTGTAAGCACTGCAGCCCTAAATTTGGGGGTGGCTCTGTCTTATTGATTTTCAGTTTTCCCAAGGTATATTCCCTAGACTGGAAGTGCCCTTGGCTCTGTAGCTCTGTTGTTTACTTGTTTTAGGGAACGCAATGCACTCCTCCAGTGAGGCAGTTGGCAATTTACATCCCGCCCATCAGCATAACAAGGCTCCCTGTTCTCCAGGGCCTGTCTTGCCTTTCTGGTTTTTACACATTTTGTGGATGTCCCTTTTAACCGGTGGGAAGTGATACTTCTTTGTAGTGCAGATTTGCATTGCCCGCTTGTTTGCTTGGCCAAAAAGGGCGTATGCGTTTTCTCCTGAATATATTCAGGAGAAAACGCATACGCCCTTTTTGGCCAAGTGCGTCATTGTCGAAGTTGTGTCCCTCTTCCTGTGCTTTAAAGGTGATTCCAATGTACCTCTTGAAATCTGTTTCCTGCTATTCTGCCTTGCTTTCAAGTCCGCCTCGTTGCCTTCCCTCAACAGATTTTTGGACGATACTTGTCCATTATTACTCTGCCAGTTTGTGAATTGCTGTACCCCTGAGCTCCATTTTTCAACTCGTTTTTTGTGAGCTGTACGCAAGTCCAATATTTTGGTTCAGATCCTATACTGGTTCCTGGTGGGTGGCTGAGACTTTGGTTAATTCTTCTTACTGCCGGGAAATTAGAGTGACATGTGCCCGTCCAAATGCCTAACAGCTAGTCTCTCTTTGGTTCTCCCTCTTCCCTTCCATCCTCTGTCAAATTGGCAACCTGTGCGAACCAGGAGCTTAAAGGGGCTGTCTCTCCAATTTGGGAGATTGATAGTAAAGCAGTTGGAAAGTCAAACCGGAGCACCAGGAGAGGGACAATTCGTTGAGTTTTAGAAACCTTTTGTATTCACAGTGTGTCCATTCTCTAGGTTTCCCGTACATGGTATAGCTGTAGTAATATTCCCTGCAACCTGGAGAGTTGGGACCCATGGAATTGGGACCATGCATTATTGCTTTAAAGGGTCTGCATTTGCTCACCCAATCTCACCAATCCTCTCAGTCCCAAGTGTCCAGCCTTATGCCACATCCAGCTCTCATTGTAGATAGGGTCATTCCAGGTTTCATCAGAGACCCTGAAGGAATTGTAAAGAATTTCCCGGTTTTTTGGTTTTGTTTTTGAAATTCCTTTTTTTTTTTAAACATTTATTTATTTGGCTGCACTGGGTCTTAGTTGCAGCCTGTGTAATCATTTTTTTTATTTATTTTTTAATTAGTTTCTGCTTTATAACAAATTGAATCAGTCATACATATACATCTGTTCCCACATCCCATCCCCCATGCATCTCCCTCCCTCCCCCCCTCCCCATCCCACCCCTCCAGGCGGTCACAAAGGACAGAGCTGATCTCCCCGTGCTCTGCGGCTGCTTCCCACCACCTATCTACCCCACGTCTGGTAGTGTATATATGTCCATGCCTCTCCTTCGCTTTGTCACAGCTTACCCTCCCCCCTCCCCACATCCTCAAGTCCACTCTCAAGCAGGTCTCTGTCTTCATTCCCATTCTACCCCTAGGTTCTTCATGACATTCCTTTTTTTTTAAATTCCGTATATATGTGTTAGCATACGGTATTTGTCTTCCTCTTTCTGACTAACTTCACTCTGTATGACAGACTCTAGGTCTGTCCACCTCATTACAAATAGCTCAGTTTCGTTTCTTTTTATGGCTGAGTAATATTCCATTGTATATATGTGCCACATCTTCTTTATCCATTCATCCGATGATGGACACTTAGGTTGTTTCCAGCTCCGGGCTATTGTGAATAGAGCTGCAATGAACATTTTGGTACATGTCTCTTTTGGAATTATGGTTTTCTCAGGGTATATGCCCAGTAGTTGGATTGCTGGGTCATATGGTAGTTCTATTTATAGTTTTTTAAGGAACCTCCATACCGTTCTCCATAGTGGCTGTACCAATTCACATTCCCACCAGCAGTGCAAGAGTTTTCCCTTTTCTCCACACCCTCTCCAGCATTTATTGTTTCTAGATTTCTTGATGATGGCCATTCTGACTGGTGTGAGATGATATCTCCTTGTAGTTTTGATTTGCATTTCTCTAATGATTAATGATGTTGAGTATTCTTTCATGTGTTTGTTGGCAGTCTGTATATCTTCTTTGGAGAAATGCCTATTTAAGTCTTCTGCCCATTTTTGGATTGGGTTGTCTGTTTTTTTGCTATTGAGCTGCATGAGCTGTTTATAAATTTTGGAGATTAATCCTTTGTCAGTTGCTTCATTTGCAAATATTTTCTCCCATTCTGAGGGTTGTCTTTTGGTCTTCTTTATGGTTTCCTTTGCTGTGCAAAAGCTTTGAAGTTTCATTAGGTCCCATTTGTTTATCTTTGTTTTTATTTCCATTTCTCTAGGAGGTGGGTCCAAAAGGATCTTGCTGTGATTTATGTCATAGAGTGTTCTACCTACGTTTTCCTCTAAGAGTTTGATAGTTTCTGGCCTTACATTTAAGTCTTTAATCCATTTTGGGCTTATTTTTGTGTATGGTGCTAGGGAATGATCTAAATCAAACTTTTACATGTCCCTGTCCAGTTTTCCCAGCACCACTTATTGAAGAGGCTGTCCTTTCTCCACTGTACATTCCTGGCTCCTTTATCAAAGATAAGTTGGCCATATGTGCGTGGGTTTATCTCTGGGCTTTCTATCCTGATCCACTGATCTATCTTTCTGTTTTTATGCCAGTACCAGACTGTCTTAATTACTGTAGCTTTGTAGTATAGTCTGAAGTCAGGGAGCCTGATTCCTCCAACTCCGTTTTTCGTTCTCAAGATTGCTTTAGCTATTCGGGGCCTTTTGTTTTTCCAAACAAATTTTGAATTTTTTTGTTCTAGTTCTGTGAAAAATGCCAGTGGTAGTTTGATAGGGATTGCATTGAATCTGTAGATTGCTTTGGGTAGTAGAGTCATTTTCACAATATTGATTCTTCCAATCCAGGAGCATGGTATATCTCTCCATCTATTTGCATCATCTTTAATTTCTTTCATCAGTGTCTTATAGTTTTCTGCATACAGGTCTTTTGTCTCCTTAGGTAGGTTTATTCCTAGATATTTTATTCTTGTTCTTGCGATGGTAAATGGGAGTGTTTTCTTGATTTCATTTTCAGATTTTTCATCATTAGTGTACAGGAATGCCAGAGATTTCTGTACATTAATTTTATATCCTGCTACTTTACCAAATTCATTGATTAGCTCTAGTAGTTTTTCGGTAGCATCTTTAGGATTCTCTATGTATAGTATCATGTCATCTGCAAACAGTGACAGCTTTACTTCTTCTTTTCCAATTTGGATTCCTTTTATTTCCTTTTCTTCTCTGATTGCTGTGGCTAAAACTTCCAAAACCATGTTGAATAAGAGTGGTGAGAGTGGGCAGCCTTGTCTTGTTCCTGATCTTAGTGGAAATGGTTTCAGTTTTTCACCATTGAGGACAATGTTGGCTGTGGGTTTGTCATATATGGCCTTTATTATGTTGAGGAAAGATCCCTCTATACCTACTTTCTGCAGGGTTTTTATCATAAATGGGTGTTGAATTTTGTCGAAAGCTTTCTCTGCATCTATTGAGATGATCATATGGTTTTTCTCCTTCAACTTGTTAATATGGTGTATTACATTGATTGATTTGCGTATATTGAAGAATCCTTGCATTCCTGGGATAAACCCCACTTGATCATGGTGTATGATCCTTTTAATGTGCTGTTGGATTCTGTTTGCTAGTATTTTGTTGAGGATTTTTGCATCTATGTTCATCAGTGATATTGGCCTGTAGTTTTCTTTCTTTGTGACATCCTTGCCTGGTTTTGGTATCAAGGTGATGTCGGCCTCGTAGAATGAGTTTGGGAGTGTTCCTCCCTCTGCTATATTTTGGAAGAGTTTGAGAAGGATAGGTGTTAGCTCTTCTCTAAATGTTTGATAGAATTCACCTGTTAAGCCATCTGGTCCTGGGCTTTTGTTTGATGGAAGATTTTTAATCACAGTTTCAATTTCAGTGCTTGTGATTGGTCTATTCATATTTTCTATTTCTTCCTGAGTCAGTCTTGACAGGTTGTGCATTTCTAAGAATGTGTCCATTTCTTCCAGGTTGTCCATTTTATTGGAATAGAGTTGCTTATAGTAATCTCTCATAATCTTTTGTATTTCTGCAGTGTCAGTTGTTACTTCTCCTTTTTCATTTCTAATTCTATTGATTTGAGTCTTCTCCTTTTTTTTCTTGATGAGTCTGGCTAATGGTTTGTCAATTTTGTTTATCTTCTCATAGAACCAGCTTTTAGTTTGGTTGATCTTTGCTATCGTTTCCTTCATTTCTTTTTCATTTATTTATGATCTGATCTTTATGATTTCTTTCCTTCTGCTAGCTTTGGGGTATTTTTGTTCTTCTTTCTCTAATTGCTTTAGGTGCAGGGTCAGGTTGTTTACTCGAAATGCTTCCTGTTTCTTAAGGTGGGATTGTATTGCTATAAACTTCCCCCTTAGAACTGCTTTTGCTGCGTCCCATAGATTTTGGGTCGTCGTGTCTCCATTATCATTTGTTTCTAGGTATTTTTTAATTTCCTCTTTGATTTCTTCAGTGATCACTTCGTTATTGAGTAGTGTATTGTTTAGCCTCCATGTGTTTGTATTTTTTACACATCTTTTCCTGTAATTGATGTCTAGTCTCATAGCATTGTGGTCGGAGAAGATACTTGATACAATTTCAATTTTCTTAAAATTACCGAGGCTTGATTTGTGACCCAAGATATGATCTATCCTGGAGAATGTTCCATGAGCACTTGAGAAAAATGTGTATTCTGTTGTTTTTGGATGGAATGTCCTATAAATATCAACTAAGTCCATCTCGTTTAATGTATCATTTAAAGCTTGTGTTTCCTTATTTATTTTCATTTTGGATGATCTGTCCATTGGTGAAAGTGGGGTGTTAAAGTCCCCTACTATGATTGTGTTACTGTCGATTTCCCCTTTTATGGCTGTTAGTATTTGCCTTATGTATTGAGGTGCTCCTATGTTGGGTGCATAAATATTTACAATTGTTATATCATCTTCTTGGATCGATCCCTTTATCGTTATGTAGTGTCCTTCCTTGTCTCTTCTAATAGTCTTTATTTTAAAGTCTATTTTGTCTGATATAAGAATTGCTACTCCAGCTTTCTTTTGATTTCCATTTGCATGGAATATCTTTTTCCATCCCTTTACTTTCAATCTGTATGTGTCTCTAGGTCTGAAGTGTGTCTCTTGTAGACAGCATATATATGGGTCTTGTTTTTGTATCCATTCAGCCACTCTGTGTCTTTTGGTGGGAGCATTTAGTCCATTTACATTTAAGGTAATTATTGATATGTATGTTCCTATTCCCATTTCCTTAATTGCTTTGAGTTCGTTATTGTAGGTATATTCCTTCTGTTGTGTTTCTTGCCTAGAGAAGTTCCTTTAGCATTTGTTGTAAAGCTGGCTTGGTGGTGCTGAACTCTCTCAGCTTTTGCTTGTCTGTAAAGGTTTTAATTTCTCCATCAAATCTGAATGAGATCCTTGCTGGGTAGAGTAATCTAGGTTGCAGGTTTCTCTCCTTCATCACTTTAATTATGTCCTGCCACTCCCTTCTGGCTTGTAGGGTTTCTGCTGAGAGATCAGCTGTTAACCTGATGGGGATTCCCTTGTGTGTTATTTGTTGTTTTTGCCTTGCTGCTTTTAATGTGATTTCTTTGTGTTTAATTTTTGACAGTTTGATTAATATGTGTCTTGGTGTATTTCTCCTTGGATTTATTCTGTATGGGACTCTCTGTGCCTCCTGGACTTGATTAACTATTTCCTTTCCCATATTGGGGAAGTTTTCAACTATAATCTCTTCAAATATTTTCTCAGTCCCTTTTTTTTTCTCTTCTTCTTCTGGAACCCCTATAATTCGAATGTTGGTGCGTTTAATGTTGTCCCAGAGGTCTCTGAGACTGTCCTCTGTTCTTTTCATTCTTTTTTCTTTATTTTGCTCTGCAGCAGTTATTTCCACTATTTTATCTTCCACCTCACTTATCCGTTCTTCTGCCTCAGTTATTCTGCTATTGATCCCATCTAGAGTATTTTTTATTTCATGTATTGTGTTTTTAATCGATGCTTGATTCATCTTTAGTTCTTCTAGGTCCTTGTTAACTGTTTCTTGCATGTTGTCTATTCTATTTCCAAGATTATGGATCTTGGAAATAGAATCTTGGATCAGCTTTACTATCATTATTCTGAATTCTTTTTCAGGTAGACTGCCTATTACCTCTTCATTTGTTAGGTATGGTAGGTGTTTATCTTGCTCCTTCACCTGCTGTGTGTTTTTCTGCCTTCTCATTTTGCTTATGTTACTGTGTTTGGGGTCTCCTTTTTACCGGCTGCAGATTCGTAGTTCCCGTTGTTTTTGGTGTCTGACCCCAGTGGCTAAGGTTGTTTCAGTAGGTTGTGTAGGCTTCCTGGTGGGGGGGACTAATTCCTGTGCTCTGGTGGTTGAGGCTCAATCTTGTCTTTCTGGTGGACAGGTCCACGTCTGGTGGTGTGTTTTGGGGTGCCTATGGCCTTATTATGTTTTTAGGTAGCCTCTCTGCTAATGGGTGGGGTTGTGTTCCTGCCTTGCTAGTTGCTTGGCATAGGGTGACCCGCACTGTAGCTTGCTGGTCGTTGACTGAAGCTGGGTGCTGGTGTTGGGATGGAGATCTCTGGGAGATTTTCGCTGCTTGATATTATGTGGAGCTGGGAGGTCTCTTGTGGACCCATGTCCTGAAGTTGGCTCTCCCACTTCAGAGGCACAGCACTGGCTCCTGGCTGCAGCACCAAGAGCCTTTCATCCACCCGGCTCAGAATAACAGGGAGAAAAAGTAGAAAGAAATAATTAGTAGAAGAAAGAAAGAGAGAGGGAAAGAAAGGAAGAAGGGAAGAAAGGAAGGAAGGAAGGAAGGAAGAAAGAAAGAAAGGAAGGAGGGAGGGAGGAAGGATGGAAAGAAAGAAGGAAAGAAAGGAGGGATGTGGGAGGAAGGAAAGGAAGAAAGACAGGAGGGAGGGAGGAAGGAAAGAAAAAGAAAGAGGAAAGAAGAAGGGTGGGAGGGAGGAAAGAAAAAGAAAGAAGGAAAGGAGGAGCGGAGGGAGGGAGGGTGGAAGGGAGAGTAGGAAAAAAAGAAAGAGCAGGTAAAGTAAAATAGAATAAAGTATGAAATATAGTAGCGTTATTAAAATTAGAAAGTAATTATTGAAGGAAAAAAAAAAAAACGGACCGATAGAACCCTGGGACATATGGTGGAAGCAAAGCTATACAGAGAGAATCTTACACAGAAGATTACACATACACATTCACAAAAAGAGAGCAGGGGGAAAAATCAAAAATCTTGCTCTCCAAGTCCACCTCCTCAATTTGGGATAATTCGTTGTAAAAAGAGGAAAAGGGCGAGAAGTCTGAAATCTTGCTCTCTAAGTCCACCTCCTTAATTTGGAATAATTCATTGTAAAAAGAGGAAAAGGGGAGAAAGTCTTAAATCTTGTCCTCAAAGTCCACTTCCTCAATTTGGGATGATTCGCTGTCCATTCATGCACTCCACAGACGCAGGGCACATCAAGTGGACCGTGGAGCTTTAATCCGCTGCCTCCGAGGCTGCACAGAGAGATTTCCGTGCCTCTGCTCTCACAGCTCCGGGTTCTCAGCCTTGGACCTGGCCCCGCCTCTGCGCGTAGGTCGCCTGAGGGCGTCCGTTCTTCACTCAGACAGGACGGGTTTAAAGGAGCCGCTGATTCGGGGGCTCTAGCTCACTCAGGCAGAGGGGAGGGAGGGGCGCGCAGTGTGGGGCGGGCCAGAAGCGGCAGAGGCCGGCGTGACGTTGCAGCAGCCCGTGGTGCTCCGTGCGCTTTCCCGGGAAAGCCGTCCCCGGGTCTCGGGAACCGCGGCAGTGGCGGGGTGCACAGGCCCCCCGGAAGGCGGGGCGGACAGTGACCCGCGCTCGCACACAGGCCCCGCGGCGGCAGCGGCAGTGGCGGCGGCGGCGGGCCGCGGCGGCGGGCGGCGGCGGGCCACGGCGGCGGCGGCCCACGACCGTCTCCGAGGTCCGTGCCTTACCCGCGGCTCGTGCCTGTCTCCGGCGCTTCCCCAAGCAGCCCACTTAATGCCCTCGCCTCGCGCACCAGGAAACAAAAGGGAAAAAAGTCTCTTGCCTCTTCAGCAGCTCCAGACCCTTTCCCCGGTCTCCCTCCGAGCTAGCCGTGGTTCACTAACCCCTTCAGGCTCTCTTCCTGCCGCCAGCCCCAGTCCTCTCCCTGCGCTCAGACGCGAAATTCCTTTTTATAGTGGGTTTGAGCTGATTCTCGCTGCCATGATTATGCCAGTCTAGACACAACTGATTCCCTTACGGAGACATATCAATACATAGGTTTTAAGATTCTAACTAGTCAGATCTATTCCTCTGCGGGAAATAAGGGGTTTTGAGTCCCTTTCACTGAGGAAGGTGTAGGTCTTGTCTATTCCAAAGTTGGTTTTAGAAACGGTACCCGTGCTTATATCAAACTCTGGTTTTATGCATCACCCCACCTCTCCTTCCCCCTTAAGCAGGCATAACAGTGTTTTCTAAATGTGAGACTCTGTTCTCTTTCTTAACTAAGTTCATGTGTAGCCATGTTTACAGGATCTTCATAAGTGATATCTTATGATAAGTTTCTTTTTTCTGTGTGACTTATTTCACTTAGAATCATCGTACCTGAATCCACTCACTTTGCTGCTCCTGGTCTTATGACATTGATTTCATGGATGAGGGATATTCCATCGTACATAAGTACCATAATTTTTTGAACCATTTTTATATTTCCTGGGATATTTAAGGTGTACCCAAGTTGAGGTTCTTGTAAGCAGTGCAGCCCGAAATTTGGGGGTGGCTCTGTCTTATTGATTTTCAGTTTTCCCAAGGTATATTCCCTAGACTGGAAGTGCCCTTGGCTCTGTAGCTCTGTTGTTTACTTGTTTTAGGGAACACAATGCACTCCTCCAGTGAGGCAGTTGGCAATTTACATCCCACCCATCAGCATAAAAAGGCTCCCTGTTCTCCAGGGCCTGTCTTGCCTTTCTGGTTTTTACACATTTTGTGGATGTCCCTTTTAACCAATGGGAAGTGATACTCCTTTGTAGTGCAGATTTGCATTGCCCGCTTGCTTGCTTGGCTAAAAAGGGCGTATGCGTTTTCTCCTGAATATATTCAGGAGAAAACGCATACGCCCTTTTTGGCCAAGTGCATCATTGTCGAAGTTGTGCCCCTCTTCCTGTGCTTTAAAGGCGATTCCAACGTACCTCTTGAAATCTGTTTCCTGCTATTCTGCCTCGCTTTCAAGTCCGCCTCGTTGCCTTCCCTCAAAAGATTTTCGGACGATAGTTGTCCTTTAATTCTGTGCCAGTTTGTGAATTGCTGTGCCCCTGAGCTCCATTTTTCAACTCGTTTTTTGTGAGCTGAACGCAAGTCCAATATTTTGGTTCAGAATCTATACTGGTTCCCGGTGGGTGGCTGAGACTTTGGTTAATTCTTTTTCCTGCCGGGAAATTAGAGTGACATGTGCCCGTCCTAATGCCTAACAGCTAGTCTCTCATTGGTTCTCCCTCTTCCCTTCCATCCTCTGCCAAATTGGCAACCTGTGCGAACCAGGAGCTTAAAGGGGCTGTCTCTCCAAGTTGGGAGATTGATAGCAAAGCAGTTGGAAAGTCAAACCGGAGCACCAGGAGAGGGACTATTCATTGAGTTTTAGAAACCTTTTGTATTCACAGTGTGTCCATTCTCTAGGTTTCCCGTACATGTTATAGCTGTAGTAATATTCCCTTCAACCTGGAGAGTTGGGACCCATGGAATGGGGGCCGTGCATTATTGCTTTAAAGGGTCTGCGTTTGCTCACCCAATCTCACCAATCCTCTCAGTCCCAAGTGTCCAGCCTTATGCCACATCCAGCTGTCATTGTAGATTGGGTCATTCCAGGTTTCATCAGAGACCCTGAAGGAATTGTAAAGAATTTCCCTGTTTTTTGGATTTGTTTGTGAAATTCCTTTTTATAGTGGGTTTGTGCTGATTCTCGCTGCCATGTTTATGCCAGTCTAGACACACTTGATTCCCTTACGGAAACATATCAATACATAGGTTTTAAGATTCTCACTAGTCAGATCTATTCCTCTGCGGGAAATATGGGGTTTTGAGTCCCTTTCACTGAGGAAGGCGTAGGTCTTGTCTATCCAAAAGTTGGTTTCAGAAACGTTACCTGTGCTTATATCAAACTCTGGTTTTATGCATCACCCCACATCTCCTTCCCCCTTAAGCAGGCATAAGATGGTTTTCTAAATGTGAGACTCTGTTCTCTTTCTTAACTCAGTTCATGTGTAGCCAGGTTTACAGGATCTTCATAAGTGATATCTTATGATAAGTTTCTTTTTTCTGTGTGACATATTTCACTTAGAATCATCGTACCTGAATCCACTAACTTTGCTGCTCCTGGTCTTATGACATTGATTTCATGGCTGAAGGATATTCCATCGTACATAAGTACCACAATTTTTAGAACCATTTTTATATTTCCTGGGATATTTAATGTGTACCCAAGTAGATGTTCTTGTAAGCAGTGCAGCCCAAAATTTGGGGGTGGCTCTGTCTTATTGATTTTCAGTTTTCCCAAGGTATATTCCCTAGACTGGAAGTGCCCTTGGCTCTGTAGCTCTGTTGTTTACTTGTTTTAGGGAACACAATGCACTCCTCCAGTGAGGCAGTTGGCAATTTTCATCCCGCCCATCAGCATAACAAGGCTCCCTCTTCTCCAGGGCCTGTCTTGCCTTTCTGGTTTTTACACATTTGTGGATGTCCCTTTTGACCGGTGGGAAGTGATACTTCTTTGTAGTGCAGATTTGCATTGCCCTCTTGCTTGCTTGGCCAAAAAGGGCGTATGCGTTTTCTCCTGAATATATTCAGGAGAAAACGCATACGCCCTTTTTGGCCAAGTGCGTCATTGTCGAAGTTGTGCCCCTCTTCCTGTGCTTTAAAGGGGATTCCAACGTACCTCTTGAAATCTGTTTCCTGCTATACTGCCTCGCTTTCAAGTCCGCCTCGTTGCCTTCCCTCAACAGATTTTTGGACGATAGTTGTCCTTTAATACTCTGCCAGTGTGTGAATTGCTGTGCCCCTGAGCTCCATTTTTCAACTCGTTTTTTGTGAGCTGAACGCAAGTCCAAAATTTTGGTTCAGGACCTATACTGGTTCCCGGTGGGTGGCTGAGACTTTGGTTAATTCTTCTTCCTGCCTGGAAATTAGAGTGACATGTTCCCGTCCAAATGCCTAACAGCTAGTCTCTCACTGGTTCTCCCTCTTCCCTTCCATCCCCTACCAAATTGGCAACCTGTGCGAACCAGGAGCTTAAAGGGGCTGTCTCTCCAAGTTGGGAGATTGATAGTAAAGCAGTTGGAAAATCAAACCGGAGCACCAGGAGAGGGACTATTCGTTGAGTTTTAGAAACCTTTTGAATTCACAGTGTGTCCATTCTCTAGGATTCCCGTACATGTTATAGCTGTAGTAATATTCCCTTCAACCTGGAGAGTTGGGACCAATGGAATGGGGGGCATGCATTATTGCATTAAAGGATCTGCATTTGCTCACCCAATCTCACCAATCCTCTCAGTCCCAAGTGTCCAGCCTTATGCCACATCCAGCTGTCATTGTAGATAGGGTCATTCCAGGTTTCATCAGAGACCCTGAAGGAATTGTAAAGAATTTCCCCGTTTTTTGGTTTTCTTATTGAAATTCCTTTTTATAGTGGGTTTGAGCTGATTCTCGCTGCCAGGTGTATGCCAGTCTAGACACACTTGATTCCCTTACGGAGACATATCAATACATAGGTTTTAAGATTCTTACTAGTCAGATCTATTCATCTTCGGGAAATATGGTGTTTTGAGTCCCTTTCACTGAGGAAGGTGTAGGTCTTGTCTATTCCAAAGTTGGTTTTAGAAACGGTACCCATGCTTATATCAAACTCTGGTTTTATGCATCACCCCACCTCTCCTTCCCCCTTAAGCAGGAATAACAGTGTTTTCTAAATGTGAGACTGTGTTCTCTTTCTTAACTCAGTTCATGTGTAGCCATGTTTACAGGATCTTCATAAGTGATATCTTATGATAAGTTTCTTTATTCTGTGTGACTTATTTCACTTAGAATAATCGTACCTGAATCCACTCACATTGCTGCTCCTGGTCTTATGACATTGATTTCATGGCTGAGGGATATTCCATCGTACATAAGTACCACAATTTTTTGAACCATTTTTATATTTCCTGTGATATTTAAGGTGTACCCACGTTCAGGTTCTTGTAAGCAGTGCAGCCCTACATTTGGGGGTGGCTCTGTCTTATTGAATTTCAGTTTTCCCAAGGTATATTCCCTAGACTGGAAGTGCCCTTGGCTCTGTAGTTCTGTTGTTTACTTGTTTTAGGGAACACAGTGCACTCCTCCATTGAGGCAGTTGGCTATTTACATCCCGCCCATTAGCATAACAAGGCTCCCTGTTCTCCAGGGCCTTTCTTGCCTTTCTGGTTTTTACACATTTTGTGGATGTCCCTTTTGACCGGTGGGAAGTGATACTTCTTTGTAGTGCAGATTTGCATTGCCCGCTTGCTTGCTTGGCCAAAAAGGGCGTATGCGTTTTCTCCTGAATATATTCAGGAGAAAACGCATACGCCCTTTTTGGCCAAGTGCGTCATTGTCGAAGTTGTGTCCCTCTTCCTGTGCTTTAAAGGCGATTCCAACGTACCTCTTGAAATCTGTTTCCTGCTATTCTGCCTTGCTTTCAAGTCCACCTCGTTGCCTTCCCTCAACAGATTTTTGGACGATAGTTGTCCTTTTTTACTCTGCCAGTTTGTGAAATGCTGTACCCCTGAGCTCCATTTTTCAACTCGTTTTTTGTGACCTGAACGCAAGTCCAATATTTTGGTTCAGGACCTATACTGGTTCCTTGTGGGTGGCTGAGACTTTGGTTAATTCTTCTTCCTGCCGGGAAATTAGAGTGACGTGTACCCGTCCAAATGCCTAACAGCTACTCTCTCATTGGTTCTCCCTCTTCCCTTCCATCCCCTACCAAATTGGCAACCTGTGCGAACCAGGAGCTTAAAGGGGCTGTCTCTCCATGTTGGGAGATTGATAGTAAAGCAGTTGGAAAGTCAAACCGGAGCACCAGGAGAGGGACTATTCGTTGAGTTTTAGAAACCTTTTGTATTCACAGTGTGTCCATTCTCTAGGTTTCCCGTGCATGTTATAGCTGTAGTAATATTCCCTTCAACCTGGAGAGTTGGGACCCATGGAATGGGGGCCATGCATTATTGCTTTAAAGGGTCTGAATTTGCAACACCCAATCTCACCAATCCTCTCAGTCCCAAGTGTGCAGCCTTATGCCACATCCAGCTGTCATTGTAGATAGGGTCATTCCAGGTTTCATAAGAGACCCTGAAGGAATTGTAAAGAATTTCCCTGTTTTTTGGTGTTGTATTTGAAATTCCTTTTTATTGTGGGTTTGAGCTGATTCTCGCTGCCATGTTTATGCCAGTCTATGCACACTTGATTCCCTTACGGAGACATATCAATACATAGGTTTTAAGATTCTCACTAGTCAGATCTATTCCTCTGCGGGAAATATGGGGTTTTGAGTCCCTTTCACTGAGGAAGGTGTAGGTCTTGTCTATCCCAAAGTTGGTTTTAGAAACGGTACCTGTGCTTATATCAAACTCTGGTTTTATGCATCACCCCACCTCTCCTTCCCCCTTAAGCAGGCATAAGATGGTTTTCTAACTGTGAGACTCTTTCTTAAATGTGAGTTCTCTTTCTTAACTCAGTTCATGTGTAGCCAGGTTTACAGGATCTTCATAAGTGATATCTTATGATAAGTTTCTTTTTTCTGTGTGACTTATTTCACTTAGAATCATCGTACCTGAATCCACTCACTTTGCTGCTCCTGGTCTTATGACATTGATTTCATGGCTGAAGGATATTCCATCGTACATAAGTACTACAAATTTTAGAACCATTTTTATATTTCCTGGGATATTTAATGTGTACCCAAGTACAGGTTCTTGTAAGCAGTGCAGCCCAAAATTTAGGGGTGGCTCTGTCTGATTGATTTTCAGTTTTCCCAAGGTATATTCCCTAGACTGGAAGTGCCCTTGGCTCTGTAGCTCTGTTGTTTACTTGTTTTAGGGAACACAATTCACTCCTCCAGTGAGGCAGTTGGCAATTTACATCCCGCCCTTCAGCATAACAAGGCTTCCTGTTCTCCAGGGCCTTTCTTGCCTTTCTGGTTTTTACACATTTTGTGGATGTCCCTTTTGACCGGTGGGAAGTGATACTTCTTTGTAGTGCAGATTTGCATTTCCTGCTTGCTTGCTTGGCCAAAAAGGGCGTATGCCTTTTCTCCTGAATATATTCAGGAGAAAACGCATATGCCCTTTTTGGCCAAGTGTGTCATTGTCAAAGTTGTGCCCCTCTTCCTGTGATTTAATGGTGATTCCAACGTACCTCTTGAAATCTGTTTCCTGCTATTCTGCCTTGCTTTCAAGTCCACCTCGTTGCCTTCCCTCAACAGATTTTTGGACGATAGTTGTCCTTTATTACTCTGCCAGTTTGTGAAATGCTGTACCCCTGAGCTCCATTATTCAACTCGTTTTTTGTTAGCTGAAAGCAAGTCCAATATTTTGGTTCAGGACCTATACTGGTTCCTTGTGGGTGGCTGAGACTTCGGTTAATTCTTCTTCCTGCCGGGAAATTAGAGTGACGTGTGCCCGTCCAAATGCCTAACAGCTACTCTCTCATTGGTTCTCCCTCTTCCCTTCCATCCCCTACCAAATTGGCAACCTGTGCGAACCAGGAGCTTAAAGGGGCTGTCTCTCCAAGTTGGGAGATTGATAGTAAAGCAGTTGGAAAGTCAAACCGGAGCACGAGGAGA
This sequence comes from Mesoplodon bidens, assembly GCF_964165515.1. Classification (NCBI taxonomy): domain Eukaryota; kingdom Metazoa; phylum Chordata; class Mammalia; order Artiodactyla; family Ziphiidae; genus Mesoplodon; species Mesoplodon bidens. Next base: position 479,608 of record NW_027671149.1, read on the forward strand.
GGGACTATTCGTTGAGTTTTAGAAACCTTTTGTATTCACAGTGTGTCCATTTTCTAGGTTTCCCGTACATGTTATAGCTGTAGTAATATTCCCTTCCACCTGGAGAGTTGGGACCCATGGAATGGGGCCATGCATTATTGCTTTAAAGGGTCTGCATTTGCTCACCCAATCTCACCAATCCTCTCAGTCCCAAGTGTCCAGCCTTATGCCACATCCAGCTGTCATTGTAGATAGGGTCGTTCCAGGTTTCATAAGAGACCCTGAAGGAATTGTAAAGAATTTCCCTGTTTTTTGGTTTTGTATTTGAAATTCCTTTTTATTGGGGGTTTGAGCTGATTCTCGCTGCCATATTTATGCCAGTCTAGACACACTTGATTCCCTTACGGAGACATATCAATACATAGGTTTTAAAATTCTCACTAGTCAGATCTATTCCTCTGTGGGAAATATGGGGTTTTGATTCACTCCCACTGAGGAATGTGTAGGTCTTGTCTATTCCAAAGTTGGTTTTAGAAACGTACCCGTGCTTATATCAAACTCTGGTTTTATGCATCACCCCACCTTTCCTTCCCCCTTAAGCAGGCATAAGAGTGTTTTCTAAATGTGAGACTCTGTTCTCTTTCCTAACTCAGTTCATGTGTAGCCATGTTTACAGGATCTTCATAAGTGATATCTTATGATAAGTTTCTTTTTCTGTGTGACATATTTCACTTAGAATCATCGTACCTGAATCCACTCACTTTGCTGCTCCTGGTCTTATGACATTGATTTCATGGCTGAAGGATATTCCATCGTACATAAGTACCACAATTTTTAGAACCATTTTTATATTTCCTGTGATATTTAATGTGTACCCAAGTAGATGTTCTTGTAAGCAGTGCAGCCCAAAATTTGGGGGTGGCTCTGTCTTATTGATTTTCAGTTTTCCCAAGGTATATTCCCTAGACTGGAAGTGCCCTTGGCTCTGTAGCTCTGTTGTTTACTTGTTTTAGGGAACACAATGCACTCCTCCAGTGAGGCAGTTGGCAATTTTCATCCCGCCCATCAGCATAACAAGGCTCCCTCTTCTCCAGGGCCTGTCTTGCCTTTCTGGTTTTTACACATTTGTGGATGTCCCTTTTGACCGGTGGGAAGTGATACTTCTTTGTAGTGCAGATTTGCATTGCCCTCTTGCTTGCTTGGCCAAAAAGGGCGTATGCGTTTTCTCCTGAATATATTCAGGAGAAAACGCATACGCCCTTTTTGGCCAAGTGCGTCATTGTCGAAGTTGTGCCCCTCTTCCTGTGCTTTAAAGGGGATTCCAACGTACCTCTTGAAATCTGTTTCCTGCTATACTGCCTCGCTTTCAAGTCCGCCTCGTTGCCTTCCCTCAACAGATTTTTGGACGATAGTT